>NC_064818.1:8404399-8583774 GCF_023721935.1 Panthera uncia
AGGAGGAGGAGGAGAAGCAGGAGGAGGAGGAGAAGCAGGAGGAGGAGAAGCAGGAGGAGGAGAAGCAGGAGGAGGAAGAGCAGGAGGAGGAGGAAGAGCAGGAGGAGGAGGAGCAGGAGGAGGAGGAGCAGGAGGAGGAGGAGGAGGAGCAGGAGGAGGAGGAGGAGCTGCCACTGGAGAAGAAGGGGGAGGAGAAGGAGAACAAGCAGGAGGAGGAAGAGCAGGAAGAGGAGCAGGAGGAGGAGGAAGGGCAGGAGGAGGAGGAAGGGCAGGAGGAGGAAGAGCGGGAAGAGGAGCAGGAGGAGCAGCCGCCACCGCCCAGACCACATGTGACCCACGGAACCTAAAATACGTGCTATGGTCTTTACATAAAAGTCCGCCAACCTCCGCTCTAGAAGCTCTCTCCCAGCCTCGTGCCTTCCCCGCGACCCACAGCTGACGCCTCTCGCGTGGGCACTTCTGGCTCTGGCCTCAACCACGTCCGGCACACTCGCATACATCCGTACTCTTGTTCAACACACAACTGGGTTCTAGCAGCTCTCTGGAGCTTGTCGTGTGCAAATTTAAACATGTCGTGATGCCCCTATAATCTCCAACGTCTCTGTCTCAGTAAAGGGCGCCCTCGTTGGCCCAGTTGCTTGAGACGGAGCAGTGGAGGCAGGCTGCACTCCTGTCTCCCTTCCACGCTCTCATCCTCGAGACACGCGTACAAATCTCCCGTTCCTCAGCACTTCCGGTATCGCCTTAGCTGCTATCCTCTCCCCTCCGGAGTTCAGAATAGTCTCCTAAATGATATTCTTTCCTTGCCTGCGCCCAAGCACCATCTAACCACCACGGTGTATTTACTGCATAAACGATAAATCACATCTGATGACTTAATCTGACTTACATTTACTCAAAAAAAAAAAAAAACCCACAAGGTTTTCTCACATCACTCAAAATAAAATTACCAAGGGCCTGGGGTGCCTGGGTGACTCAGTTGGTTAGGCGTCCGACTTCGGCTCAGGTCATGATCTCGCGGTCTCTGAGTCTGAGCTCCGCGTCGGGCTCTGTGCTGACAGCTTGGAGCCTGGAGCCTGTTTCGGATTCTGTGTCTCCCTCTCTTTCTGACCCTCCCCCGTTCATGCTCTGTCGCTCTCTGCCTCAAAAATAAATAAATGTTAAAAAAAATTTTTTTTTTAATAAAAATAAAAAAAAAAAAACTACCAAGGGCCATACTACCTCTACGACATCATCTCCTATCAATCTTGCCCACACCTACTCACCTCCAGCCACAATGGCCCCCTTGCCATTCTTCAAACACTCTTAAACACAGCTGAGAAGTTTAGCACCTGATGTTCCCTGTGCCTGGAACAGCTCACACTTTCACTTCATTAGAGTCTCATCTCTATTGTGGACCTCATCGAAAGGTTTTCTCTGATGTCCTTACCAAATAGCACATGCCATCATTCTCCCTCCCCATCACAAACTGTACGTATGTAGTCACAAGCATGCACGCGTGCGTACACACACAGGCTCCTTGTCCCTCACTGTAATATGTGCTCCATGATAAAAGGGATGTTATTCTTTTAATTACCAAAAAACACAACCAGGTCATAGTGGGTGCCCACCGCATGTTTGTTAAACAAATATCTACAAGTACAGCAGGAATACACACGAACTAACACAAGGCGTCCAAAGAGAATAAAACAATTTTAAAAGATAAACTAACCAAGAAAAATTATCTGAGATGAAACCAACTAAGTTTGCATCGTGGGCACAAGTAAATCACTCAAAAATGTCAAAGGACAAGGAAAGCATTTATGAGTGGAAGTGACATATGGAGAAGTATGATTAAGGTAATAGGGGGATGTGGGCCAACCGTCCTTACTCACTTCCAAAGCTCTAAGACTAAAAAAAGACATTTTTTAAGCATATTTATTTTGAAAGAGAGAGAGAGAGAGAGAGGGTGCAGGGGAGGGGAAGAGAGAGAGAGAGAAAGAGAGAGAATCCCAAGCAGGCTCCACACTCTCAGCACAGAGCCCAACACAGGGCTCGATCTCATAGACCACAGGATCATGACCTGAGCCAAAATTAGGAGTTGGATGGCTCAACTGACTGAGCCACCCAGGCGCCCCTAAAAAAAAGAAATTTCTGAAGAATGATTTCAAAAGTGATAAACCCTAAACCAATGGCCTAAGATCTCATCCCCTAGCCTTCCATCTGCCCATCAACTCACTAACTCACCTTGGTGGCAGTGGCTTGGGAATCCTGCCTCTAATATCCAGGGCTCCTCTCCTTGCTCTATCTTGAAGACCACTTCTGGCTTAGTAAAGCAATATCCTGTTTAGAAAAAATAATACAAGACAATGGTTAAAGAGCCTGGCTTCAGGAACTCTGAAAGGTACAGCTTTGGGAGCTACCCAAGGGAGATGCCCAAATGAACCAACCCCTGAGAAAACAGCATTTTTTATGGGGGCCAGAGAGAGACGGGTCATCTCATGGCCCTGAGTCTCAAGTTTCAAATCAGAAAATTCCACAGGCAATTCATATGTTTCAACAACCAGAAACGTCAGTCACAAGGGAAAAAAACTTCTTACCTACTGAGACAAGGTGGCTGTAATTTTCTAGAATCACATCTCTGTATAGTATCTTCTGAGCAGGATCCAGCAGATACCACTCTTCCTGAGTGAAGTCCACACATACATCTTTGAATGACACTTGTTCCTGTAATGGTATATTCCTTTTCTATATGAAAGTGTCAGAACTACAGGACGTGGAAGAGATTTAAAAGAGCTTATCTCTTTCGGATTCACTGAAAATTGACATACGGGATGCCTTCTTTTGTGCTATACTATGTAGGATAAAAGAAGTATCTTGCACAAACTGAGTTCCCACTAAGGGCCTGGAACTGTTCCCCTTGCTGCAAATACTGCTGATGAAAACATCGTTCCTGTGCTTAAAGCGCTTACGATCTGAGGAGTAGACGCATACATTAACCTTTACTAAATTACACACTGCAGGAGCCAACAGTGTGCACACAGTACACTGGGAAGGAAGGCAAACCAAGAAAAAGTTAGCTCTTTAATATTATCATTTATGTGACAGAAGAAATAGGTAATAAAATAGAGCAGACCACGAGGAGACCCAGATATTGGAATTAATAAACAAGAACTTTGAAACGAATTATGATTAATATGGCTAATAAAACAGACGAAAACACGAACAAAATAAAGGAACAGAGGAGGTAAGTTGACGGATACGTGGTATGGGTGCCATGCAGAGAAGTAATAGAGCAGGCCGGAGACTGCTAGCCCCTGAAAGGCCCGCTGTGAGGCGCCCTTGACTGGCACCTGGAACTTGGACTTCAGGAGACTCTCCGTGCCCTAATACGAATGGTTTGCTGAGCCTAAATTGTGCGTAAGCAATATGCTTTATGCACACACGTGCATTCCTTCTGGTCTTGAAGTTTCTGTGCTAAGCAGAGAGTACCGATGTCATCAGCTCCTGGTCTCTGAGCACTGAGTCTCCTGAGCTCCCCGGGGAAACATTTCCCATTTGCTGTCACATCTCACTGCTGGGGCACTGACGGGCGTCTCGGGGGGAAGACTCTTAGAAGTCTGCTGCTGGCCTCCTCTCAACTCTGCTCCACATGCCTTTTCCCTTCCCTGATTCTGCTTTGTATGCCTGCCCGTTAAGGAGTCAGAGCCATAAAAAGGACTACCCGCTGAGTCACTGAACCTGGGGATGGTCTCCGGGCCCTCGGATACACGTGTCTACAGACACACAAGTACACACATCCGAACACAGATAAAATGGTCACTTTAGAGCTAAGAAACACAGCATCGGAATTAACTCATTACCTGGATTCAAGTCCTCACAGAGAACATACACATACATCTATCAAAACAGTATCAAAATATGTACCTCAAAACTGACAGAACTGAATGGAGAAATACACAAATTTATACTCATAGTTGGGAGACTTCAACACCCCTCTGTCAATACTGACAGATCAAGGAGGCAGAAATCAGTTAAGTACATAAATGACCTGAACAGCACTATCTACCAACATGATCTAATTGGCAGTTATAGAATACTCCATCCAAAAGAGTAAAATGCACACTTTATCATTCTATTTTAGCTCACATGGAACCTTCACCAAGATAAAGCATAGTCTTGGCCACAAAACACACCTTAACAAATTTAAAACAACAGCTACGATACAAAATACGTTCTCAGACTACAATGGAATTAAATAGAAATCAATAATCATGAGATAGCTGGAAAATCTCCCAAACACTTGAAAATTAAACAACACACTTATAAATAACCCATAGTTCAGAGAAGCCTCAAAATAATTTTTTAAATATTTTAAATAAAATAAAAATAAAAATAGCACTTATCAAAATTTGTGGGATGGATTGAAATACATAGAGGGAAATTTATAGCATCAAATGTATATATTAGAAAAGAAAAATTTTAGGGGCACCTGGGTGGCTCAGTTGGTTAAGTGTCTGACACTTCAGCTCAGGTATGATCTCACAGTTTGTGAGTTCGAGCCCCGTGTCCGGCTCTGTGCTGACAGACAGCTCAGAGCCTGGAGCCTGCTTTGTATTGTGTCTTCATCTCTCTCCCCCTCAAAAATAAATAAACATCCAAAAAAAACAGAAAGAAAAATTTTATATCAGTAACCTAAGTTTCCATCTTAGTAAACTATAGAAGAAAGGCAAATTAAGCCAAAAGCAAGCAAAATAAAGGAAACATTAGAATAAATCAATGAAATTGAAACCATGAAAAAAAAAAAATCAATGAAACCAACAGCTGCTTTGAAAAGACCAATAAAGTTAATAAACTTCCAGAAAACCTAACCAAGAAAAAAAGAAAAGAAACAAATTATGAATCTCAGAAATGATCGGTCAATACCGATCCTAATGACATTAAAATAATAAGAGAATACCACAAACAATTCTATTCCTGAAAAATTAGATGAAATGGACAAATTCCTTAAAAGACACAGCTACCATTTCCTACAAAAAAATAAATAGCCTGAATAGATCTGTATCTGTTAAAAAAAAAAAAACTTGAATTAGGGGTACCTGGGTGGCTCAGTCGGTTAGGCGTCCAACTTCAGCTCAGGTCATGATCACATGCTCCGTGGTTCGAGCCCTGCATCAGGCTGTGTGCTGACAGCTCAGAGCCTGGAACCTACTTTGGATTCTGTGTCTCCCTCTCTCTCTGCCCCTCCCCCACTCACTCTGTGAAAAATGAATAAACCTTAAAAAAATTTTTTTAATAAAATAAATTTTAAAAAACTTGAATAAATAATCAAATCACTCCCATAATAGAAAGCACAAAGCCCAAATGGTGTCACTGATGAATTCTATTAAACGTTTAAGGAAAAAATACCAATTCTTCACAATCTCCTCCAGTACACAACACTTGCAAATTCATATTATGAGGCCAGCAGTATCCTAATACCAAAACCAGATAAAGACATGAGAAACTAAAGACCAATATCTCCCATTAACATAGACACAAAAATCCTCAAATATTGGCAAATCAAATCTGACAATGTATAAGATGTATTTTAAACCACGACCGGGTGGAGTTTATTCCAGGTATGGAAGGCTAGATCAATGTTTTAAAAAAAAAAAAAAAAAAAAAAAAAATCAATGAATACAATCTAGTACGTCAACAGGCCAAGAAGAAAATTTACATGATCCAATCGATGAAGAAAAAGCATTTGCCAAAATCTAACAGCATTCATGATGAAAATTCTCAGCAAACTAGGAATAGGGGGATCTTAGCTTGATAAAGACCATCTACAAAAATCTTACAGCAATATCACAGTTAATGTTAAGAGACTGGACACTTTTCCTCTAAGGGCAGGAATAGGGCAAGGATGTCTTGTCTCAATATTCCTATTCAACTCTGTGTTGGAAGCACTCACTAGTGCAGTAAGACCCAAAAGAAACCAAAAGGAAAAAAAAAAATATATATATATATATATACATATACGTATATATATATATATACATACATACATACATGCATGCATGATTGGCTCTCTATTCTCCTCCACTGATCTATGTGTTTATTTTTGTGCCAGTACCATACTGTTTCAATTACTGTAGCTCTTTGTAGTCTATCTGGAAATCTGGGATTGTGATACCTCCAGCTTTGCTTTTCTTTCCCAAGATGGTTTTGGCTATTCGAAGTAGAACAGAACAGACAGCCCAGAAATAAACCCACAGTTATATAGTCGATTAGTCTTCAACAAAGGAGGCAAGAATATACAATGGGAAAAAGACAGTCTCTTTAACAAACGCTGCTGGGAAAAAGCTACATGCAAAAAAAATGAAACTGGACCATTTCTTACACCATACACGAAAGAGATTAAAAACCTAAATGTGAGACCTGAAACTGGAAGAAAACATAGGCAATAATTTCTCTGACATCATCTGTAGAACTATTTTTCTAGATATGTCTCCTCAGGCAAGGGAAACAAAAGCAAAATTAAACTACTGGGACTACGCCAAAACAAAAAAGCTTCTGCACAGCAAAGGAATCCATCAATAAAACAAAAATAAAACCTTCGGAGAAGATATCTACAAATGATATATCTGTTAAGGATCTGATTTCCAAAATACATAACTTATACAACTCAGCACAGAAAAAAACAAGCTGATTAAAAACTGGATGGAGGACCTGAATAAACATTTCTCCAAGGAAGACATACAGATGGTCAAGAGACACATGAAGAAATGCTCAACATCACTCATCATCAGGGAAACTCAAATCAAAACCACGAGATATCACTTTACAACTGTCAGGATGGCTAGACTCAAAAAAGAAATGACAGGAGTTGGTGAGAATGTGAAAAAGGAGCCCTCATATACTGATGGGGGGGATATTAGGGGATAGGGGTGCACCCACTATGGAAAACAGTATAAAGGTTCCTCCAAAAAAAAAAAAAATAGAACTACCATATGATCCAGTAATTCCACAACTTGGTATTTACTCAAAGAAAATGAAAACACTGAACTGAAAAGATATACACACCTCTATGTTTATATATAAATGTAACATTATTTACAATAGACAAAATATGGAGGCAAGCCAAGAGTGCATCGACAAATGGATAAAGAAGATGTGGTACACACACACACACACACACACACACACACACACACGCAATGGACTATTACTCGGCCATAAAAAGAATGAAATCTTGACATCTGCAACAACATGGATAGATGTAGAGACTACAGTGCTAGGTGAAAGAAGTCAAAGAAACACAACTACCATATGGAATTTAAGAAACAAAAGAGACACAAAAAGAGACTCTTAAATATAGAGAATAAACTGGTTATTGCCAGAGGGGAGGTGGGTGGGGGAAAGAGATGAGATCACTGGGATCAAAGCAAAAATAAAACTCTCTATTTGAAGTCAATACGAGTGTCTATATAGAAAACCTCAAGAAATCTATAAAAAGAAAGAAAAAAACCAACTGGAAGTAATAAGCAAATACAACAACATCACAGGATAAAAGTCAATATTAAAAAGTCAACTGTTTTCCTATATCCAAATAAAGAATTGGAATTCCACAGGGCACCTGGGTGGCTCAGTCAGTTCAGCGTCTCACCTGATTTTGCCTCAGGTCATGGTCTCACAGTATGTGGGATCAAGCCATGTTTGGGCCCTTAGCTGACAGTGTGGAGCCCACTTGGAAATCTCTCTCCTTCTCTCTGCCTCTCTCCCTGACTCGTTCTCTCTCACTTTATTTTATTTTTTTTTTAATTTTATTTTTTTTTTACATTTTGTTTATTTTTGAGAAACAGAGTGAGACAAAGCGTGAGCGGGGGAGGGGCAGAGAGAGAAGGAGACAGAATCTGAAGCAGGCTCCAGGCTCTGAGCAAGCAGTCAGCACAGAGCCTGATGCGGGGCTTGAACCCACAAACTGTGAGATCATGACCTGAGCCGAAGTCGGACGCTCAACCGATTGAGCCACCCAGGCGCCCCTCTCTCACTTTAAATAAATAAATAAACAAACACAAATAAAATGAAGAATTGGAATTCCAAATTTTCAAATGAACGAAAAAATACCATTTACAATAGTGCCAAAAAAAAGGTACTCAAGTATACATATAACACAATATCTACAGGTGTTTGCAGAAAAACACAACTGATGGAAGAAATCAAAGATCTAAATAAATGGAGAAATGTTCCATATTCATCAATAGGAAGACTCAATATGGCTAAGATACCAATTCTTTCCAACTTAATCTATAAATTCAATGTGACTCAAATAAAAACCCCAGCTATTTTGGGGCACCTAGATGGCTCAGTCAGTTGAGTGTCTGACTCCTGATTTTGGCTCAGGTCATGATCCCAAGGCCACAAGATCGAGCCCCAAGCCCTGCTTGGGATTCTCTCTCTCCCTCTCTCTCTATCACTCTGCCCCTCTCTCCAGCTCACACACTATCTCTAAAATAAAACTTTAAAAAAATAATAAAATAAAAAGTTTTAAAAAAACAGCTATTTTGCAGATACTAACAAAATGACTCTGAAGCTTATATAGAAAGGCAAAGGATCCAGAACAGCCAACACAATGTGGAAGAAGAAAAATGAGAATTCACATCAACTGATCTCCAGATGTAGTATAAAGCTACAAGTATCCACAACAGTATGTTATTGCTGAAAGAGACACACAGGTCAATGGAACAAATAGAGGGTCCAGGATTAGATTTACCAAAATACAGTCAAATAATTTTTGACAAAGGAACAAAGGCAATAAAAGAAGAAAAGATACTCTCAACAAATGGTGGTGGACAACTGGATACCCATGCAAAAGAAATGAACCTAGACAGAGACCCTACACCTTACACAAATATTAACTAAATAGAGATCTAAATCTAAGATGCAAAACCTTCTAGAAGAAAATATAGAACACAGGATATAAGAGAAAAATCTCTGTGCCCCTGGATTTGGTGATGAGCTTTTAGATACAAGAGAAAAAGCACATCCCATGGCAGGGGGTCGTGGGGGAGGGCAGGAAACATGGGCTGGGTGTTATTAAAAACAAAATCTGCTCAGCAAAAGGCATTTTCTAAGAAAATGAAAGGACAAGGCACAGACTAGGAGAAAATATTTGCAACACATATATCTACGAAAGGATTTGTATCAAAAAAATACAAAAGAACTCTTAAAGCTCAGTAAGAAAACAAATGACCCATTGAAAAATGGGCAAAAGATGTGAACAAACATATCACCAAAGACATAACGATAGCAAATAAACATATGAACAAATGTTCAATATCACCTGTTAGTAGGAAAATGCAAATTAAAACAAAAATAAGAGGTGCCCGGGTGGTTCAGTCGGTTAAGTGTCTGAGTCTTGATTTCGGCTTTGGTCCAATCTCACAGTTGGTGAGACTGAGCTCCGCATCGAGCTCTGAGCTGCTAGCACACAGCCTGCTTGGGATTCTCTCTCTGGCCCTCCCCTGCTCGCATGCATGCACTCTCTCTTTCTCTCTCTCTCAAAATAAATAAACATTTTTCAAAAAACCACACAAAAATGAGATGTCATGACACATTAGAATGGTTAAATCCAAAATAATGACAATACCAATTTCAGGTCCAGATGCATAACAACAAGGATTCTGATGTGTAATTGGTAGGAATGGAAACGGATACAGCACCTTTGTAAAAATGGTTTGGCAGTTTCTTGCAAAGCTAAACATACATTACATAATTGACCCGGCAATTTCACACCCTAGCATCTGAAACCTTATGTCTCCTTAAAACCTACACATGAGGGGCGCCTGGGTGGCTCAGTCGGTTGAGCATCCGACTTCGGCTCAGGTCACGATCTCGTGGTGAGTTCGAGCCCAGCATCGGGCTCTGTGCTGACTGCTCAAGCCTGGAGCCCGCTTCGGATTCTGTGTCTCCCTCTCCCTCTGTCCCTCCCCCATGCATGCTCTGTCTCTCTCTCTCTCTCTGTCTCAAAAATAAATAAAAACATTAAAAAAAATTTTTTTTTAAATTAAAAAAAAAACCCTACACATGAATATTTCTAGCCCCTTAATTCATAAGGACCCCGACCTGGAAGAATCAAGAGTCCAGGGGTTAACAACTCTGAAATCATGTACATGTATGCTCAAATTGAACTATCAAGTCAATAAAATCCATTTGATGTTAGCCAGATTCTCACTGTTAGAGCGGGAGACTACAGACAAGCAAGGAGAGAAGGTTAGAATGCTCCATGTGGTAATGATTACAACAGGAGAAAACAGTGTGAACTAATACGTAGCCTACTGTAGATATAGATGGTTGTATACTGAAATATTTATAGACTTGTGTATCCGCATGGGTTAGTACACACATGTATTTCCTTGTTCAGTTAGCTGGGAGGGTCCACCAGCAATGATGCACCACTAGCAAAAGGCACACCTAGTCCCCCAGTCTTGGTTTCTAATACTGTGCTCCAATGAAAGGAACAAGAGCTATTTAGGAAAAATAGGGCAGAGACAGAGGGAGACACAGAATCCGAAGCAGGCTCCAGGCTCTGAGCCGTCAGCCCAGAGCCCGACGCGGGGCTCGAACCCACAAACTGTGAGATCATGACCTGGGCCGAAGTCGGACGCTTAACCGACTGAGCCACGCAGGTGCCCCTGAATTTGCTACTCTTGACGTACGGCCCTCAATATAATTCTTGCCCACTTCTACTTTTTCGTTTTAAAAATGTGAATCCTTACAAACTTTAGACAACTTGTTTTAAAACAAAGTGGGAATACACAAACCAAAAAACTCACCTGGGATCTGTTCATTTTCCGCTCTTAGTGAAGGAGGCAGAGCTGAGGGGAACAAGGAAGAAGGAAGTTAGGAGAGACTTGGCCTATCTTGCAGTTCCTGAATTTACCTGCCTACGCAACAGCTCCACATACAAGATACTTACGTGTCCATGTGTGGCTCCGATATATGTTGAGCTTAGACATGATACTTTTCACTGAGTGAATGTAAACATTTGTTTCTTATTGATTTATTACCAATTTAGGTTCTGTGACACAGAAAAATTAAAAACATGAGAAGATGAGTTTGACATAGAACAGTAACCTAAAGGAGGAAACACTATGGGTTTGTCAAAAAAACTGATGTGGTGGGGAAAAATTAAACACCTCAAGCCACATTGTTAATATTTTCCTGTTAACACCACTAATCCCTTGAGGTCAGATAATCCAAGAAACCTCTGGAAAAAAGAGATGGGACTGTTTAAGGCAACGTAAAAAATGTTTAATGTTTGTTCTAACCTGCTTACAACTTTCAAAAGGTCTTTTGGTAACAAACTATCTTTGACTTCACAGTGGCACCACGGGGCAGTGGCCCAGCCATCTGCAGACCTAACTTTTAACCGTGGTTCTGGCACTAACAAACTGCACAATCTCAGTCAGTCAGCTCCTCAGGCTCAATTTTTGCCTTCTCACTTTTCAAATAAGGTCAAAACACATAACCCTACAAGAGACTTGCCTGCACTACCATTCTGTACGTCTGTAAGGTCAGGAAAGCGGGAACCTCGGCATCTTCCTAGATGCCATCAACAACGGGACATTGTTTGACGGCAGCTCGCCTCCGGAAACAGAGAACAGAAAATGAGGGGAGAAGGGAGGGTTCAGAGAGGGGTGATGACAGAATTTCCTTAGCTATGGCTGGTGAACCTTTCATTCCCGACCATGCCCTCACAAACTCTCCAAAGAGGCGACGTTTCCTGTGCAGGCTGCGTGCCCACCCCTCTCAGCTCCAGCTCACCTCGCTCTTCTTAACTCTGTCCCAGACCTTCCACCGTCACACAGCCTTCGATGGCTTCAGGATACAGTCATGCTTATACATAACAAATAACAAATGAATACATAATAAATAATAACTTGGGATCTGGGGAATGTTAGAGCCAGGAAAGGGCCTTGGTGGCTAGCTAGTCCAGCCCCTTCCCTGTTCCATTGCACAAATGAGTTAACTGAGCAATGAAGGCCCTAGAGACTTGTCCACGCTCCAGCCGCACGGATTACACACATAACAAACAAATACAATAGCAGCTAACAAAATGCGAGTGCTCAGAACAATGCAGTGCGGCAAGGATTCCGGACACCCACACTTTACAGATAAGGAGCCCGAGCCTCACGTCGGCTATTCGGTCAGAGCCCTTCCATTAACATCAGAAGCCCTGCCTGGCTCACTCGTTCTCTCCTACGACCGCGCCCCTCCTTAGGTAGCCAGGCGCCTATAAGACGCACGCGCACACGTCACAACGTGAAGCGCGCACGCACGTCGCGCACGCGCGTTCACTCTTTTCCGCAGCCCCACCCCCTCCCGTGGGCCCAGCGCACACGTCACGCACGCGCACTCCCCACCCGCGGCCGCACGACGGCGCAGCCCGCTTAGCGCTGGAGCTGGACACCTGCGGACCCTGCGAGCCGGAGAGACCACGTTCCCACGCGGGACCCCGGTCCCTTAATCTGAGACGCCCATGCCCCCCCACCCCACACACCCCGCGTCCCTTCCACTCTGCAGGCGCCGCAGAAGCCTGGGGTCCCTCCTATGTCCGCGGGGCTCCTACCCACCACTGGGCACCGCCGCCCCCGCCGGACCCCCGAGCCGCGCGGGGCCCCCTGGGCCCTCGCCCCCTCCCTCCGGGGCTCACCCGCAGCTCCCTCGCCGCGTGGACCCGGAAGCCAGGGAAGGTTTCCCACGAGGGGCTGGAGGCCGGGGAAGGACGAGCCGGGAGGAGTAGGCGGGGATGCACATGCGCAGAGAGAGGAGAGGGAGCGGCGCGGCTGCGGCGGAGAGCTGGAGCTCTCTGCTCCTGGCAGCTTGGGCTGGGAAAGTGCCCGTATCCTCCTTAGAAGCGACGTCTCACTCCTAAGTTGTAAAAGCTAGTGGTAGTAGCCAGCGAACAGGGTTTTAGTGAAGCTTGGAGGCATTTGCGTTGTTAAAGCCCTTAGGATGTTGCCTAAATTGTTCAGTACCTCTCTCAAGATTCCCTTTCCCGATATACACCTGCCCACTCCTCGAGAAATCAGCTGGAGCGTAGCTGCCGAGTCTGCTGAGTTCAGAGCTTATCATCTGAGATCTTCACTTCTGCCTGGAGCCAGCATTCTGTCCGTGCCCCCGACGCCTGCAGCAAAGCAGTGCGCCTTCTAGACACAAGCCAAGAGAGGGAAAGGTGTGCATGGATTTCAGTTATAAACGTGGGATCTGTGACCAGCATGGTTATCCTTTGGAATGAGGGAAGAAGCAAGCTAGCAATTCGGTATTCGTGCTAAAAGCCATTGAAGTGTTCTTATACCAAACTCGAAGAAAGCACCCTCTCATCTTCCCAGGACCTCCCCTATACGCTTCACTCAATTTCCCCCGATGTGAACGTCTTGCAGAACTACGATACTTTCATCAAAACTAAGGAAGTAACTCGGGTGCAATTCTTTTAACTAAACTACAGAGTTTATTCAGATTTCGTCAGTTTTTCCACTAATGTCCTTTTACTGGTCCAGGATCAATCCAGCATACCACTGTACAGTCACCATCCGTCACTGTCCCCTCCAATCTGTAAGAGTTTTTTTGATCTTTCACGTCCTTCAGATGGCTGAAGAATAATGGTCAGGTATTGTGAAGAATGTCCCTGAATTTATGTTTGATGTTTTCTCCTGATTAGACTGAGGTTATATATTTGTAGGAAGATTCCCCCTGAGAGGATGTGCCCTACCTACGTATCAGGTGACACAGGATGTAAACATGATGTGACATACTAACCGTGATTACTTGGTTAAGGTAGTGTCTGACAGGTTTCTCCACTATATGGTTAGGATTTTTCCCTTTTCAGTCTACAGTTAAAGTGGGTTGGGGGCGCTTTGGTGACTCACTTGGTTAAGTGTCCGACTCTTGGTTTCAGCTCAGGTCATGATCTCACAGGTTGTGAGCTCAAGCCCTGCATCAGGCTCTGCACTGTCAGGACAAGCCTGCTTGGGATTCTCTCTGTCTGTCTGTCTCTCTCTCTCTCTCTCTCTCTCTGGCCCTCCCCAGCTTGTTCTCTCTCTCTCAAATAAACTTTTAAAAAAGTGAGTTTCTAAGTCCAGTGCACACTCAGGGGCAGAGGAAATAAGCCGTATCTCGAATTTTTGCTCATATTTTCAAATATTTATTAGTAAATTTGAGGAGAGACCCTCTGAGGCTACACAAGTATACTGTTTGTATTTAGAGTTTTGGCCACTAATTTTAGCTTTCATTGCTGGATCTTGCCTGCAACCACTTTTACTGCAGTGTTTTAAATGGTGACTTTTCTATTTTACTTCTTCTATATTTATTTATTGAGATTCTTCTGTAAAGCAAAAATTTTCGTTTTCCCCATTTATTCCATCGTTTATTTCCATCAGTACAGGCTCGTAGATATTTATTTTATTCTCAACCATTTTTACTCAACCCCACCTTTTGCACCCAACTCTGTGATGTGTTTTACATTTTATAATTTTACTCTTTTCAGAATGTCTGCAGAATTATCGAATATGTATCTTCTGGGTGTGGCTTTTTTCACTTGGCAAAATCCATTTAGGACTCATTTGTGCTGTTGCTCTTTTTCTTAAATTGGCTCCTTTCTCTCCACTCTTTCCATTTCATCCAATGCTATCATGTTATTATGTTGCTCAAATTGTCCCAGCTTTGGCATTGAGAGCTACCACACGTTAGCTTTGGGGTCCTTTTAACAAATCCGTATAACTGTTTTTAAAGCACTTCCTTACTTTTTGACACACAAGGTGCTCCCGGCTCCTTGAATTCTCCCTGTCCAGCCCTAGAATCAGGCCTTTTCTCCAAGGAGCCCTGGTTCCTTTTATCGGAGAAATCAAGATCTGAGCTCTAGGTGTGCTCATTGGTGCTGGGTGAAATTGTTTCTAGACCCTCTCAGCTGACACAGCTAAGAAATACATGTATGTACTAATCCATGCTAGTAACCTGTATCACAGTATCCACTGTATCCATCCCAGTATCTGTTTCACAGTATCCACAGTATACATACACGTGACTACCTACGTGAAAATTAGTAAGCTAACACTGATACCTTTTCGTCTAACTCAGGGTTCATTCTAGCCTTCCCACCCACCCCTTGCTTATTTTTAACTTCACAGTTAGACACTGAGACACCTGCCTACCATTATGTACAATATGTTTATTCTTTTTGCCCTAATGTACTTGTAGTTTCAGAATTGCTAACCCCTGTGAGAATTTACCAAACTAGAGTGTTTATGTACATTTCTCTTTGTTTTGAGTCATAATGTATCCAGTCAAAATGTGGCTTTATGGAATTATTTAGGTCTGCTCCTATTTCCCCACTTTCTAAACTCAGGTTGTGTGATAATACATTTGTAAAAACACAGTCACTAGGGGGCGCCTGGGTGGCTCAGTCAGTTAAGCGTCTGACTTCAGCTCAGATCCTGATCTCCCAATTCATGAGTTCGAGCCCGGCGTCAGGCTCTGTGCTGACAGCTCAGAGCCTGGAGCCTGCCCCAGATTTCTGTGTTTTCGTCTCTCACCCCTCCCCTGTTCATGCGCGCTCTCTCTCTCTTTCAAAAATAAATTTAAAAACATTTTTTAAAAAAGATTTATTCCTGTGGTATGTGAGGCACTAGTTCATTCCTCTTTTTAGTACTGAATAGTATTCCATTTATAGATGATCCACAGTTTATTCACCTATTGAAGGATATCTGAGCTGTTACCTGTTTTGGTGATAGTGAATAGATAAGTATAAACATTTGTGTTGATACTTTTGTGTTTGACATAGTTTGCAATTCACTTGGGTAAATACACAGGAGTGAGATTACCAGATTGTATGGTAAGTATATGTTTAAATTTATAAGAAATTCTAAAACCTTTCCAAAATGTTTGTATGATTTTGCATTCCCACCACCAGTGTGTGAGAGTTCCTGTCTCTCAAAGTCCACAGCGGTGGCATTTTGTATTTTCAGTGTTTGTTTTGTTTTTCTATTCTAGTTGGGATGTGAAGGCCTTATGGCAGCTTAAATTTGCATTTCCTTATAAACTAATGTACATGTTTTCACATGCTTATGTGCTAGCCATGAATCTTCCTTAGGAACTTGTGACATCTTTTGCCCGTTTGGTTTTCTAATGAGTTTTAATAGACTTTTTAAAATGTTGGTTTATTTTTGAGAGAGAGAATGAGTGCGAGCAGGGGAGGGGCAAAAAGAGAGAGGGGGGCAGAGGATCCGAAGAGGGCTCTGTGCTGACAGCAGCGAGCCTGATGCAGGGCTCCAACTCACAAACCATTAGATTGTGACCTGAGCCAAAGTTGGACGCTCAACCGACTGAGGCACCCAGGTGCCCCTTTTGTCCATTTTTTAAAAATTATTCTTTGTTTTTATTATTTTAGAGAGAGAGAGAGAGAGAGAGAGCACAAGCTGGGGAGAGGGGCAGAGAGAGAGAGAGACAGAGAGACAGAGAAAATCAATCAGACTCTATGCTTGGCACAGAGTCCAAACTGGGGCTCAATCCCACAACCCTGGGATTACAGTTTACTGACAGAACCACCCAGATTCCCCCTGCCTTTTGTCTGTATTAAAGATGAATTGTTTATTTTATTTTTGTTTTCAATAACTCGTTATTTATTCTGATACAAATGCTTTGTCAGAAATGTGACTTGCACATATTTTTTTTTAACCAGTGTGTGGCCTATCTTTTCATTTTAACAGTATCTTTCTTAGAGCAAAAAGCTTCCATTTTCATAAAGTCCAGTTTATCTGAAGTTTTAGAATTTTAAATTTATGTAGGTCTAAAATCCATTTCAAGTTAATTTATGCACAAGCTGTGAAGTGTAGGTTGGCCTTCTTTTTGTTTGTTTTTGGTTTTTGCATCTGAATATTTAAATTTTTTTTTACCTTTACTTTTGAGAAACAGAGAGAGACAGAGCATGAGCAGAGAGGAGCAGAGAGAGAGGGAGACACAGAATCCAAAGCAGACTCCAGGCTCTGAGCTGTCAACACAGAGCCCGACACAGGGCTCGAACTCAGGAACCCGTGTGAGATCATGACCTGAGCCGAAGTCAGACTTTTAACTGACTGAGCCACCCAGGTGCCCCTGCATATGAATGTTTTAATGTTCCAGCACCATTTGTTGAAAAGACTGTCCTTTCTACTGAGCTGGCTCTGTGCCTATGTCAACAACCAAGTGGCCATGTTTATGTGGGTTTATTTTTGTTCTTTCTGTTCTGTTCCACTGATGTCTCTGTCTACCCTTTCACCAATATCACACTGTCTTTAATATTACTGGTTTAGAGTAAGTTTTGAAACTGGGTAGTGTGAGACCAGCTTTATTTTTCTTCAAAATTGTTTTGACTATTGTAGATCATTTATATTTCCATATTAATTTCATAAGCTTGTCATATCTGTACATAGTTTTGCTGGGATTTTGACTGGCATTACACTTGAGTCTATAGATTAACTTGGGAAGGATTAATGTATAATATTGAGTGTTAGAAGCCAGGAACATAGTATATCTCTATTTATTTGAATCTTCCTTAATTTATTTCATCGGTGCTTATAGATTTCACCATATAGTTCTCATACATGTTTGTTAAATTTTACATGGGTATTTTGTTTTTTGACACTTTTAAAAATTATATACATACACATGTTTACAAAAATCATACACCTGTAATTTTCTTTTTTGAAGATTTTTTTTAAAGCATTTTAGGGGTACTTGGGTTGGTTCAGTCAGTTAAGCATCCAACTTCAGCTTAGGTCATGATCTCGAGGTTCATGAGTTCCAGGCCCACATCAGGCTCTCTGCTGTCACCATGGAGCCTGCTTCTGAAGCTCTCTCCTTCTCTCTACCTCTCCCCTGCGCGCACACACATATGCATGCTGTCTCTCTCTTTCTCAAAAATAAACATTTTTTTTTTAAAAAGCATTTTATTTTTTTCTTTCCCTTTGTTTGTTTGTCTTTAAATCCAAGTTAGTTAACATATAGTGTGATGATAGTTTCAGGAGTAGAACCCAGTGATTCATCGCTTACATATAACATCCAGTGCTCATCCCAACAAGTGCCCTCCTTAATGCCCATCACCCAGTTAGTGTATCCCACACCTCTCTGCCAGCAACCCTTAGTTTGTTCTCTGCATTTAAGAGTCTCTATGGTTTGTCTCCCTCTCTGTTTTTACCTTATTTTTTCCTCCCCTTCCCTTACGTTCATCTGTTGTGTTTCTTAAATTCCACATATGAGTGAAGTCATATATTTGTCTTTCTCTGACTGACTTATTTCGCTTAGCATAATACCCTCTAGTTCCATCCACATTGTTGCAAATGGCGAGATTTCATTCTTTTTGATCACCAAGTAATATTTCATTGTGTATATATACCACATCTTCTTTATCCATTCATCAGTTGTTAGACATTTGGGCCCTTTCTATAATTTGGCTACTGTCGATAATGCTGCTCTAAACATTGGAGTGCATGTGCCCCTTAGAATTAGCATTTTTGTATTCTGTAGATAAATACCTAGCAGTGCAATTGCTGGGTTGTAGGATAGTTCTATTTTTAATTTTTTGAGGAACCTCCATACTGTTTCCCAGAGTGGCTACACCAGTTTGCATTTCCAGCAACAGTGCAAAAGTTTTCTCCCTTCTCCACATCCTCACCAACTTTTGTTGTTCCTGAGTTGTTAATTTTAGCCATTCTGACAGGTGTGAGGTGGTATCTCATTGTGGTTTTGATTTGTATTTCCCTGATGATGAATGATGTTGAGCGTCTTTTCATGTGTCTATTAGCCATCTGGAAGTCTTCCTTGGAAAAGTGCCTATTCATGTCTTCTGCCCATTTCTTCACTGGATTGTTTGTTTTGGGGGGAAGATTTGTTTTTAAACAATCTCTACACCGCCCAGTGTGGGGCTCAAACTCACAACCCCAACATCAAGAGTCGCATGCTCCACCAACTGAGCCAGCCAGGCTCCCCTACACCTGTAATTTTAAAAAGCACTAAATTATATATAATTACATATATATATATATATTACATATACATATGGCATATATTTTGTATGTATAGCTTCAAATTCCAATAGATCATTTCTGGTACCTGAAATACAATTGATTTTGTGTGATCACTTTGTATCTTGCAATCTTCTGTTATATTTTGAGCTTTTAAAAATATTTATTTAGGGAGAGAGAGAGAACATGAGCAGTGGACAGAGAGAGAGGGAGAGAGAGAATCCCAAGCAGGCTTCGTGCTGTCAGCGCAGAGCCCAATGCAGGGCTCCATCTCAGGAACCATGAGATCATGACCTGAGCCAAAATCAAGAGTCAGATGCTTAACTGGCTGAGCCACCCAGGTGTTCTTTGAACTTTTTTTATGGGTTCCATGGGATTTTCCACATGGGCAAACCTGTCCTCTGCAAGTAGACATTGTTTGTATTTCTTATTTTTTATTTGTATGCCTTTTATTTCTTCTTCTTGTCCTATGCACTAGCTATAAATTCCAGTACAATGTTGTAAAAGTGGTAAGAGAGGCCATCCTTGCCTCGTTCCTGGTGTTAGCAGGAAAACACGAATTCTTTCATCATTAAGTATGATGTTAGCTGGAAGTCGGTTTCAATCCCTGTATCGGGTTAGGGAAGTTCTCTTCTATTCCTAGTATACAGGACGTTTTTACCATGAATGGATGATGAATTTTATCAAGTGTTTTTTTCCACATATACTGAGATGTGCATGTGGCTTTTCTTCTTCAGCTGTTAATATCGCAAGCTACACTGATTGCTTTTTTAAATTTTTTATTTTAGAGTAGTTTTAGATTTACAGAAACATTACAAAGATAGTACAAGAGATTCTGTATCTCCACACCTAGTTTTCGCTATTATCAACATCTTACTTTAGTTTGGTACATTTGTCATAATTAATGAATCAATACATTAATACTTTATTGAGAGCACCTTACTATTTACCTATGCCTTTTTATGTTCTAGAATGCTATCCAGGATGAATACATATACTTGTCACCTCTGGCTCCTTTTGGCTGTGACAGTTTTTCTGACTTTTTTTGACTTCCTCATTTTTGACGATTTTGACAAATTTGAGGAGTCGTGATCAGGTATTTTGTAGAATGTCCTACTAGAAACTGCTGTTTTTCTCATGATTAGACTGCAGTTCTGTGTTTTGGGGAGGAAGATCCCAGGGTTGAAGTGTTATTTGAGCACATGCTATCAACATGCCTTATCACTTTTGAGGTGTCCCTGTTAATCACCTGTCACCTGGCTAAGGTAGCATTGTTCAGGTTTCTCCTCTATAAAGTTACTCTTTGCTCTCCTGTTTTCATACTGTCCTCTTTGGAAGGAAGTCACTGTGTGTAGGCCATACCTAAGGAGGGAGACTTATGCTTCACCTCCTTGTGGGCAGAATATCTCGAATGTATTTGGAATTCTTACAGAAAATTTGTGTGTTCTTCCTCATTTACTAATTTATTCAATCATTTATAACAGTATGGACTCCTGGATATTTACTTTATGCTTTACACAATCCTACTTTATTTTTTTTTAATGTTTATTTATTTTTGAGAGAGAGAGAGAGCAAACAGGGGAGGGACAGAGAGAGAGGGAGACAAGAAAATCGGAAATAGGCTCTGTGCTGACAGCAAAGACCCCATGTGGGGCTCGAACTCACAAACCATCAGATCATGACCTGAGCCGAAGTTGGACGCTCAGCTAACTGAGCCTCACAGGCACTTTGATCCTACCTTATTTTATTGCTCAAATTGTTCCAGTTTTGGCCACTGGGGCTCTTTTGGTTAGCTCTTGTGCTACCCTTCCCCCATTACAAAAATAAAAATAATAAGTTTTATTGCAATATAATTTACATAACACACAACTGACTCATTTAGAGTGTACAACTCAATGATTTTTAGTGTATTCACAGGAAAGAGTGAACATCACCACAGTCAAACTTAGAACGTTTTCATCACCTCAAAAGAAGCTCCAAACCTTTATTACCCCCGTCCCCATCCTAAGCAACTAGTAATCTATTGTTCTCTCTATAGATTTGTCTCTTTGGGACAGTTCAAATATGCGGAATCAAACAGTATGTGGCCTCTTGTGACTGATTTCTTTCACTTAGCATAATGTTTTTCAAAATTCATCCATATTTTAGCATGTTTTAGTACTTCATTCTTTTTTTTTTTTTTTTTTTTTGGACCAAATAATACTCCATTAGATGTACCACATTTTGCTTACCCATTTGTCAGTTGATGGCCATTTGAGTTGTTTCCATTTTGGATATTATGAGTAACGTTGCTATGAACATTCATATGTAAGTTTTGTATGGATATATGTTTTCATTTCTCTTGGGTATTTACCTAAAAATTAAATTACTGATTCAGATGGTAGCTATATGTTTAATATTTTGAGGAACTGATAGCCTGTTTTCCAAAGGATTCACCATTTTTCAATTTCACCAGAGTGTATGATGGTTCCTATTTTTCCACACCCTTACGCACATTGTTTTTACCTGGCATTTTTATTCTAGTCACTCTAGTAGGTGTGAAGAGATATCCACTGTAGTTTTGATTTGCATTTCCATGATGAATAATCAAGTTAACATCTTTTCATAAGTTTGTAGACCATTTGTTATCTTCCTTGGAGAGTTTTTATTCAGATCATTTGCTTATTTTTAATTGAGTTATTGCCTTAAGAATTGACTTGTAGGGGCACCTGGGTGGCTCAGTTGGTTAAAGCTTCCAACTTCGGCTTAGATCATGATCTCATGGTCTATGAGTTCGAGCCCCACGTTGGGCTCTGTTCTGAAAGCTCAGAGCCTGGCTCCTGCTGCAGATTCTGTGTCTCCCTCTCTCTCTGGCCCTCCCCAGCTTGGGTGCTCTCTCTCTCTCTCTTTCAAAAATAAACGTTAAAAAATAAAGAACTGATTTGTAAAAGTTTGTTATATACTCATGATGCAAATTTCTTATAACATATATGATTTGCAAATATGTAATCCCATTTTGTGGGTTGTCTTTTCATTCTCTTGATAGTGTCCTTTCAAGCACAAATGTTTTTCATTTCAAAGAAGTACAGTTTATGTATATTTTGTTATATTGCTTGTGATTTTGGTGTCATATCTAAGCGCTCATCACCAATTTCAAGATCATGCAGCTACACCCCTATCTAAGAGTTTTCTTCTAAGAGTTTTATAGTGGTAGCTCTTATGTTTAGGTCTTTGATACATTTTGGGTTAATCTTCTCATATGGTGTGAAGTAAGGGTCCACCTTTATTTGTAGTGGCTATCTGGTTGTACAGCACCATTTTTTTTTTAATTTTTTTTTAACGTTTATTTATTTTTGAGACGGAGAGAGACACAGCATGAACGGGGGAGGGGCAGAGAGAGAGGGAAACACAGAATCGGAAGCAGGCTCCAGGCTCTGAGCCATCAGCCCAGAGCCCGACACGGGGCTCGAACCCGCGGACCGCGAGATCGTGACCTGAGCCGAAGTCGGACGCTCAACCGACTGAGCCACCCAGGCGCCCCCAGCACCATTTTTTAAAATATTATTCCTTCCCCACTGAATGTTCTTGACCAAAACCCCGCTAACCATAGATGTGTAGGTTTATTTCTGGACTCTCAGTTCTGTTCCATTGTCCCCTTATGTCCATACTATGCTGTCTTTATGTAGGTTTTGAGATTGGTGAGTGTGAGTCCTCCAACTTTGTTTTCTTTTTTAAGATTACTTTGGGTATTCTAGGTCTCTTGCTAACTCATATCATTTTTTGAATCAGCTTGTCAGTTTCTGTGAAGAAGCCAGTTGGGATTATAATAGGATTTCATCAAATCTGTAGATTCACTTGAGGAGGATTGCCATCTTAACAATACTAACTTTTCTGCTTCAAAACTATGGGACGTTTTCCCATTTTGTTAGGTTTTTAAGTTTTCATCAGTGTCTTGTAGTTTTTAGCACAAGTCTTGTACTTCTTTTGTTAGAATTATTCCAAAGTATCCTATTCTTTTGATGCTATTATAAATAGTACTGTTTCCTTAATTTTATTTTTAAGTTGTTCATTACGAGTATATAGAAATACAATAGATTTTTTTATATTGATCTAGTATCCTGCCACCTTGCTGAACTCAAGGATTCTTTAGGATTTTATATAAACAAGATAATGTCATCTTGGATGAAAAGAGATTTACTTCTTACTTTCCCATCTGGATGATTTTATTTCTTATTGTCTAATTGCCCTGGCTAAAATGTCTAGTACAAAGTTAAATAAAACTGACAATAACTGGCGTCCTTGAATTTTAATTGATCTTGTTGGAAAAGCGTCCAGTATTTCATCATTGAATATATTATTAGCTGTAGATTTTCCTGGGTGATCCTTCTCAGATTGAAAAAATTCCCTTTTATTCCTCATTTGTTGAGTGCTTTTATTATGAAAGGATATTGGGTTTTGTTCCTTGTTTTGTGTGTCTATGGAGATGATCATGTGATTTTTGAAAGTTAAACCAACCTTGCATTCCTGAGAAAAATTCCCCTTCATCACAATGTGTAATGTTTTTGTATGTTGCAGGATTCAGTGTGCTATTATTTTGCTGGGGATTCTTGTGCCCAAATTCATAAAAGATACTTGTCTTGTTTTATTTTTAATTTTTTTTAACACTTATTCATTTTTGAAAGACAGAGAGAGACAGAGCACAAACGGGGGATGGCCAGACAGAGAGGGAGACACAGAATCTGAAGGAGGCTCCAGGCTCCGAGCTGTCAGCACAGAGCCTGATGCAGGGCTTGAACTCACGACCATGAGATCATGACCTGAGCTGAAGTCAGCCACTTAACCGACTGAGCCACCCAGGTGCCCCTATTTTTTTTTTTTTTTTGTCATGCCTTTGGTTTTGATAGGATAATACTGGCCTCATAGAATGAGTTGGGAAAAGCACCATCCTCCTCTATTTTTTTTTTTTTTAATTTTTTTTTCAACGTTTTTTATTTATTTTTGGGACAGAGAGAGACAGAGCATGAACGGGGGAGGGGCAGAGAGAGAGGGAGACACAGAATCGGAAGCAGGCTCCAGGCTCCGAGCCATCAGCCCAGAGCCTGACGCGGGGCTCGAACTCACAGACCGCGAGATCGTGACCTGAGCTGAAGTCAGACGCCCAACCGACTGCGCCACCCAGGCGCCCCCATCCTCCTCTATTTTGATGAAGTGTTTGCAAAGAATTGGTGGAATTCACTTGTAAGCCATCTAGACCTAGGCTTTTCTTGCTGGTAGTTATTGATTAGTGACTTTGTGTCTTTATATGTTGTAGGTCTACTCAGATTGTCCATTTCTTCTTCAGTCAGTTTGGGTCCTTTATGCCTTTCTAGGAATTTTCCCATTCATACTAAGGTATCTAATTTATTGGCATGTAATTGCTCATATTATTTCTTACCATCTTTTTTTTGTTTCTGTCAGGTGGGTAGTAAAGTCCACTCTTTCATTTCTTATTCTAGTACTTTGAGTACCACTTTCTCCTCTGTCCACTCCCGTCTCATCTGTATAGTTAATGTTTGCCAATTTTTTTTTTTACCTTTTCAAAGCACCAGCTTATGGTTACATTGATTTTCTCCACTGTTGTTCTAGTCTCTATTTTATTAATTTGTACTCTAATCTTTTGTTATTAAACTCTTCATACTTGCTTCAAGTTTATTTTACTTCCTCTTTTCAATGTCTTAATGTGGAAGTTTAGTTTATTGATTTGAGATCTTTCTTATTTTAAATATAGGCATATGCAACTATAAATGCCTCGCTAAGCCCTGCTTTAACTGCATTCTATATATTTGTTATGTTGTGTCTTCAATTTCCTTCATCGCAAGGTATGATATAAATTCTTTCTTATTTTTTTCTTTGGACCATTGGTTATTAGGAGTATGTTGTTTAATTTCTACCTATTTGTAAGTTTCCCAGATTTCCTTTTGTTATTGACTTATAGTTCCAGTCCATTGTGGTTAGAGAACATACTTTGTATTATTTCTATCCTTTCAAATTTCCTTAGGTTTGTTTATGCCTAGCATATGGTCTATCTTGAATAATGTTTTATGTGGACTTAAGAAGAATGTGTATACAGGTGTTGTTGGATGGAGTGTTCTATAGATATCTCTTAGGTGTAGTTGGTTCATGGTGCTGTTCGAGTCTTCTTTTTTGTTGTTGTTGTTAATCTTCTGCCTAGTTGTATCTTATTGGAAGTGAGATATTGAATATTAGTCTCTGACTACTATTTTCAGTTGTCTATTTCTCCCTTCAAACCTCGCAGTTTTTGCTTCATGTGTTTTGGAGCTTTGTTTTTAGGTGTATATGTGTTTATAATTGTTATATTTTCCTGATGGATTGACCCATAAAATGCCCCTTTTTATGTCTAGTAACATTTTTTGCTTCAAAGTCTATTTTATTTGATGTTAGTATAGCCACTCCAACTTTTTTGAAACTGCTATTTATATGACACAGCTTTTCCATCCTTTTATTTTAAATCTATTTATAGCCTAGATCTAAAATATGTCTCCTGTAGATAGCATATAGGAGGATACTGCTTTTTTTGCCCATATAACAAACACTTCCCTTAGATTATATTGTTTAATCCACTTACATTTAGTGTTATTATAATATAGTTAGATTTATATCTGCCATTTTATTTTTTTGTTTTCTAAATATCTCATTTAAATTTTTTTAATGTTTATTTATTTTTGAGAGAGAGACAGAGAGATACAGAGTATAAGTGGGGGAGGGGCAGAGAGAAGGAGACATGGAATCTGAAGCAGGGTCCAGGCTCTGAGCTGTCAGCACAGAGCCTGACGTGGGGCTTGAACCCAACGAGCTGTGAGATCATGACCTGAGCTGAAGTCAGACGCTTAACCAACTGAGCCACCCAGGTTCCTCTAAATATCTAATTTTTAACCTACTCCTTCTTTACTATTTTCTGCATTAAGTGAATATTCTCTAATGTGGCATTTCAATTTCCTTAGTGATTTTTTTTCATAATAACTTTTGAGTTATTTCCTTATTGATTGTCCTAGGGCTTACTACAAACATATTTTGTTTTCCTGGTACGGTAGTCCACCCTCCGCCATGGAGATATGTCCCAAGACCCTCAGTGGATACCTGAAACCACATACAGTACCAAACCTTAGTCATACTAATTTTTTCCTCTATATGCATACATGCATATGATAAAGTTTAATTTATACAATAGACACAGTAAGAAATTAACAAAAATAACTAATAATGAAACAAAAATTATAGCAATATACTATAATAAAGGTTATGTGAATGTGGTCTCTCTCAAAATATCTTATTGTACTGTACTTAGCCTTCCTCTTGTGATGATGCGAGATGATAAAATGCCCACATGATGAGATGAAGTGAGGTGAATGACATAAACATTGTGACATAGCATTACGTTACCATTGACCTTTTGATAATACATCATGGGTAACTGAAACCACAGAAAAGGAAATGCAGATAAGTGGGGGACTGCTACATATAAAAGCTTATTTTTGTATAACTTTTAAAATCATGGTAAAAAATCATGTAACATAAATTTACAATCTTAACCATTTTTTAAAAAATGTTTTATTTATTTTTGAAAGAGAGCAAGCATGAGCAGGGGAGGGGCAGAGAGAGAGGACAAAAGATCCAAAGCACGCTCTGCATTGACAGTAGTGAGCCTAATGTGGGGCCTGAACACACAAACCATGAGGTCAACCTGAGCTGAAGTCGGACACTCAACTGACTGAGCCATCCAGGTGTCCCTCAGTCTTAACCATTTTTAAGTGTATGGTTCAGTAGTCTTAAGTATATTCACATTGTTGGGGAATGAACTTTTCCATCTTGCAAAACTTAAATTCTAAACCCATTAAACAACACCTCCCCATTTTCCCTAGCCCCTCAACCACCATTCTACCTTCTATTTCTATGAACTTGACTGTTTTACAGACCTTCTATAATTGGAATCATACAGTCTTTGTTTTTTTATGACTGGCTTATTTCACTTAGCACAGTGTCTTCAAGTTTCATACAGGTTATAGCATATGAAAAAATGTCTTCCTTTTTTTCTTCTCTTGGAACACCACATAAAAAGTATTAGTCCTGAATTTTTTCATTAGAAAAATAGCAGAGGGTGATAGTATAGGAAATCTGATGACTCAAAAAAAAAAAAAAGGGTGAGCTCATGGGTTGAAGATGAGGGCAACTAAAATACTAAATGAATGATGAAAGAACTTAAACTTCTATTAATATCATTAGATTACAAAAGGAGGACATATGAAAAAAGAGCTGAGGGTGCCTGGGTGGCTCAGTTAGTAAAGCATCCGACTTCAGCTCAGGTCATGATCTCACTGTTTGTGGGTTTGAGCCCTGCATCAGGCTCTGTGCTGACAGCTCAGAGCCTGGAGCCTCCTTCAGATTCTGTGTCTCCCTCTCTCTCTGCCCCTCCCCCGCTCATGCTCTGTCTGTCTCCTTCAAAAATAAATAATGTCAATTTGTTTAATTTAACTTTTCATATAACTTTCAAAAATGTTGCCAATCTTACATGTCATAAGAATTATTATGTGGTATTTTAAATCCTTACATTTTTGTTATTTCTTATAATATACTTTAATATACAATAAGTGGATTGCTCATTTTTTATTGTGTTTTAGGAATATTTTGTATGGTTTAGATATGAATTTTTTTTGCAAATTTTGTATCAAATGTGTGTTTAGCAAATATTTTCTTATAATCTGTTGTCTGTTTTTTCATTCTCTTAGCACTACTCTGTCTTCCACAGAGTAGATGTTTATAATGTCAGTAAGTCCCGTTTATCCATTTTGTTTCATGGATTGTTTTGTAGTGTATATAAAAATATATCACCAAACCTGAGGTCTCTTAGATGTTCACCTGTTATCTTCTAGAAGTTTCTTAGTTTGCGATTTTGCATTTAGGTCTATGATCCACTTTGAGTTAATTTTTGTGAAAAGTGTAAATTCTATGTCTAGATTCATTTGTTTTGCATGTTTGTCCTATTGTCCTAGCATTATTTGTTGAAAAATTATCTTTTCTTCATTAAATTACTTTTGCTCTTTTGTCAAAAACCAGTTGACTGTATGTGTGTGGGTTTCTGAATCTGTTCTAAAGACAGATAAAGACATTGATCTATGTCTTTATTTGCTAATACATACTGTCAAAAATCAATTGACCATGGATGTGTGTGGTTATTTCTAGGCCCCCAATTCTATTTATTTTCCTATATACCTATCCTTAAAGCAGCACCACACTGTTCTCTTTTATGTAGTTGTGTAGTAAGTTTATAAATCACAAAGTGTGAGTCATCCAACTTTGTTCTTTTTCAACATTGCTTTGCTATTCAAGATGCTTATTTCTTTATGAATTTGAGAATTGGTTTTTTCATTTCTGTAAAATGGCTTTTGGAATTTTGATAGCGATTGCATTGAACCTGTATATGGCTTTGAGTAATATTGCCGTCTTAAGAACATTAAGTCTTCCATAGCATGAACATGGAATGTCTTTCCATTTATTTCAGTCTACTTCAATTCTTGCAACAATGTTTTGCAGATTTCAACCTACAATTTCTTTATCTCTTTCTTAAGATCGTTACTAGTGTTTTATTCTTTTGTATGCTATTGGAAATGGAATTTCTTAATTTCCTTTTCCATTGCTGCTGTACAGAAACACGAGTGATTTTTCAGTATTGATCTCGTATCTTAAAAATTAACCTAATTCATATACTAGGGCTATTTGCTAGTATTTTATTAAGGATTTTTATAACTATACTAATAATTTTCATCTGTAGTTTTTCTTTGTGATTTCTTTTTTGTTGTTGTTTGTTGTCTCTTCTTAATAAGGAGAATGCTGGCATAATAATGAATGAAATGTTCTCTCCACTATTTTATGGAAGAGTTTGGAAAGATTGATGTTAATTATCCTTTTAAATATTTGGTTGAATTTATGAGTAAAGCCATCTGATCCTAGGCTTTTCTTTGTTGAGGGGTTTTTCATTACTGATTTAACCTCTGTCTGTTATGGATCTGTTGAGATTTTCTATTCTTGAGTTTAGGTAATTTATGTGTTTCTTGGTATTGTTTGACATCTATTGTCGGTGTATTTGTCTTTTACCTTACATGAGAAATAAAAAGAGGAGTTACTAACACAAAATACAGTGATACTGGTTTTTATATTTACCTGTGTAGTTATCTTTACTGGTATTCCTTATTTCTTAATATGGCTTCAAGTTACTGTCTAATGTCTAGTGCCCTTCCTTTTCAGGCTAAAGAAGGCCTTTTAGAGTTTCTTATAGGTCAGGTCTACACTGACTTAGCTTGACTAAACTTTGGTCAGGCCTCTCTTCCCTTCACAAGCCCTGAATTTTGTTTTGTCCCCAGATCTGAGCCTGAACAGCTCCCTGAACATGCACCCTGAACAGCTCATCCCAAGGTTGGCTGACTACAGTGGGAACATTTCATGTCAGACTACCCCATCATGCTTTTTGTTCACCTCCCCAACTCACTTGCCCAGTTTTCTCTCAAAAATTTCTGCTGAGCGTTTTCCATCCTCCCTATAAAAGAAAAACCTTTTTCTAAAGTTTATTTCCTTATGTCAGTAATCTCTACACCCAACATTTGGCTTGAACTCACAACCCTGAGATCAAGAGTCACATGCTCCCCCCAACTGAGCCAGCCAGTGGCCCCTTTTTTCTATTCAATTTTGAGATGCTTTCAGATTGAAGTCAGAGCATTGTTCCTATTGCAATAGTCTTTTTGAAATAAGTTTCTCCTTACCGAAGTCTGGATTTATTTTTATTTGATACTTGAAGGGTCCAGTGCTTATCTTCCTCACTGCTGAGAGAAATGCTATTATTTTATATACTGTTTACTATTATTTTTATTTCATTTCTAGCATTTCTAGTATTTAATTCGTTTGGCTTTCTACTATTCAAGGTAACTTTCCTATTTATGTTAATAACATACATCGATTTACATTTTTGCCTCCTTTGGTAGCTTGGTGTTCAAAAGGCACATAGGCTTTAAGACTTTTTCTCTGAGGTACTGAAAAAATACAGGGCTGCATACAGAAGTGACAACCACCTGCCACAGTCTCTGAATTGCTAAAGAAACATCAACGTCTTCAAAATTCTCCAGGTCCTTAGCGAGCGGACTTGTGGGAAATGGAGTCCGGAAGTTTCAGAGTCCGCCGCGCGTGGTCATGGGAACGGGTCTTCTTGCGGCTCCTTCTGCGCATGGGCAGTACTTCGCAGGCCCTTCTAGGTTCTCCCGCTTACGGTGAGAGACGGTGCGGAACCTCCACAATCCTGCAGGTCTGCCTGCCGCTCTGGGAGCTGGTGCGGCCCAAGTGGGAGGGTTGGCGAGGCCAGAGGGTTGGCGAGCTCCCAAAGGATCCCCGAGCTCCCAAAGGTGCCTAGCGTGGGGAAGAGGCCTGCGAACCCCGGCGGGACCCTCGGCTGTTGTACCCGAGAGACTGGGTGGGGGAGGCTTCTGCCGGGTGGAGGGACTCCGGGACCGGAGAGTTTATGTTAGGGGGAGGGGCCGGTGTGGGATGCGGGGATGCGGGGACCAGGTACCCCGGGGAAGATGCACATTCCGCGTGGATCCCGGGGCGTGGCTTGTGCGGCCGCGGGAGGAGCGTCCGGTGCGCATGCGTGGTGGGTGCGCTCAGCCGCAGAGAGAGGGGGCCCGGGTTGAGCGGGTGTTTTGATGCAGGGCAGCACCGGGTATAAAAGAGTCATCTGGGAAAAATAACCTACCTGAGACTTTACGTCTGTAAAACTGAAGGTATTCATAACGTCTGCCTCCTGGAGTTCAGAGGCCTAGCAGTAAATATTAGCGACTGTTAACAGACTTCTTATTCGTTACTTTATGCTCACTTAGGTGGGTATAGCTCTCCTTGCTGTAACAAATTGGAAAACTGAGACCGAGAGGAAAGTTATATGCCCGAAGTCACAACATTAGCAGATAAACTAGAAGACAGTTTTAGTTGTTTCTCCAAATGTCTTGGTCTTTGCAATTTACTATCTTGGTTATAAAAGCCAGCACTGCATCCTGCACGCTTAGCAGAAGTAATTTGGCATGTGAAGAAACAATTTGAACGATTGAATCTTACCATGGCAGTTCTGTTTGAGGGATTTCTAGGTGTCTTCAGAGCCTCTGATAGACAGCATAATTGTTTCTGAGTTAGGTCTGTAACTGTTCTCAGAAGCCTTGATTTGAGTTTATTGAAGGTCTGACCTGAGAGATTCCATGGAGCAACAAATACAGTTGAACTGTGGGCCTGGATGACAATTCAGTTAAAAAGAATTTGCCCCTTGGGTACTTTTCTCATCTACCTTTGAATGAAGCACGTTTTGTCAAGTAAGGAAGAGTCTCTGGGAACAGAATCTTACCTGGAGAGAACCATTCCATGATTTGACTGAGTTTTTGAGCAGAGGCAGTGTAGTTCCCAGAGAGGAGCAGATACTAGGTTTGCACAGCCTGTTCAGAATGAGTGAGATTTGAGAATGTTGCTACCTTCAGAATCCTTCAGGGCTGCCTAATGAAGGGAAGTCTGGACCAGGTTTCAGAAGAGAGGCATCTGGGTTGCACCAATGGAGGACAGTTAGGCTTCATTGGAGGCGCTCCAAGGACATGCAGGAAAGGGCCTTAAAACCAGATCTGAATCAGTCTTGTCTCACCAATCCCAGCTCATCCCCCACTCTCTTTATTTTTCACTCACTCTTCCCAGATTCCGAGCTGTCTTTCACATGATGAATCTGACATTTAAAGGTGTGCGGATGAGTTCTTTATAGGATAGCAGTACAAGAAGAGTTTATTTTTCTTCCTAAAAGGTGAGGAAAAATTGGTGCTGAGGGTGTAAGTGAATTTCCCTGGTTTTATGTTAGGGGCAGAGCCCAAAGTAGATATTGAATCTCCCCACACCCAGGCCAGTGCTGACCACATCATCACTGTGGAAACACATTTCTTAAAAGACAGCCGTTTCAGAGTGTACATCTATTTTAGAAAAACAATTAAAAAGTACCCTTACCTGAAAGTGCCTCCGTCCTTTTTTTTCACAGCTTCGGTTGAGTTCTCTAATTTGGGGAGTAAACAAGGAAATATACATGTAACAACTTTTATTATAAAACCTTTGCTGAAGGTGTAGTGTTCCTTCATTTAGCATATTGTCATTTGTTTAACCAATTTTCTGATTTTTAAAACTTCTTTGAAGTAGAATAAAGGGGTTATTATTTTAAACTGTTTTAAAATATCAATATTGCAAAATATCAATAGACAAGAGTTCCATTCACCCAGTGAAAAATTGCACACCCAAGCTTTGCATGGCCAAATCACAGTCACATGTGGCCATGTGGGTGCTTTATCTTATGTCCTTTCCTGCCCCTTCTCCAAGGTGAAAAGGATATAAAATGCCTATAGAGAGACATTTTATCCTGGTGATGTTGGTGGCTTTTTAAGAAGGCAAATCCAGGAACTGCAAAGCAATCTGTATCTTTAATGACTTCATTCCTGTTTTTCTATCCCAGCTATACTTTCAGAGATTTCAACATTTTTCCAAGAAAGACCAGCAAATTATGAAGAAATCCTATGTGAGTTGTTGTTGAAGTCATTTTATGCTTTGTTTTATAATGGATTTTTTGAGGGTAACGACTCCTGTATTTTAAATGAAAAGTAGAAATAGATAAAATGAACCTGAGGGAAACAGCATGACACAATGGTTCTTGAACTTTAGTGCACATCAGATCAAAACTGGAAAGTTTATTAAACCATAGAATGGGACCCGAAAATTTTCATTTTGAACAGGATTGCAGGTGATGTTGAGGTCTATAGACCAGTAGCATTGGAGTAACAGATCAATAGGGCAAAGTTGACCACACACACACACACACACACACACACACACACACACACACAGTTCAAATGAAATTAGATGGTTAGCAAACTTAAGTTGCAAATATTTCTGACCTTTTAGCCATGACCAAAAAAAAAAAAAAAAAAAAAGACTGTTAACATTGATCATGCACCGAGCAATCTGACTCCATTTGGAGCCTAAAGACTTTCTGGCATTGAGAGGTGAATAAAACAACTTTTGTTTCTTTTATGTAGATGATAAACAACCTTCTGGTGGCAACCAGAATGCCTATAATTATCTTTCAGTGGAAGCAAAAGACAAAGCTGAGCAGAGCCCAGTTAATGAGGTTTTTTAGGACACCATGTTACTGAAGCCACGTAGACAGCTTTCCGATGATCTTGATTTATTTTTGGTTTTGTTTTCCCTCGATAAAAGTTACTCTGGAATTCTCAGTCCCTGGCAACCAGTAAAATACATTCTGTTGCTGTAGACTTGCCTCTTCTGGGTCTTTTATATAAATACAGTCACATGATACGTATCTTTGTGTGTGTCTTCCTTCACTTAGCAGAAGCTTTAAAAGTTTGTTCGTATTGTAGGATGTTACAGACTTCATTTTCTTATCCAACTTTATTAAGGTGTATTTGACAAAACTCTAAGACATTTAAAGTGTACATCATGATGATTTTGATATTTGTATACATTGTGAAAGGACTCCTCCTGTCTAGTTAGCAAACACGTCCGTTACCTCACATAGTTCTTCGTTTCTTGGCGTAGCAACTTTTTTTTTAATGTTTTATTATTAAAAACAATATTTTTTAATGTTTATTTTTGAGACAGAGAGAGAGAGGAGACAGAGTTTGAGTAGGGGAGGGGCAGAGAGAGAGGGAGACACAGAATCTGAAGCAGGCTCCAGGCTCTGAGCTGTCAGCACAGAGCCCTATGTAGGGCTCGAACCCATGAACAGTGAGATCATGACCTGAGTTGAATTCGGAGGCTTAACTGCCTGAGCCACCCAGGTATCACTGGCATAGCAAATTTTAATTGTACAATACAGGGATACCAGCTCTAGTCCCCATGTTACACATTAGATCATCAAGCCTTCTTCATTTTATAGCTGAATGTTTGTGCCTTTTTACCAAGACTTCGTTCCTTTTTATTGGTGAATAATATTCCATTGCACAGATGGAGGACCACATTTTGTTTATCCACTTATTGGTTAATGGACATTGGGTCTTTTTCTGCCTTTCCACTATTGTGAATAGTGCTGCTCTGAACATTTCATGTGCAAGTTTTGCTTGAATATGTGTCTTTAGTTCTTCTGGGTGTTTACTCAGAAGTGATAATGCTGGACCATATGTTAGTTGTATTCTTACCTTACTGAGGAACCGTCAGACTTGTTCACAGTGGCTGCACAATTTCACATTTCCACCAGCAATGTATGCAAGTTTGTTTCTCCTCGTTGTTGACAACGCTTGCTGTCTTTTTATGTTAGCCATCCTAGTGGGTATGAAGTAATATATCATTGTGGTTTTGATTTGCTTTTCCCTAATGACTAATGAGTACCTTTTCATGTGCTTGTTTGGTATTTGGATATCTGCTTTGCATGCATGTCTGTTCAAATCCTTGGCCCATTTTTATTATTATTATTACTCCTGGCACCCTTTATTTTTATTTTTTTCTGTATTATTATTTTTTAATGTTTATTTTTGAAAGAGAGAGCGATTACGTGAGAGTGGGGGAGGGGCAGAGAGAGGGAGAGACAGAATGTGAATCAGGCTCTGCACTGTCAGCGCAAAGTCTGACGTGGGGCTGGAACCCACAAACCGTGAGATTGTGACATGAGCCAAAGTCAGATGCTCAGCCGACTGAACCATCCAGGTGCCCCTCAAATCCTTGGTTCATTTTTTAAATTGGATTTTTTGTTAGTATTTTGGGTACTAGATTTTTTAAATTTTTTTTATTTTATTTTTTGAGGGACAGAGAACTAGTCAGGGAGGGGCAGAGAGAGAGGGAGACACAGAATCCGAAGCAGGCTCCAGACTCTGAGCTGTCAGCACAGAGCCTGACGCAGGGCTCGAACTCACAAACCACGAGATCATGACCTGAGCTGAAGTCGGATGCTCAACCGACTGAGCCACCCAGGCGCCCCATTGGGTACTAGACTTTTATCAGATGTATGATTTTCAAATATTTCTTCTCATTCTGTGAGTTGTCTTTTCATTCTCTTGATGGCATGTCCTTTGATTCACAAAAGGTTATAATTTGGTAAAATCTGGTTTCTCTTTTTCTTTATTGCATTTGCCATTGATGTCTTGTCTAAGAATCCATGTCAAATCTAAGATCATGAAGATTCACTCCTGTTTTCTTCTAAGAGTTATAGTTTTTAGCTCTTACATGTAGGTCTTTGATCTGTTTTGAGATAATTTTTGTGTATAATATGAGGGAGGGGTCCATTTTCATTCATTTGCATGTGGATATCCAGTTCCAATGTCATTTGTTGAAGAGACTATTTTTTTTCTCCCACACCCCTTAGGCTTGTTACTGTTAGGTAAGGTGCAGTTTCGTTGTTGTGTAATGAGTTTGTGTAAAGAAAGACTTTTTTGTAAAGACTGTATTTGCTCCATTTCATTACAGAAGTGTATTCCATTTACCAATGGTGAACTAGTAATTAAAAAAAATTTTTTTTAATGTTTTTATTTATTTTTGAGAAAGAGAGTGCGCACACATGCAAGTGGGGGAAGGGCAGAGGGAGAGAGGGAGACACAGAATCCGAAGCAGGCTCCAGGCTTTGAGCTGGCAGCACAGAGCCTGATGCGGGGCTCAAACTCATGAACCGCGAGATCACGACCTGACCCCAAGTTGGACACTTAACCTACTGAGCCACCCAGGTGTCCCCCAGTGGTGAACTAGAGATTTTCTTAAATGCCTGGGGCCAACAAAACCAAAAATCTCTGAGTCCTTGCTGCTGGGGTCTAGGTGTGTTGGGTTATACCACCACCACCACCACCACCACCACCACCACCACCGGCACAAGACCGGGCCGTTGACAACTCTTCCCTCGCGCTCACTTCCTGTTGGCGCAGAGCTGATGGCCACCAGAGGTGAGAGCCTGGGGCTTTATTGGGTCTTTTCTGAACATGCATCCTGTCCTGAATACGTGTGTCTTCTAGATTTCCAGGAACATGTGGAAGCTTTTCAGTCTCAAGCTATTCCACTCCCCAGCGTTTCTCACCAGACTTTTTTGGCATGTCTTGTTCGCCCCATGCGTTATCTTTTGCCCCTGGTGGCAGCAGCTGGTTCATTTGCCTTCACATGTTTTCAGCAGGTGCCCTCCCCGTATCCTGTGTTGTGCGAGAGTTATAGGAGTATTTTGCCTTAGTCTTTTCATGTCTCCACTAGGCAGGTCAAAACAGGCAGTCCCCATTGTTTGAGAACCAGCTCTGTTCTATTCTCTCCAGCACCAGGAATCCACACCGAGAATGTGGGATTTCATCTTCCAAGACTGTTGCTGAGCCAGTTCGTGGGTTGAATTGTGTCTCCCGAAAATTCATGTGTTGGAGCCCTAACCCCCGATACCTTAGAATGTGACCTTATTTGGAGGTAGGATCTTTACCAAGGTAATCAAGTTAAAGTGACATCATTAGGTGGGCCCTAATATGGTATGACTGGTGTCCTCATCAAAGGGAGATTTGGACCCAGAGCTGCGTACAGAGGGAAGATGATGAGACACAGGGAGACGGTCGCCTGCAAGCCCACGGAAGAAGCCTTGACCGGCTTCTTCCCTCGCAGAAGGAACCACCTTGCCAGCACCATAGTCTTGGAGTCTAGCCTCCGCACTGCGACCGTAACTTTCTGTTAGGACAGCCGCCCAGTTTGCGTTCTTTGCTGTGGCGGCTCTGGCCCACGAGGGCCCCCTGCGAGGCTGAGGTGGAGCAAGGCTAAGTCAAAGCCACACGGGTCTCTCCTACCAGGTTTCAGCTGCCTTCTGTATCCGTCCTTCGGTAGGTGGTTGTCAACCTTTGCCTCTTTTCCAGAGGTCTGATAAAATTCATTCGGATAGTTGTTGCCATTGTTCTGATGTTTCTGTGGAGGGATGGACCCCGGGCAGTTCCCCGCTCTTACCTTCCTGACCCAGACCCGCTTCGGGGATCGTTTGCAGGGCACGAGTTGCTCGACCTCTCTGCCTGTGCTCTTGTGCGGTCCCTACTGCTGGCTCCTGTGACTCCACACAAGCCCCTTCCTCCTGTCAGTGAGATTTCCCTCATCTTGGCAGACCATGTTTCCTACTACATTAATTTCCTACTAGAGCTGTAACAAATTACCTCGGAGGTAGTGGCTGGAGCCGACACAGATTTGTCCTCTTACAGATCTGGAAGTCTGACGTCGGAAATGACTCTGACGGGGCTAAGGTCAAGGCAGTGGCAGGACAGGTATCTTCTGGAGGCTCTGAGGGGAGAATGTGTTTCCTTGCTTTTTTGGCGGGGTGGAGGGGTTGGCTCTTGTGGCACCTTCCTCCATTTTCAAAGCACATTACGTCAATCACTGCCTTTTTGTCTCCACGTCGCCTTCCCGTCTGTAGTCCAGTCTCTGCCAGCTTGTTAGGACACCTGTCATTATGCTCCAGGCAAGATCTGGATAATCCAGGAAAATCTCTTTTCAAGATTCTTACCTTAATCATATATGCAAAGCCCCTTTAGCCATGTGCAGGAATGTTCACAGGTTCCGGGGATTAGATGTGAATATCTCTGGGGCCATTAATCACCCTACCACTCCTGGCTTTTCATCCCTGACTCACTGTTCGCTTCTATTTGTGCATGTACATTGATTTGTCATTCCATTTGTGTAGGGAGACAACCGTGTGTATGTATCATGAAGGAATATATATTTTTGTTGTATATGATTTTTAGAATTCTGAAGGCTGTATCTCATTTGATGTGTATGTTACCTCAGCTCTGTGTTTAAAATTTAATATTGCATTTAAGATCTATCCAAGTTGATTAATACTTAATTCTTTCTAATGTTGTTATGACACCATACATTTTAGTTGTCCGTTTCTTTAAGGCATGCCATTTTCATTTTTCATTTTTATGTATAATTCTCCAGTGAACATCTTTTACATTTTCTCTCCCCGAATAAGAGCAAGCATTTCAAGCACACCAGAGCCTACACACATGATTAATATTGTTGGACCATGAAAGGAAAGGACTTGCACTGTCACTTGGTACTGCCTGATTGGTCTCCTAAGTAACCATACCGCTCACGCCAGCTTATAGGATAGCACAGAGTTCTTTACCTCCTTATTGATGGTTATTGTTATTTAAAAATTATTGCTTGGGGCACCTGAGTGGCTCCGTTGGGCTTCTGACTGCAGCTCCTGTCAGGTCATAGTCTTACAGGTCGTGAGTTCCAGCCCCGCTTCGGGCTCTGTGCTGACAGCTCAGAGCCTGGAGCCTGCTTCGGATTGTGTTTTCCTCTCTCTCTTGCCCTTCCCCTGCTCTCTCTCTCTCTCAAAAATAAATAAACATTTTAAAAAAAATTAAAAAATTATGGCCAGTCTGATGGATAATGAAAGCCTCATTGTTGTGATTTGTATTTCTCTGATTATTTTATCAGATTGTGTCTTTCAGTTTTCTTCTGTGAAACGTTGGCTTATATATTTTGTATATTTTTACATATTTTTCTCTTGATTTCGTTCTTGTGTTTCTTACTAATTTGTAAATATCCTTTATGAGTTTTGTATAGTAATCTTTGTTTTTATTCGTTGTAAATATCTTCTCCAGGGTTTGTTCTATCTTTTAACTTTACGGTATTGTTGGTCATGTGGAAATGTTGTATTTTGATGTAGGCAGATTTGTGAATCTTTTTTTCAAGGTTTTTGTTTTTATTTGTTGGGTTTTTAGGTTTTTTTTGCGTTTTTTGTTTTTGTTTGTTTTCTGCAGTCCTTTTATCCTTTGGGTATATTCCCATTGTGATATGTAGTCACATTCCTATGCCTTAAATTCAGCAGATATTTTCTCACTGAGGTGTACCATCAAATTGAGACACAATTAGATTCATTTGTTTCATTTGCTATTTGTTTTAGGGTTTTGTTTTCATTTTGATAATTATTTTTGTTTAAGTATAAAAAACACTTACAGTTTTCTGAAGATGAACTGTACATATAATACACAGCATATTCAGAATCAGTCTGGCTTCTATCTCTGTCCCCTCCATCCTGTTTCTTGTTCCTTCCCTTACCTTTTGAGGGTGACCATTTTGTTTTAAGTTTTTTTTTTTTTAATTAAAAATTTTTTTTTTTTTTATTTTAGAGCACACATGAGCAGGGCACAGGGAGAGAGAGAGGGAATCTCAAGCAGGCTCCACATTCAGTGCAGAGCCTGATGTTGGGTTCGCTCCCACAACCTGGGATCTTGACCTGAGCCGAAATCCAGAATCAGGCAGGCAACCAACTGAGCCACTCAGGTGCCCCAAGTTTTTATTTGAATTCCAGTTAATTAACATACAGTGTTATGTTAATTTTACTTGTACAATTCAGTGATTCTCATTTTGTTATTTTTAATTAAGCAGACCCATGTGTAGGTCTTTGTGGGTCGCATATTATACTTGATTTTCTCACTTAAACTTTTTGTCACTTAATAATATATTATGGAGTTCACTCTGTAGCACTATACGGAGATATTCCCCAGTTCTTTTTCCAGTCGCTCCGCACCACTCCATGGTGTGAGTCTATCATAACACATTCAACCAGTTCTTTATTAATTTGGGTGGTTTCTAGTCTTTTGTAAATATAAATAGTGATGTAGCCTTGCGCCTATGTCTTTTCTTTCTTTGGCTAGCGTGCCCTGTGGTTGGTTCCCAGAAGTGGGATTTCTGCGTTAAGTGGTAAATCCATCTGTAATTTAGCTAACTATTGCCATATTCCACTTCTTAGTGGTTAATCATTTTACATTCTCAACAGCAGGATATCAGGATGCTTTTATGTCAACAGCAAATTAAATTAAGTGTATATGTTGTTATTCTTTTGGATTTCTGCCAGTCCGATAGTGAAATTGTTCGGTATAATTTTTATTTTCACTTTTCTTTTTAAAGGGTGAGCTTGATTTTATAAGATATAGTTAGTGCCATTAGTGTTTCTCTTCCTGTGAGTTTTCTCTTCTCAGTTCTTGTCCATATTTCATGGGGCAGTTGCTTTTTTCCTTTTAAGGAGCTCATTATATAGGGATATTAACCCTTTCTTTGTCACCTAAGTTGTGAATACTTACCTCTGAGTTGTCATTTTTGTTTACTTTTGATTTTGTTTTTAACTTTATTTAACTCTGCAGAAGGTTTTCTTTGCTTGTTTTTTAATTTTTTTGGTCAAATTTGTTATTTTATTTTATTGCATCAGGATTTTTAGTCATGGTTAGGAAAATGTTATTCTTAAGTTATCGAGGAACTCACCCATGTTTTCTTCTATACCTTACGTAGTCTTTTACATTAACCTTGACCAATCCGTTTGCAGTTTTCTTGATGTATAGATGAGAAAGGATCCCATTTATCTTTCTTATCCTATTAAGTTATTTTATCACTGTTTAAAAAAATTTTTAACGTTTATTTATTTTTTGAGAGACAGAGACAGAGGGTGAGTCGGGGGAAGGGCAGAGAGAGAGGGAGACACAGAATCCAAAACAGGCTCCAGGCTCTGAAACATCCGCACAGAGCCCCATGCAGGGCTCGAACTCACAAACCGTGAGATCATGACCTGAGCTGAAGTTGGTCACTCGCCAACTGAGCCACCCAGGTGCTCCAAGTTATCTTATCAGTGTTAATGAAAGATTCTTTTTCCTACTCTATTATATTGTCTTTATCATTTACTAAATTCCAGATGCATTTGAGTCTCTTTCCATTGATCCCTTTTTTTATTTATGTGTCTTGTACCACATTATTTTAATTATGGAAGCTTTATGTTTATATCTGGTACTTTCCGGTAGATTAATTCCTCCTCATTGCTCTTTTCTCAGGTTTTTCTTGGCTTACTTTGCTTTTCTTGCAATTAAATATATAACCAACTTGTTTTATGCCCACTTAGAAGCTTGATGGTATTTTTTTGAGACTGCATTAAATTGCCCTATTAATGTTACGAATCAAAATCTTTTTGATGCTAAGATTTCTTCTGTGAGAACATGGGCTAGCTTTCAGTTTCTTCTAATAGCTTTTTAAAGGAGTGTTTTCACAGCTTTCTTTATGTAGGTTTTGTTCATTTTTTGTTATGACTTCATGTCTAAGTATTTTACTTCAGCTTTTATATTTTCAAAGTTAAAAAGATAAAAGCATTTTCCCCACATACTTTCTTTGTCTGTGATATCCCTATTTGTACCCAAAGTGTCCTTTAAACTTTACTGGGTTTAGGATCCAATTAAAGATCATACCCTTATATTCTTTCATATGATAGATTTTTATTTTTTAAGTCCTGGTCACATGTCTTGCTGAGTAGTTATTCTTGAACTTAATGCTTTAGAATCATCTGAAACTCTTCGAATATTCCTGGACCCAGACTATGCTTCATACCAGTTAAGTCCGAAGGTCTGGGGATGATGCCTGGCTGTGGGCAGCCATGTCGAGAAGCAGGTCTGTGGTCTGTGGCCCCCACGTCTGGTTCGACGGATCTGTTTTTCCTCATGATTAGAGTCAGATTGTGTATTTTTATTAGGCTCATTTATTGTATACTTGTAAGGTATGACTGTACCATTATTAATAATACCACCAAATACCCCACTCGAAAAGTAGAGTTTTCTTGTCTCCTTTTGTAAACTCATAATCTGTCACAGGACACTTGGAGACTGTGTGCATGTTCTTATTCCCAGTAGCCTTTCACTCAGTGGTTGATGGTGTGGGTTGAGCACTTTTCTCATGTTGATTGGCCATGGATCTTTTCTTTTGTGAAGTCACTGTGTTAGGTCCTTTTCCCATTTTTCCATTAGTTCATGTTGTTCCTTACTGATTTTAGGAGCATTTTATATATTTTGGATATAATCCCTGTATCATTTCAAGATGTTGCTAAAATTTCCTGTTCTCTGGTTTGCTTTTTTAAAAAATTATTTCCTTTTGATTAATAGAAGTTCTTAACTTCACTGTCCTCCTATTAATTTCACTCTTTTTCTTTATGCTTAGTGTTTTTGGTGTCTTGCTTAAATTTTTTTTGCTTGTCTACAGATTGTGAAGATAGTTTTTTGTGTAATATTCTGGAAGTTTTACTGATCAACCTACAGTCCATCTGGAATTGATTTTCACATATTATGTGAGATTGAAATCAAAATTTTTTTTCAATGTCCTTTTCTCACTGCTTTACTAGTAACACTTTTTTTTTCTTTTTTTTTTTAATAAACCAGGTGTCCATGTTTGTGGGTCAGATTCTAGATTATAAATTTAATTCCATTGATCTTTCAGTTTATTCTTTTACTGATAGTGCACTCTGTTAAATTACTCTAACTTTGGAATAAATCTTTATATCCACTAGTACATCAGTTTTGTACTTCATAATAAATTACCTCAAATTTTACAGGTAAGAACAACACAAGTTTATTATCTCACAGTTTTTGTAGATAAGGAGTCTGAAATAGGTTATCTAGGTCCTCTTAGGCGTAAGGTTGCAACCAAAGTGTCACCTGGGTTCCCTTTCATACATATGTGGCAGAATTTATTTCTACATAGCTCTAGAACTCAGAGTAGCCTGCTTCTTTCAGATCAGAAGAATGTCTCTGATATTTTACCCTCTTTAAGTGACTCACATGATTAGGTCAGGCCCACCCAAGGCAATCTCCCATTTAGATCAGAGTCAGCTAATTAAGGGATCTTAATTATACTTGCAAAACCTGTTTTGCCATTGAATATAACATAACACAAGGAACACAATATCACTGGAACACAAGTCTCTCCCACTTAAGAGAAGATTATATCAGTGTGAGGCTCTTTGGAGGTCATCTTGGAATTCTGCCTACGTCATTGTGAGTTTACTCATTTGTTCTCCAAGATGGCTTTGATTATTCTTGGTCATTTGAGTTTCTTCATAAGTTTGAGAATGAACTTGTCAGCTTCCACAGAAATATCTGCCAAGATTTTAATTCTGATTGTCTGGATTTAACCAGTCGTTCTGATTTATAGGCTAATTTGGGGAGAAATTAGGTTTTTGTAATATTGAGTTATCCAATCCATGCATATAGTGTATTCATTTATTCGGGTATTCCTTGTTTATTCTCAATAATACTTAAAAAATTTCTGGGTAATAGTCTAATCTTTTCCCTGTTAACTAGTTTTTAATATATGGCATGAGCATTTATTAGCTATTTGTTTTGATAACCTGGGAATGATACGTCTCTGTCTCTGCCTGCTTATGTCTGTTTCTTGCAATATTTTCCACGGTGGTCATCTCCTAAGTGGGTCATATATAACCCAGGGACTGTGCAAGAGTCTGTTCAGTTATGGGAAGAAAATACTCAGATGCCTCCCTACATTTATTTTAATCCAAAAAAAAAAAAAAAAAGAATGGAGAAATCTGATGTACTGTGAAATGAATATAGACAGTAATACCGTATATTATCATTAGGTAATGTGGTAAATAGAGCTATGCCGGCAATCATTATAACATGTAGGTGTATCAAAGTTACACAATGTTACGTGCCAAATTTATTCAGTTGAAAACAATAAAAGTGACTTAGAAAAAAAATAATGAGGAAACAATATATAGATTCACATTATAAGTTGACAATCCTATGAAAGAAAGGTTTCTTAGAAGAGTAACCAAATATTTTGGATGCCCCTATTCTACTGGAGTTACGTCCAGAATTTCTCGTACCACGTTCCCTGAATACCGCTATAGCTCTTTATCTTCTCAGAGTCCCAACAGTACTCCCCTGTGTGTTCATTGTTACTGCTTTCACTACATATTTTGGACGTATACATGGTGATGCTCTTGCCCGAGTTTTGTGAATGATACTCTGTTATCAGTGAAACTCACCCCAGTAGCAGCAGTAGAACTTTTCTCCCCTCTGTAACCTCCATCTACATCGTGCATCTTTTTCCTGTAGTAACATCTCATCGCAGTTACATGCTTACACGTTTATGTGTGTTTGTCGGATTATGTGCTCCTTGAGGACAGTGACGTGGTGTTATTGGTCTTCAGATTCTCAGAGTAGGAGAGGTCTTTATGGCACGTAGGCATGTACCACGACCCCGGTAACTTGGCACAACGGTGAGGACCTTTCCAGTCAAGTGCACAAGTAGACTTGCCATAACACATTTTCTAATTGCCTGTGCATGGTGAACTCCCTGACGGTTCTCTGACAGCTGTTCCATGCCTTCCAGTTCTGATTTCTTACACTTAAACACAAACGTGCTGTTTCAGGGATCCTTATCATTTGAGGATGTGACTGTGGGCTTCTCCCAGGAAGAGTGGCAGCACCTGGACCCTGCCCAGAGGACCCTGTACAGGGACGTGATGCTGGAGAACTACAGCCACCTTGTCGCAGTGGGTAAGGGGTTGTTTGCCATGTAGACTCCTAGTATGCACATCCTTTCTTGATTTGAAACCTGTAGAAGCTTCATTGAATTTAGTGATATGGAGGCTTGATACTCAAGTATTAAGGGGAAGGATTGTTGAAACACCATAAAGAATGTTTTATTTTTTGGGGCTCCTGGGTGACTTAGTCGGTTAAGCATCTGACTTTGGCTCAGGTCATGATCTCACGGTCTGTGTCAGGCTCTGTACTGACACCTCAGCCTGGAGCCTTCTTCGATTCTGTGTCTCCTCTCTCTGCCCGCCCCCCCCCCCCCCAAATAAATAAACATTAAAAAAAAAAGAATGTTTTCTATTTCAATGAAAGATTGTATTTGGCCCCTGAAGCTTCGTTTTCTGTGTTCTTCAAAGGCCCTGAAACCCATGGGCCTAGCCCAGTTGCCATGTCGTTTCCCATTCACAGGGTGCTGCGTCCCTAAACCAGACGTGATCTTCAGGCTGGAACAAGGACAGCAGCCATGGCTCGTAGAGGAAGAGTCCCTAGACCAGAGCTGCCCAGGTGAGTTAGTATGTGTTAAACGGATGGACACCTGATGGCATGGTATGAATCCCTTTTATTCTCAGGTGCTTGCTTGTATGTTCATTTTCACATTCAGCAAATACTGAGTACCCACTGTGTGGCACGAAGGTTTTAGGTGCCAGAAATACTTCAGCAAACTAAATTTGCTCCTCACTTCGTGGACCCTGCATTCTGATAGGGAGAGAAAGATAAGAAACAAACAACACTTCATACGTAACACGCAAATGCATGATATGCCAATAAAATAGCGAAGAAGTTAAAGATGAAAACTAATGAAATGTTATACTTGAGAAAAGAGGTTCAGGAAGGCACTTGGGTGATATCAACTTGAACGGAATGAGGTGAGGATTATGGATGGCAGAGGAGACATTAAATGTCAGTCTACCGAGGCAGGAATGTGCTTGGTGTTTTTGAGGACACACACATGTCACTGTGGACTAGGGGAAATGAGTGAGCAGAGAGTGGTAAGAGTTGACATTGTGGAGGTAACGGAGCTCAAATTACATAGGGCCGTTCAGGCCATGATAAAGACTGATTTTATACTGAGTCAAATGAAAAGCCATTGGTAGGATTTTACCTACTAAGCAACATATGCTTATTTTTCTTTTAACTTTTCTCTCTGGCCACTGGGCAAAGAAAATACTACTGGGGCAGAGGGATGAAAGGGAGACCAGCAGGACAGTACTGCAGTCTCTGAGGAGGGGGGATAGGTTACCCCCGGTTGGGAGTGGCGGAGAAGAGTGGCCATGGTTGGCTTCTGGTTATGGTTTGAAGGTGGGACCTATAAGATGTGCTGTGAGTTGGATGAGGAACGTGAGAGAAAGAAAGGAGTCAGCGACTCCAAGGATTTCATCCAGAGCAATTGGATGAATGGGTACCGGTTGCCAAGATGGGGGGAGATTGGGGAGAAGCAGTTTAGAAGTCATAGGAGTTTAGACTGCACATACCAAGTTTCAGGTGATTATAAACTGTCCAGGTTTACCTGGGAGTAAGTAAGCATTTGACTGTTTGAACAGAGGTAGTTTAGGGGAGACCCCAGGTTGGAGATGATTTATTTGGAAATTATCAATTTATGGTAGTACTTAAAGTTTTTAAATTTAGTGTCTGAGCCTAAGGGACCAGACAGCCTCTCCTTAGAGGTACCAATGAACAGATCTGAGAGGTCTGAAGACTGTCCCCTGGGCTACCGGCTTTCAGAAGTCATTAAAATGAGAAAGCTCAGTGAAGAAGAGAGACAAGCATTTTGGGGATAAGGTGGAAACAGAGAATGTGGCGTCCTGTAGCCAAATTAAGACAGTTTTCAAAAACAAAATGAACGTTTTGAAGAATATGTAACGTCAGCCTTTTTTCTCTCTCTGCTCACAAACCATCCAGAAGCATTAAGGAAAATGAACCACATACATGTCACTATGACACGAGAGGATATCTGAAATCCCAAATCAGTGCAGGTGTAAACGGTGCGAAATTGGACAAATCAAGGAGCGTGTGTATCAGCAGGCGGGTAGAAAACAAAAGCATTTCTGATGCTCTGGGGACTGGCGCAGTGCTTTTCGTGAACAGAGTACGTAGTCTGAGGTGTGAAACGTAAAACTTAGATTAACAGCAGTGCTGTGCTCTAGATGGCTGAGCTCCCTCGGATGCAGTTTGCTTTTGCCAAGCAGATGTAGTAAAGTGTAGAAACCAAACATATCTTCCAGTAGCCTCTTCTGTTTCTGTGATAGCGCAAGAGAGGCTTTACGTCTGGGAAAACCGCCTCACAGACGTCTAAATGTGGAGAGAGAATCTTACGCTCTCTTAGCGGGTACTTGCAGGCCACAGGATTTGAAGCAAAAACTCGCTCGGTAACAATTGGTAAGGATGTGCAGACCTTCTACAAAAATGAGGGAAGCGGTTAGGAGGAAAGGAAAGTTCCAGACGGCAGTTGCCTTGGTGACCAGAGCTCTGTAATTAGCGCATCGGGTCGCTCGGACCAACAGGGTATTGTCAGAGTCTTCATGTGAACCGCTGTGTCCCAGAGCGGCGCGTCGGAGAGGTGGAAGGGAGAACGATAGATCTGTGGTCTTCTTCCTGTTCTCCTTTATTAGATGCAATTGTTCTGTAGAGGTTTGACTACCTTTCTTTTCTGGATTGCATCAGACGGTTTGTCTGGGCAGATGCTGGGGCCCCAGAGCCTCCGTGGGTCCAGTTCGGTTACCGGGGCACGTAGTTTCTGGAAGTCAGCTCGACACCCGCCGTTCCTCACTCTGGAGCGACAGCAGTGCCAGCCCGGTGACCCGACGCAGGGATCGCCAAGAGAGAAGCCGCTGCCAAGGCCGCTCTGGCTACGAAGGAAGGCAGAGTTTGGCTGATCTATAAACTGAGTCCAGTACATGTGCAAAATGCTTGTTCATAAGGAATTACCTTGTCAGCCTAAGACGTGACTCTCTTCCCTTCTCTCGAGTAAACCTTGTGCAGCGTGCTGTTCCTTACAAAGCTCACCTCCTTTCAGCCTGAGTAATTGAACAGGAACCAGCACAAAATACATACGAAACTGTTGCAAGAAAAAAGGGAGGACAAAGATCGGCAAGAAAGATAGTAGGTGATTGAATTGTCATTTGATCAAAGTAGTCATAAAGTAGATAAATAGTGTGACCAAATATTAAATAATGAGTTTCAAAAGAGAGAACTAATGGAATTAATTACCTCTGTGATACGAGTTTTTAAGGAAGATGTTAATAGAAAACAAATTGTGGGGTGTCAAAGTCAGAAAAGAATTGAAACAAAAAATAAAATCACAGTCAAGAAAGGAAATCGGAGGAATCGCAAGAAAAAACAGATAGTGTTGAAATTACATTCAGAAGGAAGTGAGACATGTGAGCGAGAAGCAGCTGAAATGAGTCCTGAAGATTAGAGCTCCCCCGCATGCTCTGCCTACAGTTCGTCCCCCAAATGGGAAAGTAAAGGAAATAGAACAAGTATTTAAAATAACCCAGGAACACTTTTTGTGGGGGGGGTTGGAGGGAGAGGTGCAATTGAATCTGTATAAAAGGGCCAGTCGCATCCACATTAGGATAGATTCTAATAAAGGGACGGGATTTCAAAAACAAAGAGTTTGATAACCAGCCAATATGAGAGAAAGTCCAACTAGCTTCAGACTTTTCCATAGTTAAATCTGTAGGTAAGAATTAGCACAGCAGTTCCTACAAAATCCTTAGTGTGTTCCATTGACAGTATTATACCCATTTAAGAGGATCTTCTTTAATGAGGAACAAACCTTTTTCGAATAGGCAAGAACCCTAGGATCATTGTTCCTGGAAGCCTCTATTAGAGAATGAGTATCAGGTAACCAAGGAGTGACAGAAAGAAAGCATGGTAAAAAGACTGGTGGTGGGCTTTGAATTTAACTGAAGAACTAATTAAAGCAATTGTGGGAGCTAGCTGACAGAAGAGAATGTACCAGTTGCAAATCTGGGCAACACAAAGGCTGGGTGTCTGTGTAGATAAAAGGCTAAAAACAAGTGGAGAGCAATGAAGGTGTATGAATACACCTGTTATAACACGATATGTGCATTCCTGAAAAATCACTGCTCCATATGAAGCAGTAAACTAAAAGTCACTGGGCTGATGGCAAAATGGGATTGGGGCTAGAACACTCAAAAGCTTTGTCAGTGACACAGTGAGATAGCACCGTTCGAGTCTCCAGCTAGAATTTTGTATTCATTTATTTCTCCTTTCAGTTCTGTTCGGTTTTGCTTTATCTATTTAAAGATTTATTATTGGGGCGCCTGGGTGGCTCAGTTGGTTAGGCGTCGACTTCGGCTCAGGTCATGATATCACGGCTCATGGGTTCGAGCCCCGCGTTGGGCTCTGTGCTGACAGTTCGGAGACTGGAGCCTGTTTTGGACTGTGGATCCCTCTCTCTCTGCCTCTCCCCTGCTTGTGCTCTGTCTCTCTCTCTCTCTCTCTCTCTCTCTCTCTCAAAAATAAACATTAAAAAAACTTTTTTTTAAAGAATCATTAAGAATTATTATTAAGTGTATAAATATAAGAATCTTTATGTTCTTCTCTTAATGAGATGACCCCGTTATGATGTCTCTATCTCTCGTAGAACTTTTTGTTCTGAAGTGTGCTTTGATATTCATACGCCTACTCCACAAATCCTAGGTAAGCCATTTATTAGCTTAGACAAGTCACTTAACCTCTGTGAGCCTCTGTTTCCTCATTGTATATTTCAGTAGTAAGACCTTTGTCACAATACGTACGAGCATCAGATGAGGCAAGATACAAATCACAGTGCCTTGCTAAAATAGGCATTCAGGAAGTTTACACCTCCAGCTAACATTTAACTAATGCCCTCCTAAAAGCTTGGGATACATCAGAGATACATCAAGGATTCTGCTTTCGTGGAGCTTAGATTCAGGAGGGAGGCATAGAGGTAAGGACCATAGACGAAGAAGTAGACAATAAACAAGGGTGCAAATAATTTAATCTTATAATTTCAGGTCATGCTGAATGCTATGAAGGGTTTTATTTTTTATTTTTTTAAATTTTCTTTTTAATGTTTATTTTTGAGAAAGAGAAAGAGCCCCCGCGTGCGCGCACACGTGAGTTGGGAGCATAGAGAGAGGGAGACACGGAATTGGAAGCAGGCTCCGGGCTCTGAGCTGTCAGCACAGCACTCGAACTGATGAACCGCAAGATCATCCCGAGCTGAAGTCAGATGCTTAACCAACTGAGCTACCCAGGCGCCCCATTATGAAGGGTTTTAAAGATAAGAAAATGAGGTGATGTGATCGAGGGCATTTGGGATAGGTGGACTGTTTAAGCCAAGTGGTCCACGTGGCTTCTTCAAAATTTTAGTTGAAAAGGACCTAAACCATGTGATCCCTGAGAAGAGCGTTTTCTGAGAGAGAGGGGAGCGTGCTTGACTTGTTGGGTCAACGGCAGGACGGCTGGTGTGGCTCTGGCGTGGCAAGTGCAGTGAGCAACAGCATGGAGTAAAGTTGGAGACCTCAGCATGAACTTGATCTTGATGTTCTCAGCCATGCCGCTAAATTTGAATTTCATTCAGATAAAACTGTGGGGGTCTATTGCAGTTTTTAGGTAGTGACAGAGGCTAGAATATAACAGAATTTTGAACTTCACATGTGATTCCTTGTACACATGGCTCCATAATCCCTTGGGGTCTCTGGCATGAAAAGACGGTCTTTGGTATACTGGGCTGACCAGATGCTGGGGGCCACTAGACCGCTTCAGCAAGGGGCTGGCTGCCACCAGCGGCCTGTGATTTAATCATTCAAGCCTGGGCAATGAAACCTCCATAAACACTTCTGAACAACAGAGTTTGAGGAGTGTTGAGTTGCGTGCCCGGAGTTCCACACGCTCACACACTGCTCACGTCCCAAACCCTTGCCAATGTGTGTTTTCCTTCTGGCTGTTCCAGAGTTGAATCCTTTATAATAAACTAGTAATAAATAAGTAAATTGTTTTCTGAGTTCTGTGAGTTGTTCTAGCATATTATCAAATCTGAGGTGGGCTGGCTAGTCACAGGAACCCTCAGTTTTTAGTCAGAATGCTGGAGGCAAAAAAAGAAAGACGCATACATAGTACCTTCACCTTTCTTTTAGTTAACGTTTCCATGTATATCTTTTTCCATCTTTTTACTTTTTTTGTTGTTAAGTTGATTTATTTGAGAGTGAGAGCACAAGTGGGGGAGGGGCAGAGAGAAAGGGAAGGAGAGAATCCCAGGCAGGCTCCACACTGCCAGCTCAGAGCCCAACTCTGGGCTTGAACTCCCGAACCATGATGTCTTGACCTGAGCTGAAATCAAGAGTTGGAGGCTTAACCAACTGAGCCACCCAGGTACCCCTCCATCTTTTAACTTTTAGCCTATTTATATTTAGAGTGGATTTTCTATCGATAGCATTCAAAGACCCGTATGGTTGGGTCTATTTTACCTAGTGTGAAAACCTCTATTTTTTAATAAGAATATTTCAAGCATTTAAGTGTTTGCCCTATGGAATACAACATCTTTAATTTATCAGTCTGATTTCAAATGACATACTAGTTTACATGTAGCTTTTCAATCTTATGTCAATATACTTCTGTTCCTCCCATTCTATGTGATATTTTACTTCAAACCCCACAAGGCATCTTTTATTTACTTTCTTTTTTTAAACCATTAGCACTGTATTTCTTTGTGCAGCTTACTCTTTCTAATACTCCTTTTAGTATTTCTTACAACATGGATGTGTTGGCAGTGAATTCTCTCCACTTTTATTTGTCCAAAGAGCCTTTATTTCCTCTTCATTTATAAAACATGTTTTCTCTAGATACAAAATTCTGCATTGACACTCATTTCTGCACATACTTGAAAGATTCACTTCATTTTCTTCTGGCTTAACGTCCCTCGTCCTGTGATTTTCAAGTGTTTGTTCTTCTGTTCTTTAATATTCTGTTTTGTTGCTTTCAAGATTTTCTTTTCATTTTGGTTTTCAGCTGTTTAGCTTTGATTTGATTTTGAGGTTTTCTGGGTATTCCTTGCTGTTTTCTCAGTTTCCTTTTTCTTTTTTTTTTTAAGTTTGTTTATTTTGAGAGAGAGCACGAGTGGGGGAGGGGCAGAGAGGGAGAGAGAGAATCCAAAGCAGCCTCCGCGCGTCAGCGCAGAGCCCGATGTGGGGCTCGAACTCGAGAACTGTGAGATCATGACTTGAGCCAAAGTCAAGAGTCAGATGTTCAACTGACTGAGCCCCCCAGGTGCCCCTGCTTTCTGTTTCTTAAATTTGTGGTTTGATGTATTTCATCCTTTATTTTTGGCAGGGACTGCAGTTACTTATGTGTGGCTGTATTTGATTGTGTTCCATAGTCCTTGACTGTCCTGTGTCAGGAGAATTTCATCAGTGTCTGTGCTGCATTTTCAGCCGCCCTTCCAAGCCTGTGTCACAGAGGGTTTACCTCTCTGCTCCTGTTCCTCTTGCAGCAGTTGACTGAGCTGATGCTATTTCAAAGAGGAATAAAGCCAGACTCCAGCTAAAGGTGATAGATACAGATTTTATTCAATAGCTATGGGAATAGTAAGTGAGAAGCTTCAGTAAAACTGAGCTCAACTCCAAATACTGCTAAGGCAGCTGGGGACTTACAGCCAACAATCTGGGGGGATCACTGGATAGAACAGTACTAAGAGGGACATCAGGGGTAGGGGGATTCTTGCTAAATGCAGACCAGGCACATCAAGGGCAGGGAATAAGGAACTTGATCAGATATCAAGGGTGAGGGGCTTCCCACTAGACTGACTTAAAAGGACTCTTGCTAGAACCGAATTCAGCCTGGATAAACATGGAAAGGCCTAGTTGAGAACAGGGCTCAGTGGAGCCTAACTAAGGTTTAGTCAACGGGAGAGTTCTTGTCGGAGCATATTGTAAAACTTGGGTTGATCCTGAAATAAACGATAGAAGCCGTACCTTTTATTGTGTAATTTCGTTGTAAAATTCTAATGGAGAGATTACTAGAAAAGAGAATATGATCCCCAAAAGGATGCTGGAGATGAGAGAAAGAGCAGTTAGTGATAGGAAATTAGAAAACATCCAGGTAAATCTGAACAATAATGTGTATAACATGATGAAGATATCTAATGTGTGGGACTAAAAAAGACACTATGATCTGCAAAACAATAACTGCATATAAATGAGGTGAGGGGTGGTCAAATTAAATTTGATATTTCTTTTATTCAGAAAAAGAGGTTCAAGATTTTGAATTACTTCAGATTTTAAGTTAAGTATTTATGGTAAGATTAACAGAAAGCCACCTAAAGCTGAGAAACCAGTGTGTGTAACTTTCAAAGTTGTAAAGAAGAAAAAGTAGAAAAGATACAAAATTAGCCCAAAAAGGAAAGGAGAATCAATAGAATGGATAACTGTGGCCAATGTAAAGTACCAAGTAAAATGCAAGAGAGGACTTTGCAACATTTCAATTATCACCATCGAACCGACTAAATTTATCTGTTAAAAGACATCTTGTCAAATTGGATCTTCAGAATAGAGTAATGCCTTCCTATGGCTGAGATACCAGGTTTTCATTTATCCTGAGAAGTCCATGTTTCTGTCTTCATCTTTTGCCCACTCAACATTCAGCGTTCTACTTGCCTGTGTGTAGGACGTCCTGGGTAGGATATCCTGATCCCTTCAGTGTGGCAAGAACTAATATTACAATTAGCATTTACAAATCATAGATTTTCCCCACTTGATTTGTTACATTCTCTGAGTCTTCCACTCTTACAACTGACCGTCACGGTATTTTATTTTTCTGCCTTCTTCCTTCCTTCCTAATGTTAGATCAGTATTGTTGTTATTTTGTAAACTTTGCAAATTATTTTCTATTCTCATTTTGCACTGACATCCCCCAAAACACTTGGGCATACTGTTTTACCCTTTGATGGTCTAATTCCTAAATGAAATTAGACTTTGCCCCACAAAGCATCTGATTTATCATGTTAATATCCTGAGTTATATTTTCCCCAATATGTAATATAGCAAATTTAAGTTTTCCTCCTTTAATGACCCTTAAATATGGCTACATCTCATCTGTGTGGCACAGAACTGGTGCTAAACTCCCATTTAATCCTTCTTCCTGAGTTTTACCCCCAGATATGCTTTCCTGCCCTACAACGTCACATTTCATTTCTAATGTATTTGGTAATTCTTGTGAGAATTAATACATGAAGAGTACATGGAACAGTACCTGGCTCACGGAAACGGTCTGTTACTGTTCCTGTTGTGAATATCATCGTCATGAATTTTAAGTTTACACTCAGCTTTCCACACCTTTTGTAATGTAAAATGTTCCTTCATTGCTTTGGTTTACATCATCTGCTGTAGAACCTGGTTCCTGATGGTGTATGGATTTTGAATGAAGCTATTATCTGGATTATAATTTTTTCTGAGAGCATACTTTTTTTTGTTATATAACATAGAGTAGATATTGGATCCTTACTTAATTCATTAACTGTGACTCTTGAGTGAGAGAGCCTATATACATTCATTCATAAAATACTATGAGAAATTAATTTCTAAACCCACATGTTGGGTTATAAACCTGTAGATTCTTGTCCAAAATTATAAATTTGATCAAGAACAAACTTGATCTTTGTTTTGGAAAGCACACCACTTGTTAAGGACCATTACTTCCAGAATCCACTCAGATGAATTTAGAGGAAATCAGATATAAATACTTCTGATACCATAGTTTGCGGTTGGAAAAAGAAAAAAAAGACTACTGAGTATTCTAAATTTCAGCAATTAACAGGATATGTTTATGTTTCAAGGGAGTGTAATCTAACATTGTGATAGAATGAGATGTATAGAATGTGATTGATTTTAAATTTCAGTGTATGTGGGACTTGAAATTGTAGAGAAGTTTGTGAAGACATGAGTTATGAGACATGTCATTTTCCTGAAGAATGAAGTTGTGAGCAAGTCCAAAGTGGGAATGTAAGCTCGCTGAGTGAAAAGTCTTGGTTGAACTTGAACAAGTTTTGGCAAATTAATAGTCTGGCATTTGTAGAAAGAAGACGTTTATTATGTTGAACAACATAATTAGTTGAACAACAGCTAATTATGTATATTGTTGGTAAAAAGTCCCCCCCCCCGCCCCCCCAGAATTATAACTGCAGTCTGTTTGCTGTGATGGCACTTAGAGATAATGAGCTGTGAATAGGTTTTACGTTGTATGTACTAAGCAAGAAGGTAACGTGAAGTATGGCTGAGAATTCTTAGGGTAAGTGTTTTAGGTCAGGTCTTCCATGGTTATGAATAAAACCAATAAAGGTAGAGATCTGAGTGTCAAGAAAAAATTATTACTATTATATCAAAGCATGTTTAAAATGGGGGAAAACTAGCATCTGGTGGTAGTAGATGTTCCCTTTTGAACAGACTCTGAGACTAAGCTGAATATACCACAACTAAAAACAGTTGATGGATTTGGTCATTTCAGCCTTCTTTCTCATCTGATTTCATATTTCCTGGTAGACATTTGTAAGTAACATGACTGGAGGGAAACTTAGAAGCTACGTTACAGGAGTCCTTTCATAAGCACAAAGAAATTGGTGTTTTGGGGATTTAATTTGGCATTGACAGTATAATAAGTTAACGTGTAACAAAATAGACATAATTAAAAAAATTTTTTTTAAGTTTATTTATTTTGAGAGATAGAGAGACTGGAGGAAGGGCAGAAAGAGAGGGAGGGAGAGAGGGAATCCCAGGCAGGCTCCATGCTGTCAGCACAGAGCCCGATGTGGGGCTCGAACTCACGAACTGTGAGATCATGACTTGAGCTGAAACCAGGAGTCAGACATTTGACTGACTGAGCCACCCAGGCACCCCAAAACAGAGGTAATTTTAAAAAGAAGGGGATGAAACTGGAAACATGTAAACCATAGAATTTAGGTGCACAATGTAAGGATGGGAAGAAAATTACCTAAAGTCTGATCCTTCAGAATATCAGATCATCCCTCTGGTACCTCTTTAGGGCATTCTCATCTACTTCTTTAGGGCCTCTCTAGTTCTCTGTATTTCCCACTCCTAGATCAGCCCCCTTTTTTTTCAATGACTGTTTCCTTTTCTTCACCGTGCTTTATATTTATTTCTACTGTGTATATGAAGTCTTGAAGTACCTATTTGTAAATTGCCAAATATAGTTGTGTTTGTTATAAGTTTCTATCCCCCTTTTTCCACCCTGTCAGGTTTTATTTCTTCTGATACAAAAGGATGGGGCAACACGACTATTTGGATCTGTCTTATTTCATAAAACTAAGTCAACTGTGTAAAGGGGCATTTGTTTGTAAGTGTAATTTCATCATAATTACCATAAGATTCATTACTTATGATTGTTGTGGTTGTTTTGTTTTTTTCCTTCATTTCTAGAAGTCTGCAAAGTTGATAACCAACTAGAACAGAATCAAGAAATCCAGCACAGACATTTCTGGCAGGCTCCATTTATCAACAACAAAACACTGACTGTACACAGAGGTAATGTATTAGGAAACATTTTTAATTTCAGCACAGACAGCATTCCTTCCATAAAAATACCCTGTAAATGTGACTCATGTGGTATGAATTTGAAATGTATTTCAGAATTAATTATTAATAAGAAAAACTATTTAAGTAAGAAGCCTGATGACCTCAATCCATGTGGGAAATTGTTCCTTCATAGTAACCCTGAAAAAACTCAAATGGGGGAGAAACCTTGTGAATTCATTCAAAATCAAAAATATGTAAGTCGTAATGAAGATTTCATTCCATATCAGAAAATTAAAAATGTACAACAATGCTTAATTCAAAGGAATAAGGAATATGAGGAATACGCGAAAGAGTTCCATGAGAAGGCACTTGTCCCATATAACCAAGCTTGTATAGGAGAGAGTCCTCGTGAACATAATGAATCTGATAAAACGTTCTGTAATAATGCAACCCTCGTGGTCCGTAAGATAGCACAAAGAATGGAAAATCTTCATGAGTTTAATGAATACGGTAAAACATTTGAGAAGTCCTCCCTCTTGAAACCTAGAGTTCATTTAAAGGTGAAGGGTTATGAGTACATTGATAGAGTGGTTAGTTTCAATAGGAGATCAGACTTCCCTGACACAGGAGATAGAGTATTTGAATATAACAACTTGGGAGAACCTTTCTGGGAGAAGTCCGTTCTTAATATAACTGCGAGAACACACGTAGGAGACAAAGTCCATGAATGTAACGAATGTGGAAAAGCATTCTGCAAAAAGTCAAAACTCCCCAAACACCAGAAAATACATCCAAGAGAGAAACCATACGAATGTAAGGAATGTGGGAAATGCTTCTCTCGGAAATCCCTCCTCACTTTACATCAGAGAATCCACACAGGAGAGAAACCCTACGAATGTAAGGCCTGTGGGAAATGCTTCTCTAGGAGTTCACACCTCATAATTCATCAGAGGACTCACACAGGAGAGAAGCCCTATGAATGTAAGGAATGTGGGAAGTGTTTCTACCATAAGTCCTATCTCACGGTACACCAGAGGATTCACACAGGGGAGAAGCCCTATGAATGTAACCAATGTGGAAAAACCTTCATAAGCAACTCAGTCCTCACAATACATCAGAAAACACACACAGGCGAGAAACCCTATGAGTGTAATCAGTGTGGGAAATTCTTCTCCAGAAACTCGTACCTTACAGTACATCTGAGAACTCACACAGGGGAGAAGCCCTACGAATGTGAGCTCTGTGGGAAAACCTTCTGTCACAAGTCAGATGTCACGAAACATGAGAAAACTCACATAGGGGGAAAACCCTATGGATGTAATCAGTGCGGGAAGACCTTTAGTCGTAACTCGGGCCTGAAAGTTCATCAGAGAACTCACACAAAGGAGAAACCCTATGAATGTAACGAGTGTGGGAAATCCTTTTCTGAGAAATCAGTTCTCACAGTACATCAGAGGATACACACAGGCGAGAAACCTTACAAGTGTGATGAATGTGGGAAAACCTTCTACAATAAATCGGACCTCACTAAACACCACAGAACTCACACAGGTGAGAAACCCTATGAATGTAAGGAATGTGGGAAATTCTTCTCTAGGAATTCATACCTTACAGTACACCAGAGAAGTCATACAGGGGAGAAACCCTATGTGTGCAAGAAATGTGGGAAAACTTTCTACCTTAAGTCAGACTATACAGTACATAAGAGAACACACAGAGGGGAGAAATCCTATCACTGTAATCAGTGTGGGAAGACTTTCACTTGCGGTTCAGTCCTCAGATCACATCAGAGAACTCACACAGGTGAGAAGCCCTATGAATGTAACGAGTGTGGGAAATCATTTTCGGAGAAATCCGTTCTCACCGTACATCAGAGGATACACACAGGGGAGAAACCTTATAAGTGTAACGAATGTGGGAAGTCCTTCTGTCATAAGTCAGATCTCACTAAGCATCAGAGAACACACACAGGAGAGAAACCCTATGAGTGTAAGCATTGTGGGAAAACCTTCAGTTGCAACTCAGGCCTCAAAGTACATCAGAGAAGACACGTAAGAGAGAAACCCTATGAATGTATTGAGTGCGAGGTAACTGCCAAGGAATCAGTTATCACAGCACATCCAAGGTTACACACAGAGGAAGAAAACTAGTAAATATAGCGGTGAGAGGAATCTTTCTCTCGTGAGTCATACCTCAAAATACCATGGAAAATTTACAAAGGATGTGACTCAAAGAATGTAAAGCATGGCAAATCTCTTACCAGAAGTCATCTTCCAGAGCAAACGAGAATACTCATAGGGGAAAACACTCTGAATTTGATGAATGTTTGAAAATCTGATGTAAATAAGACAACTAAAAATGACTGCATGTGGAAGAAAGCCTACTAATACGGGTAGGGAGTATGGGGGATTATTTTATTATGAATTAGAGCTTATTAAACCAAGAATTTACATAGGAGGTAATCCTGTCAATCAGAGAAATGAAAATGTTCTTCCAGAATTTGGCCATTAGTAATCAGACCACATTTGGGAAAAACTGTCAGCATCTTAATTTTTTTTGAGACCTTCGTCCACAAGTTGTACTCATTTGTAGGTCAGAGGAGTAATAGGGGGGATACCCAAACAATGCAGCAAACGTAGTTGAGCAACTTTATCAGAAATGCCCTTTGTTGAGCAACACAATTGATAGTGAGAGGAAGTCCTAAACGTGTTTTGAATGTACAGGCTTTAACAAAATCCAGACTTTATTATATCTGAAGATTGTATTGAAGGAAGTATGTCTTTAGGAAATATGGACAGAAATTTTCCTTTAGATCTCTTATCCCTAAAGTTATGCTTTTCTCTGATCTCAAAATTCTTTAATAGAAATAAAGCTGATGGTAGACATTTATAAAAATACTAACCATGCAACGTGAAGCTTTTGGAAAAGAACAAATAAACAGAATAATCTTCTCAGTCTCTGATTTCACTTTTGGAGAAACACGTGTCACCCCGTGACATTCCCTATCATGAGCCATCGTATGTTTTTGATTAGTCCACCCCCCCCAACTATGCTGTCACCTCTGCAAATAATGTGTGATGGTCTGGTTCCTCCTGGGATCTACTATAGGGGTTCCCACCGTGGACCAGCCCAGCCCAGAATGTACACCGCCACCAGCCAGGGGCAGTCTGAAGGATGTGTCTGCTTCCTCTTCGTAGGTTCTGGAACCAGAAATAACATTGAGTGTCTACTCTGTAGTACTCTAGTGCATATGACCTTTGTGCCCCAGTTCAAATTTACAGGAAGAGCATCTTAGCTTTGTTGCTTGAATTCAAGCCTGTTGACCCAATGATAGCCTGGCTTTCCAGGGGGGAGAAACTTGACATATTTCCTATGTGTGTCAAATTATGAGCAATAGCATAACCATTGTGTGCCTGTGTGCCTGCTGCAGGTTGGAAGTGATGTACTACGAGAATAGTTGAATTATCTGCACACCGTCCTCAAAACTATCCCATACCCTATGACTTTTTCCACCTTCAGCACTTTTCTCGATTTACTTAATATTGATCCATGTCTCATTACTTATACAATAATATTTTAATGTATGTTTGTGTGTGTGTGTGTGTGATTGATTTGCTAGGGTATCGGTGGGAACACGTGTTTTGTAACTTGTTTTTGTCTTCAGATGTATGGTTTTGATATTTATACATATGCTTTAGTTGATTTGTTTTAATAAAGCATAATATATGATTATGTAACTGTAACAATAATGTCTATTTTCCTGTCTGTGATTTTCAAAATTTTAAGAGTTTCATGATTAAAACAATAATGTTTCAAAATTAAAAAAAATCAACTCTGGGTAGTCATTTAAATATGGTTAAATATACCCTATTTAAGTATCCAACTTGAGTTTTATTTTATATATATATATGTGCGTGTGTGTGTGTGTGTGTGTGTGTATAAATTTACATCCAAATTAGTTAGCATCTAGTGCAACAATGATTTCAGGAGTAGATTCCTTAGTGCCCCTTAACCCATTTATCCCATCCCCCCTCTGACAACCCCTCCCGTAACCCTCTGTTTGTTCTCCATATTTATGAGTCTCTTCTGTTTTGTCCCCCTCCCAGTTTTTATATTATTTTTGTTTCCCTTCCCTTACGTTCATCTGTTTTGTCTCTTAAAGTCCTCGTATGAGTGAAGTCATATGATGCTTGTCTTTCTCTGACTAATTTCACTTAGCATAATACCCTCCAGTTCCATCCATGTAGTGCAATGGCAAGATTTTATTCTTTTTGATTGCCGAGTAATACTCCATTGTATATATACACACCACATCTTTATCCATTCATCCATCGAAGGACATTTGGGCTCTTTCCATACTTTGGCTATTGTTGATAGTGCTGCTGTAAACACTGGGGTGAATGTGCCCCTTTGAAACAGCACACCTGTATCCCGTGGATAAATGCGTAGTAGTGCAATTGCTGGGTCACAGGGTAGTTCTATTTTTAGTTTTTTGAGGATATATATATATATTTTTTTTTTTTAGTTTTTTTTTGTTTTTTGTGAGGATATATATATTTTTAAGAAAGATCTGTTTAAACATTTTTAAAAAATATTTATTTATTCTTGAAAGAGAGAGCACAAGTAGTGGAGGGGCAGAGACAGAGGCAGACACAGAATCTGAAACAGGCTCCAGGCTCCAAACTGTCAGCACAGAGCCGGATGTGGGCCTTGAACCCACGAACTGCGAGATCATGACCTGAGCTGAATTTGGACGTCCAGCTTAACCAACTGAGCCACCCTGTCACCTCCTACTTGAATTTTAGTAAGAGTATACTCACACGTATTACTTCTACAATTAAGAGAGACAACACCCTCATCACCAGGAGGGTTTCTCCTTCCCCTTCCCATCCACTCCTGGGACTTCCTCCTCCCTCCTGGCCCCTGGCAACCAGTGATCTGCTTTCTGTCACTAGGTTAGATTGATGTTCTTAATATCATTTCACGTAAATGGATCTATACAAGATGTCCTCTTGCTCATCTGTCTTTTATTCTGCATGATTTTGAGATGCATCCATGTTTTAGCACGTATCAGTCACACATTCGTTTTTATTGCAAAGTTGTATTTTATTGTATGCATATATTACAGCTTCTTTATCCATTCTGTTTCCAGTTTTTGATTATTAAGAACATAGCTGCAGTGAACTTCTTGTGCATTTTAATGTAGGCGTGTTTTTATTTCTCTTGGGTAAATATTGAGGAGTAAAATTTCTGGGTTTGTAGGTTAGTATATGTAATGTCTGACTTGTCTGAAGTGCTTGTTACGTTTTGCATTTCCGTCACCCTTGCGTGAGAGTCGCAGTTATTCACATTTTTGCCACTACTTTGGTACCATGACTTTTGACTGTAGCCATTTTCATGTGCCTAGTGGAATTTCCCTGTGCTTTTCATTTGCATTTCCCTAATAATGATGTTATGCATCTTTCAAGTCCTGGCCATTTGTGTATCTTATTTTGTGAAGCATCTGTTCAAATCGTTTGCCCTTTTCATAGTTAGGTTATTTGTCTTATTTGTATTGATTGTGAATATTCTCCCCCAGAGTGTGGCCTCTTAAAAAGCTTTTCATTTTTTTTTTTTTTTTTAATATATGAAATTTACTGTCAAATTGGTTTCCATACAACACCCAGTGCTCATCCCAAAAGGTGCCCTCCTCAATACCCATCACCCACCCTGCCCTACCCCCCAACCCCCCACAACCCCCAAATTGTTCTCAGTTTTTAACAGTCTCTTATGCTTTGGCTCTCTCCCACTCTAACCTCTTTTTTTTTTTTCCTTCCCCTCCCCCATGGGTTTCTGTTATGTTTCTCAGGATCCACATAAGAGTGAAACCATATGGTATCTGTCTTTCTCTGTATGGCTTATTTCACTTAGCATCACACTCTCCAGTTCCATCCATGTTGCTACAAAAGGCCATATTTCATTTTTTCTCATTGCCACGTAGTATTCCATTGTGTATATAAACCACAATTTCTTTATCCATTCATCAGTTGATGGACATTTAGGCTCTTTCCATAATTTGGCTATTGTTGAGAGTGCCGCTATAAACATTGGGGTACAGGTGCCCCTATGCATCAGTACTCCTGTATCCCTTGGATAAATTCCTAGCAGTGCTATTGCTGGGTCATAGGGTAGGTCTATTTTTAATTTTCTGAGGAACCTCCACACTGCTTTCCAGAGCGGCTGCACCAATTTGCATTCCCACCAACAGTGCAAGAGGGTTCCTGTTTCTCCACATCCTCTCCAGCATCTATAGTCTCCTGATTTCTTCATTTTGGCCACTCTGACTGGCGTGAGGTGATATCTGAGTGTGGTTTTGATTTGTATTTCCCTGATAAGGAGCGACGTTGAACATCTTTTCATGTGCCTGTTGGCCATCCGGATGTCTTCTTTAGAGAAGTGTCTATTCATGTTTTCTGCCCATTTCTTCACTGGGTTATTTGTTTTTCGGGTGTGGAGTTTGCTGAGCTCTTTATAGATTTTGGATACTAGCCCTTTGTCCGATGTGTCATTTGCAAATATCTTTTCCCATTCCGTTGGTTGCCTTTTAGTTTTGTTGGTTGTTTCCTTTGCTGTGCAGAAGCTTTTTATCTTCATAAGGTCCCAGTAATTCACTTTTGCTTTTAATTCCCTTGCCTTTGGGGATGTGCCGAGTAAGAGATTGCTACGGCTGAGGTCAGAGAGGTCTTTTCCTGCTTTCTCCTCTAAGGTTTTGATGGTTTCCTGTCTCACATTCAGGTCCTTTATCCATTTTGAGTTTATTTTTGTGAATGGTGTGAGAAAGTGGTCTAGTTTCAACCTTCTGCATGTTGCTGTCCAGTTCTCCCAGCACCATTTGTTAAAGAGACTGTCTTTTTTCCATTGGATGTTCTTTCCTGCTTTGTCAAAGATGAGTTGGCCATACGTTTGTGGGTCTAGTTCTGGGGTTTCTATTCTATTCCATTGGTCTATGTGTCTGTTTTTATGCCAATACCATGCTGACTTGATGATGACAGCTTTGTAGTAGAGGCTAAAGTCTGGGATTGTGATGCCTCCTGCTTTGGTCTTCTTCTTCAAAATTACTTTGGCTATTCGGGGCCTTTTGTGGTTCCATATGAATTTTAGGATTGCTTGTTCTAGTTTCGAGAAGAATGCTGGTGCAATTTTGATTGGGATTGCATTGAATGTGTAGATAGCTTTGGGTAGTATTGACATTTTGACAATATTTATTCTTCCAATCCATGAGCAGGGAATGTCTTTCCATTTCTTTATATCTTCTTCAATTACCTGCATAAGCTTTCTATAGTTTTCAGCATACAGATCTTTTACATCTTTGGTTAGATTTATTCCTAGGTATTTTATGCTTCTTGGTGCAATTGTGAATGGGATCAGTTTCTTCATTTGTCTTTCTGTTGCTTCATTGTTAGTGTATAAGAATGCAACTGATTTCTGCACATTGATTTTGTATCCTGCAACTTTGCTGAATTCATGTATCAGTTCTAGCAGACTTTTGGTGGAGTCTATCGGATTTTCCATGTATAATATCATGTCATCTGCAAAAAGCGAAAGCTTGACTTCGTCTTTGCCAATTTTGATGCCTTTGATTTCCTTTTGTTGTCTGATTGTTGATGCTAGAACTTCCAGCACTATGTTAAACAGCAGCGGTGACAGTGGGCATCCCTGTCGTGTTCCTGATCTCAGGGAAAAAGCTCTCAGTTTTTCCCCGTTGAGGATGATGTTAGCTGTGGGCTTTTCATAAATGGCCTTTATGATCTTTAAGTATGTTCCTTCTATCCCGACTTTCTCAAGGGTTTTTATTAAGAAAGGGTGCTGGATTTTGTCAAAGGCCTTTTCTGCATCGATTGACAGGATCATATGGTTCTTCTCTTTTTTTTTGTTAATGTGATGTATCACGTTGATCGATTTGCGAATGTTGAACCAGCCCTGCATCCCAGGAATGAATCCCACTTGATCATGGTGAATAATTCTTTTTATATGCTGTTGAATTCGATTTGCTAGTATCTTATTAAGAATTTTTGCATCCATATTCATCAGGGATATTGGCCTGTAGTTCTCTTTTTTTACTGGGTCTCTGTCTGGTTTAGGAATCAAAGTAATACTGGCTTCATAGAATGAGTCTGGAAGTTTTCCTTCCCTTTCTATTTCTTGGAATAGCTTGAGAAGGATAGGTATTATCTCTGCTTTAAATGTCTGGTAGAACTCCCCTGGGAAGCCATCTGGTCCTGGACTCTTATTTGTTGGGAGATTTTTGATAACCGATTCAATTTCTTCGCTGGTTATGGGTCTGTTCAAGCTTTCTATTTCCTCCTGATTGAGTTTTGGAAGAGTGTGGGTGTTTAGAAATTTGTCCATTTCTTCCAGGTTGTCCAATTTGCTGGCATATAATTTTTCATAGTATTCCCTGATAATTGTTTGTATCTCTGAGGGATTGGTTGTAATCATTCCATTTTCATTCATGATTTTATCTATTTGGGTCATCTCCCTTTTCTTTTTGAGAAGCCTGGCTAGAGGTTTGTCAATTTTGTTTATTTTTTCAAAAAACCAACTCTTGGTTTCGTTGATCTGCTCTACAGTTTTTTTAGATTCTATATTGTTTATTTCTGCTCTGATCTTTATTATTTCTCTTCTTCTGCTGGGTTTAGGCTGCCTTTGCTGTTCTGCTTCTATTTCCTTTAGGTGTGCTGTTAGATTTTGTATTTGGGATTTTTCTTGTTTCTTGAGATAGGCCTGGATTGCAATGTATTTTCCTCTCAGGACTGCCTTCGCTGCATCCCAAAGCGTTTGGATTGTTGTATTTTCATTTTCGTTTGTTTCCATGTATATTTTAATTTCTTCTCTAATTGCCTGGTTGACCCACTCATTCGTTAGTAGGGTGTTCTTTAACCTCCATGCTTTTGGAGGTTTTCCAGACTTTTTCCTGTGGTTGATTTCAAGCTTCATAGCATTGTGGTCTGAAAGTATGCATGGTATAATTTCAATTCTTGTAAACTTATGAAGGGCTGTTTTGTGACCCAGTATATGATCTATCTTGGAGAATGTTCCATGTGCACTCGAGAAGAAAGTATATTCTGTTGCTTTGGGATGCAGAGTTCTAAATATATCTGTCAAGTCCATCTGATCCAATGTATCATTCAGGGCCCTTGTTTCTTTATTGACTGTGTGTCTAGATGATCTATCCATTTCTGTAAGTGGGGTGTTAAAGTCCCCTGCAATGGCCACATTCTTATCAATAAGGTTGCTTATGTTTATGAGTAATTGTTTTATATATCTGGGGGCTCGGGTATTTGGCGCATAGACATTTATAATAGTTAGCTCTTCCTGGTGGATAGACCCTGTGATTATTATATAATGCCCTTCTTCATCTCTTGTTACAGCCTTTAATTTAAAGTCTAGTTTGTCTGATATAAGTATGGCTACTCCAGCTTTCTTTTGGCTTCCAGGAGCATGATAAATAGTTCTCCATCCCCTCACTCTCAATCTAAAGGTGTCCTCAGATCTAAAATGAGTCTCTTGTAGACAGCAAATAGATGGGTCTTGTTTTTTTATCCATTCTGATACCCTATGTCTTTTAGTTGGCGCATTTAATCCATTTACATTCAGTGTTATTATAGAAAGATATGGGTTTAGAGTCATTGTGATGTCTGTATGTTTTATGCTTGTAGTGATGTCTCTGGTACTTTGTCTCACAGGATCCCCCTTAGGATCTCTTGTAGGGCTGGTTTCGTGGTGACAAATTCCTTCAGTTTTTGTTTGTTTGGGAAGACCTTTATCTCTCCTTCTATTCTAAATGACAGACTTGCTGGATAAAGGATTCTCGGCTGCATATTTTTTCTGTTTAGCACACTGTAGATATCGTGCCAAGCCTTTCTGGCCTGCCAAGTTTCAAAGGAGAGATCAGTCACGAGTCTTATAGGTCTCCCTTTATAAGTGAGGGCACGTTTATCCCTTGCTGCTTTCAGAATTTTCTCTTTATCCTTGTATTTTGCCAGTTTCACTATGATATGTCGTGCAGAAGATCGATTCAAGTTACGTCTGAAGGGAGTTCTCTGTGCCTCTTGGATTTCAATGCCTTTTTCCTTCCCCAGTTCAGGGAAGTTCTCAGCTATAATTTGTTCAAGTACCCCTTCAGCACCTTTCCCTCTCTCTTCCTCCTCTGGGATACCAATTATGCGTATATTATTTTTTTTTAGTGTATCACTTAGTTCTCTAATTTTCCCCTCATACTCCTGGATTTTTTTATCTCTCTTTCTTTCAGCTTCCTCTTTCTCCATAACTTTATCTTCTAGTTCACCTATTCTCTCCTCTGCCTCTTCAAGCCGAGCCATCGTGGATTCCATTTTGTTTTGCATTTCGTTTAAAGCGTTTTTCAACTCCTCGTGACTGTTCCTTAGTCCCTCGATCTTTGTGGCAAGAGATTCTCTGCTGTCCTGTATACTGTTTTCAAGCCCAGCGATTAATTTTATGACTATTATTCTAAATTCACTTTCTGTTATATTATTTAAATCCTTTTTGATCAGTTCATTAGCTGTTGTTATTTCCTGGAGATTCTTCTGAGGGGAATTCTTCCGTTTGGTCATTTTGGAGAGTCCCTTGCGTGGTGAGGACCTGCAGTGCACTTCCCCTGTGCTGTGGTGTATAACTGGAGTTAGTGGGCGGGGCCGCAGTCCGACCCGATGTCTGCCCCCAGCCCACCGCTGGGGCCACAGTCAGACTGGTGTGTGCCTTCTCTTCCCCTCTCCTAGGGGCGGGATTCACTGTGGGGTGGCGTGGCCCGTCTGGGCTACTTGCACACCGCCAGGCTTGTGTTGCTGGGGATCTGGCGTATTAGCTGGGGTGGGTAGGCGAGGTGCACGGGGGCTGGAGGGGCAGGCTTAGCTCGCTTCTCCTTAGGTGATCCACTCCAGGAGGAGCCCTGTGGCAGCGGGAGGGAGTCAGATCCGCTGCCGGAGGTTTGGCTCCGCAGAAGCACAGAGTTGGGTGTTTGCGCGGAGCGAGCAAGTTCCCCGGCAGGAACTGGTTCCCTTTGGGGTTTTGGCTGGGGGATGGGCGGGGGAGATGGCGCTGGCGCCTTTGTTCCCCGCCAAGCTGAGCTCTGCCGTCCGGGGGCTCAGCAGCTCTCCCTCCCTTTGTCCTCCAGCCTTCCCGCTTTCCGCGCAGAGCTGTTAACTTATGACCTCCCAGACGCTAAGTCGCGCTTGCTGTCGGAACACAGTCCGTCCGGCCCCTCCGCTTTTGCCAGCCAGACTCGGGGGCTCCGCTTGGCCGGCGAGCCGCCCCTCCGCCCCGGCTCCCTCCCGCCGGTCCGTGGAGCGCGCACCGCCTCGCCGCCCTTCCTACCCTCTTCCGTGGGCCTCTCGTCTGCGCTTGGCTCCGGAGACTCCCTTCTGCTAATCCTCTGGCGGTTTTCTGGGTTCTTTAGGCAGGTGTAGGTGGAATCTAAGTGATCGGCAGGACGCGTTGTGAGCCCCGCGTCCTCCTACACCGCCATCTTCCGGAACTCCAAAAAGCTTTTCATTTTGATGGGGCGCCTGGGAGCTCAGTTGGTTAAGCCTCTGATTTCGGCTCAGGTAATGAACTCACGGTTCGTGAGTTCGAGTCCCACATCGGGCTCTGTGCTGATAGCTCAGAGCCTGGAGCCTGCTTCAGATTCTGCGTCTCCCTCTTTCTGCCCCTTGCCCACTCACACTCTGTCTCTCTCTGTCTCAAAAATCAATAAGCATAATTTTTTTTTAAGTTTTTCATTTTGATAAAATCCAGCTTATTGGTTTTAATATTTTCTAAAAAATCTATACAGACCCAGTAGCATCGAAGATTTTCCCCCTGTTTTCTAAATGCCTTGGCTCTATGTTTAGGTGTATGATCTGTTTTGAATACATTTTTGTGTATAGTGTGTGTTAAGCGTCGAGATTTAGATTTTTCCATTTGAACATTCACTTGTTTTAGTACTATTTATTGAAAAGACTGTCTTTTCTCCATTGAATTACTTTGGTACCTTCTTAAAAGTCCCAGTTGATTATTTGTATTTGTGTCTGTGTTTTTGGGGGTTCTACCTGTGGACGCTTTTTTTCTGTCTCACTAACCTGTTTATCTTCTCTACATTGTCTGTATTCCCGTACCTTTGTTAATAAGTCTTTAAATGAAATTGTATAAATTCTCCAACTTTGTTCTCTTGTCCAGTATCGTTTGGACCTTCTAAGTCTTTTGTGTTTCCACATACATTTCAGCATGAACTTGTCGATTTCCAAAAAAAGAAAAGAAAGGCTGTTTTAATACTGCTTTAGGATTTTATTGACTATGTAAGTCAGTTTGGGGAAAGTTGACATCTTAATAATATTGAGTCTTCTGATCCATGAATATGATCTCTTTCCCTCCATTTAATTAGATCTTTAATTTCTTGAAGCAGCGTTTTGTATTGCCAGAGTATGGATATTGTGTGTTTTATTAGATTTATCCCTAGGTCTGTGTCTTATAAGCAGTACTGTTTATGTACTTTCACTTTTTGGTTGTTCTTTGTTAATCAGTAGCAGCACAGTTGATCCCTGTGTATTGACCTTGTTTCCTGTAACCTTGATAAGCAAACTTCATTTTGGTGGCTTTTTGGTTAAGGTTTTCTAATGATGGTATATGACCATGTCTCCTGCAGTTCCTTTTTAATCTTTATGCTTTTTATATCTTTTTTTTTTTTTTTTTTTGCCCTTTCTGCATTTTCACTACAATGCTGAAGAGAATTGGTGACAAGATATTCTTGTCTTATTCTGTCTTTGGGGACAGCATTGAGTCATTCACCGCATGTCTCATGTCCGCCATGAATGGTGTTTTCTACTTGAGTTTGCTCAGAGTTGTATCATGAATGGAGTTTGATTTTTGTCAATCGGTCTTTTAAGCACAAACTCTAATAGTCATATGATTCCTTTTTAAATTTTTCTAATATGATTAATTTATATATATTTTAAATGTTCAAATAACCTTGTATTTCTGGAATAAAATCCAGTTGGTTGTGACCTGTCATTTATACATGGGTGAGTTTGGTTTGCAGACACTGTGTTAAAAAGTTGGTTGTGTCAGTATTCATGAAGAATGATGTTTGTATGAACTATACTAGTCACCTCTTTCATTTATAACATTGATAATTGGTTTTCTCTCTTTTTCTTCATCAGTTTCAAGGAAATTTACCAGTTTTCCTGATTATGTTTTTCAAAAGAACGTGCTTTTGGTTTCATTGATTTTTCTCTATTTATCCTTTTTTTATTTCATTGACTTCATTTCTTTGCTATTTTTATCCTTCCACTCACTAGGGGATTAGTTTGTTCTTTCTTTGACTTCTTATAATGAAACCTGGGTTTTTCATTGGTTTTGATATTATTTTTATTTTAATTATAAGCTTTTAAAGTTCTGAATTTCACTCTAGCATCTAGAAATTTTGGACAGTTATGTGTTCATTTTCATTTAGTTCAAAAATATTTTCTAATTTACCTTGAGATGTCCTGCCCCCTACCATGGGTTATTTAGAAAAACCTTGTGTGATTTCTAAATATATGGGTATTTTTTCACATACTTTTCTATTATTCATTTCTAACTTAATTTGTTTGTGTTCTGAGAATATAATCTTTATGACTTCACTGAAGTTTATCTTTCTTGGTGAATGTTCCATGCGCATTTGAAGAGGTTATGTATTCTGCTGTTATTAGGCGAGATGTTCAAAAACGGGGTGCCTAGTGGCTCCATTGGTTAAGCGTCTGACTCTTGGTTTCAGCTTGAGTCACGATCTCACATGGGGCTCTATGCCGGGGGTGTGGTGCCTACTTGAGATTCTCTCTGTCCCTCTCTCTCTGCCCCTCCCCACTCATGTGCTCTCACTGTCTTTCTAAATAAATAAGCAAAAATAAATAAAATGTCAGGTCGAGTTGGTTGATAATGTTTTGCAAATTATATGTATTTATGATAAATTTCCCTTTCACCGTTTTATCCATTTTTGAGAAAGGCATGTTGAGGTTTCCAACTGTAATTGTGACTTTGTGTTTTTCTATTCTGTCATTTGTCATATAACCTGAAGCTCTAATGTTAGGTACAGTCACATTAAGATTGTTAGGTCTTCTTTTTCATTGTGAAATTTTTCTACTTATTCCTGGCAAAACTTATCTTCCTGAATTTTTTTTTATAATAATGTAACCAGTTACGCTTTTTATGATTAGTGTTTGCATGGTATATCTAATGCCATCTTTTTTAAAAAATCTGTACTTGTCTTTATATTTAAAGTGAATTTTTTGTAGGATAGAGTTTGCACTTACTTTCTTATCCTGTCTGATAATCTCTGCCTTCTATTTGAGTGCTTTTATTTGGAGTAAGTTTTTATTTGAACATTGCCATCTTGCTATTTTTTAAAATTTTAATTCTTATCAGATGATTGTAGATTGACATGAAGTTTTTAGAAACAATGCATATAAGTCTTGTGAAAACTTTACACAGTTTTCTCTAATGGTAACATTTTGCAAAACCATTGGATTAAATATCACATCCAGGATAATGACATTGATAGAATCCTCAGGTCTTGTACGGATTTCTCCAGATATTTTTCATTTGTTTGCGTGTATATATTGAGTACAATACAGCTTTGTCACTTTTGTAGGTTGTATGTATCTGCCACTGTAGTCAAAATACTCTATTGTTCCCTCATCACAAGGGCCTCTTGTGTTGCCCTTTTGTAACCACACCGCCTTTACTCTGATGTGGCCGCACTGTCAGTTCAGAAATTTGTATTTATGTGTAAACATGTATGTTACGTAGCCTTTTGGAATCGGGTTTTTTCATTAGATATAATACCTCCAATATTCATCCAAGTTATGTGTATCAGTAGTTCATTCCTTTTTGTTGCTGAATAGTGTTCCTCATTTTATATATATATATAACAGTTTCCTTAACCATTCATTCATCGATAGATATCTGGTTTTATTGCAGTTTTTGGCTATTGGAAATACGCTGCTATGAATGCACGGTATTATATTCCCATCAATAATGTATGAGTGATCAGTTTCTCTGCATCCTCACCATCATTTGTGTTATCACTATATTTTGTTTTAGCAATTCTGATAGGTTTGTAGTGAACGCTCATTGTCATTTTACTTTGTGTTTCCCTAATGGTGTTTAAAATATTTTCATCAGTGTATTTGCTGTCTGTGTGAAACAGGTTCTATTGTCTTTTGCCCATTTTCTACCTGGGTTGTGGTTTTACTGTGGAGTTTTGAGAGTACTCCATATATTCTGGACTGTAGTTCTCTGTCAGATACAGGCATACCTCATATCACAGGGTCAGTTCCAGACCATAAAAATAAAGCAAATATTGCAATAAAGCAAGGTAAATTAATTTTCGGGTTTCCCAGTATATATGAAAGTTATGTTTACACTATAGTGTAATCTATTAAGCGTGCAATAGCATTATATCTAAAGAAAGAAATAGTACATACCTTAATTTCAAAATAATTTATTTCTGGGGCGCCTGGGTGGCTCAGTTGGTTAAGTGTCTGACTTCGGCTCAGGTCATGATCTCGCAGTTTGTGAGTTCGAGCCCCACGTCACGCTGTGTGCTGACAGCTCAGAGCCTGGAGCCTGCTTTGGATGCTGTGTCTCCCTCTCTCTCTGCCCCTCCCTCACTCAGGCGCACTTGCACGTGCTCTCTCAAAAATAAATAAGCATTAAGAATAAAAAAAAAATACTTTATTTCTAAATTATGCTAACCATCATCTGAGCTTTCAGGGAGTCGTAACTTTTGGCTGGTGAAGGTTCCTGTCTCAGTGCTGATGGCTGCTGACCCATCACGGTGGTGGTTGTCGAAGGTCGGGTGACTGTGGCAAGTTCCTAAGACAATAGTGCAAAGTTTGCCACCTCAGTGGATTCTTCCTTTCATAAGCAGTTTCTCTGGGGCACGTGCTGCTGTTTGCTAGTATTCTGCTTCAAGTAGAACTTTCACATTTGGGGTCCATCCCTCTCAGACCCTGTCACTGGTCTATCAACTATGTTGTGAGATATTCCAGATCCTCTGTTGTCATTTTAACAGTCTTGATGGCATCTCCATCAGGAGCAGATTCCATTTCAGGAAACCACTTTCTTCGCTCATCCGTAAGAAGCATCTCCTCATCTGTTCAAGTGTGATCATGAGATGCGACCATTCAGTCCCGTCTTCGGGCTCCACTTCTGAGTCCAGTTCTCTTGCTCTTTCACCACATCTGTGGTTACTTCCTCCCCTGAGCTCTTGAACCCCTCAGTGTCATCCGTGAGGGTTGGAATCACCTTCTTCCAGACCCCTGTCAATGTTGATGTTTTTATCTGTTCCCATGAATCACAAAGTGTTCTTACTGACATCTAGAATAGGAAATCTTCCCCGGAAGGTTTTCAATTACTTTGCCAGATCTATCAGAGAAATCACTATCTCTGGCAGCTACAGCCTTTTAAAATGTATTTCTTAAATAGTAAGACTTGAAAGTCAAAATTATTCCTTGCAGCATGAGCTGCAGAATGGATGTTATGTTAGCAGACATGAAAGCAACATTAATCTCGTCCATCTCCATCAGAGCTCTTGGGTGACCGGCTGCATCGTCCACGAGCAGAATCTTTTTTATCTGGGTGATAATTGTCAGCGGTTGGCTTAAAATATTCAGTATACTATGTTGTAAACAGATGTGCCATCATGCAGCCTTTGTTCCATTTATAGAACACGGGCCAAGTAAATTCAGCATAATTGTAAATGACCCTAAGCTTTTTGGAATGGTAGATGAACATTGTCTCGAGTTTAAAGTCAGCAGCTGCATTAGCCCCTCACAAGAGTCAGGCTTTCTTTAGAAGCTTTGAGGCCAGGTGTTGACCTCTCTCTCGACGGCATCTTGTTCCAATAGAAGGCTGCTTTGTCTACACTGAAAATGTGTTCGGTGTAGCCGCCTTCCTGAACTCTCTCAGCTGGATCTTCTGGAGAACTTGCTACAGCTTCCACACTAACACGTGCCCCTCCACCTGGCCCTGTGATGTCAGGGAGACAGCTTCTTCCCTTAAACCTCATGAACCAACCTCTGCTAGCTTCCTGCTTTTCTTCTGCAGAGCACCTGTCTCTGCTCTCACGGAATCGAAGAGAGTTAGGGCTTTCTCTGTAGTAGTCTTTGGCTTAAGGGAATGTTGGGGCTGGTGTGACCTGTCCAGACTACACAAACTTTCCCCACATCACCAACAGGCTGTTTTACTTTCTTATCATGTGTGTTCACTGGAATAGCACTTTTCATTTGCTTCCAGAACTTTTCTTTTGCATTCATAACATGGCTGACTGGCACAAGAGGCGTAGCTTTTGGCCTGTTGGCTTTTGACGTGCCTTCCTCACTATGCTGAATCATTTCTAGCTTTTGATTTAAAGTAAGAGACATGTGACTCTTCGCTTAACACTGAGAGGCCACGGTAGGGTATAGCTGGCTTAATTTCAACATTGTTGTGTCTCGAGGAATAAGGAGGTTCATGGAGGGGGGAGAGAGATGGGACGGCTGGTCGGTGAAACAGAACACACACATTTATGATTAAGTTCGTCATCTTGTGTGGGCACGGTTCTGGTGCCCCCAAACAATTATTATACTGACATTAAAGATGACTGATCGCGTGACCATAACAACAACAATAATAATGAAAAGGTTTGAAGTACTGTAAGAATTAGCAAAAGGTGACACAGAGACATGAAGTGAATAAACGCTTTTGGAAAAACGGTGCCGAAAGAGTTGCTGGACACAGGATCGCCACAGAACTTCAATTTGTAAAAAATGCAGTATCTGTGAAGTGCAGTAAAGCAAAGTAAAATAAAACGAGGTATGCCTGTATTTGAAACTTTCTCAAATTTGACCGAAAACATAAATGTACAGATTGAAGAAGGAAAATAAACCACAAGAGGATAAATTAATATAAGTCAATGCACAGACACGTTTGATTAAAACTTCTAAAAACTGATAGTGAAGAGAAAATCTTGAAAGGAGTTTGAGAGAAACCGTGTATTAACTTTTAGGGAACACCGATACAAATGGCAAGAGAGTTCTCCCCTGAAACCTTGGGAGGCTAGAAGTCTATGGCATAAAATTGTTCAAGTGGTGAAATAATTGTCTACTGTGAGCTTTATATGAAAAATAGCCTTGGGGAAACAGATAAAGGATAACAGAATTTGTTGCCTGGTGACCTGCCTACAGACAGTGGGTAAAGGAAGTTCTTCACGAAAATAGTAACAGAAGGAGTCTTGGAAATTCAGAAAAGGGAAGGAAATGGGTAAAAATTTGGTAAGTGTAAGGCTGTTGTCATAAGTTAATTAAATTATTAATTAATAATAATAATTAAGACAAACAAAAAATAACACCACCTGATGTGGTGCTCAGTGTATGTAGAGAAAATACTAAGGGCAATTAGATTTCCAAATAGGACCTGTAAAGAAATTGATAATTTTCCATACTTCATTCGAAGTTTTAAGACATCACTACCAGTGGACTATGAGCAAACAGTAAGAAAATGGTACAAAAAAGAATATACTGAATGTGAATTTTGCCCAGGCCGTCCCTCAGCAGGATCTCCTCTGAGGTGCATCCCGTACAGTTACTCAGAGTCCACAGTGGTGTTAGACGCCGTTCCTCCAGTGGCGCTTTATTCACCTTCCCTGCTTTCCTGGCCAACTCTCTCCATCCCCCTCTGGTTTTCCTAGGTGACGTCTAAAATCAACTGTTGACAGACAGTTCCTTGTCTGTCTCTGCCTTCGTTCCAACCCAGAGCAGTAGTGTTGGCGCCACAAGTGGGCCTACAAATGAGAAGTTGGGTTTTGGAATCTATAACTAGATCGCTTATTAGTCAGATGGCAGTGAAGTCCACGTTGCTGATGGTAAGTGGTGGGAGGCTAACCCTCGTCCCGTGAAAGAAGGATTCTCGAATGTGGTAGAGTAGGGTGAGGAGGGGTAGGCTGGTCTTCCGCAGTAGCTGCAGCACTTGAACAGGATGGGGCAATGATAAGTTTATGAGTTGTGGAGTTGCTGACTCTCCTGCCTTAGGAGCCTTGAAGATGGGTTCAGGTTAACTGTCAACACGGGGCACACAGTAAAGGACAGCAGCCCGCCATAAGAGCTTTCAAAGGAGTCTTCTATCCCGAGATGTAAGGCCATGTCCCGTAAGTCATGCCCCAGCTTTAATTGCGGGGGAGCAGCAGCTCGCCATGGTGCGGGTGTCACAGACCTCTTGTGTGAAATTCAGGAACCTCCTGAATGGAGGTGGGAAATTGAGATCTCGAATGGGGAAATTTGCAGCTGACACCCGAGACTTGAGCCTTGAGGTTCCCTTAAACTCTTCAGACGGGCAGAAGAAGCCATTTCTCATTAATAGAAAGGAGGGCACTACCATTTCCTAGAGACGGTGTGGATGCCCGACATGGGGCACATGTCTTTCAAGATGGTACTTGGCCTTTTCAAAATCTACCTTCCTCTCTTCATTTCTTTTTTCTTTTTCTTTTTTTAAATTTTTTTTTTTAACGTTTATTTATTTTTGAGACAGAGAGAGACAGAGCATGAATGGGGGAGGGTCAGAGAGAGGGAGACACAGAATCTGAAACAGGCTCCAGGCTCTGAGCCATCAGCCCAGAGCCCGACGCGGGGCTCGAACTCACGGACCGCGAGATCGTGACCTGAGCCCAAGTCGGCCGCTTAACCGACTGAGCCACCCAGGCGCCCCCCTCTCTTCATTTCTTACATGAAGATGTAATGTGAATTATTGGTGGATTTAGTTCTGTAATTTCATTATTTATGATTGGTCCCTCTTGTTCTGATTTCTTGCCTCTTTTACTGTTGAATTTGAATATTTTTTAGAATTCTACTTTAATTGATCTGTTGGCTTTTTATTTTATTCATTTTTTATTAAAAAAAATTTTTTTTAACGTTTTATTTATTTTTGAGTCAGAGAGAGACAGAGCATGAACGGGGGAGGGGCAGAGAGAGAGGGAGACACAGAATCGGAAGCAGGCTCCAGGCCCTGAGCCATCAGCCCAGAGCCTGATGCGGGGCTCGAACTCACGGACCGCGAGATCGTGACCTGAGCTGAAGTCGGACACTCAACCGACTGAGCCACCCAGGCGCCCCTTATTCATTTTTTAAAATAAATTTATTTATTTATTTATTTATTTATTTATTTATTTATTTATTTTTAGGATTTGAATATGTCTTTTGAGGTGGGGGACACAATTCAACCTCAAAAGGCCCCGCCGCCTTGACCCCAGGTGCTGCCACTTGCCCAAGCCCATGCTTTCTCCTGGGTTCTGGGGTTGGCGGATGCGTCCCTCCCTCCGGCCGTGATAACTGAGCACCGTCCCCTTGGTACACATTCGGAAGTGGAAATTTTTTCTCCGTCATCTCAGTCCTGGAGGACGTGAGCTCCTCTGAGATGGGGATAGGAGAGTAGAAGTGTCCGCGTTGGGGGAGGGGGAGAGCTTCTCTGTGTGTATGTGTGTGCCTCCGTGGGTGTGAGAGTGTGTGTGTGTGTTTGGGGGGGGGGGTATGTGTGAAGGGTGGGGGTAAGGGAGGTGCAGGAGGAGGAAGGAGGAGGAGGCCAGAGCCTCCCTGGTGAAGGCAGAGGTGATAAGGGCAGAGTGGTTTTGTCCTAACAAGGGCAGGCCCAGTGACCCAGACTCTTACTGCTCTGTCACCTGCGAGGATGCTGTCCTTTTCTTTATAAAATAAATTTAAATGTTTGTTTTTGAGAGAGACAGAGTGCGAACAGGGGAGGGGCAGAAACAGAGGGAGACACAGAACCTGAGGCAGGCTCCAGGCTCTGAGCTATCGGCACAGAACCCGACGCAAGGCTCAAACCCACAAACCATGAGATCATGGCCCGAGCCGAAGTCTGACACTTAACTGACTGAGCCACCCAGGCGCCCCAATCTGTATCTCTTTGTATTGTATGTTAGTTGCTCTAGCAAGTACTTTTTCAGTGTACATTTCAACTTTTCACCTTCTAGTTAGAGTTAATAATGTACCATTTCGCATAAAATGTAGAAACCTTGCAACCGAAAAAGTCCATTTACCTCCTTCCTGGCACTGTTCTTTTTGTTGTAGTTGTCATATGTGCATTATGAACTCAAGAAAGACGAGGTAATTTTTGGTTTCTGGCTGTTACAGACTGAATGTTTGTGTCCCTTCAGTTGTTGAAACCAAGCCTCCCGATATGATGGTATTAAGCATTGGGACCTTTGGGGACTAGGATTAGATGTGGTCATGAGGGTGGGGCCCCCATGAATTGGATTTGGTATCCTTGTAAGAATCCCCAGAGAGCTTGCTTCCTCTCCTCTCTCCCTGCTACATGAAGATTCAGTGAGAAGTCGGGTTTGCAATCCAGAACAGAGTTCTCACCAGAATTTAACCACGCTGGCTCCCCAGTCTTGAATTCCCCAGCTTTCAGAACAGTGTGAATAACATTTCTTTTAATTATAAGCTACCCACTGTATGATTTTTTTTCTTTTCCTTTTTTTTTTTTTTTTTGGTAACAGCCTGAAATGACTGACATGGGTCCAAGATTTAAAGATTAATGTGTTGTCCATAAGCCGTCACCACAGACCCATGTGAGTGGAGGCCCTCTCGTTGCCTTTTGGTCCTGTGCCCTGTATAGTATTTTACTCTCTGTACTTTCGACTGTTAGTCTTGCCAGCTGGCTTCCATTTCGGAATTCACCATCTCTCTTGGCATTTGTGAGAGCAGTTCCATAGCAGCGTCTTCCACCATTAGACTTGGCCTCCAGAGGAGAGTCCCTGCTAAGCTCACTCATTGTCCCTGTGCCCCTCTCACGGGTATGTTCTTACCACTTCATTGTCCTCTGGCCCCTAACAAAATTGGTGCCATCTCTTGAGAGGACCCAGCAATCCCATTCCTCTTTATAACTCCTGGAGCTTTGGTTTAAAATTGTAGGATGACATCCATGAATAGGTTGCGAAGTTCTTAACATGGTTTTGGGCAAACTTTCCATATACAACACTGAAGTAGAATATAAAACTGCATTATAAGTAGCGAAGGTATTCTTTCCAGAAATTTTTTTTAGGATATATATTCCTTCAGTTGTATTTGTATATACTAGAAATAGTTTTTCTTGCGTCTTTAATGCTTTTACTCTAGATTTTAACATGACACATCCCCGTATGTACTTCCAGTGTTATGTCAGTGTAACGTCAGTGAGGACTTCCTTGATCATGCACCCGCCTCCGTCAGTTCTTTAGCTCTCTTAGGTTTTCATCCTAGCACTTCCTGCAGTGAGCCATGAGTTTCTTACTTTTTGATCCCTACCCTGTCTTCCCCACCTAGAATTGAGCCTGTGCGAGCACACGGAGCTTTCTTTTACTGCTTTAAACCCTATGCCAAGAATAGTGCCTCGTACGTAGTAAGTGCTAAGACGTTGTTGAGGGTATGACCACATTTAAGTTTTTATTGTCATTGAAGACTACCACATTGCTTAGAGGGAAGTGAAGTTAAAAAAGTAGGGGAAAAAAGTTTGGGAAACAAATGAGTTTGGTTAGAGAAACTCATAGTCTAAGACTTAGTAAGTGCTCATATCAATAAGTAAAATGGTAAAATAGAATTGATTATCAAATATAGTAATACATCATAGGTGGAAACGATACTGTTTAATGAAACAGTATTTCAAGTTGATACACATATATTCATTTATGAATATGTGTGAATATACATATATATACATATAGATATATATATAGATAGATTTATAGCATTTATCATATATTTACATATCACATATTCCTACATATGTCCACAAAGTTCACTTACTCATTCTTCAGCTATTGGCTGGAATGTCATTTTCTCAGTGAGACCTTCCCTGACTACCTTTTTAAATTCGAATTCTCTCTCTATAATTCTCTATCCTCTTTTCTTTTCTTTTTTCAAATAATGCTTGCCATCCTGTCTACTATATGTTTTACTTTTTTACATTTCCTAAACTCTCTTCCTCCCCCAACACCCTGCGCATCACTACAATACAAGCATTATTAAGGTAGAGATGTTTCTATTCGCTATTTCCAAGTGCCTAAAATAGTTCCTGATGAATGGTAGGTACTTAACAGAATTTTGTGAATGAATTAATTTAAATTTGTGTGGTTATGCTGGGTCATGAAATATAATAAATTATTTCTTATAGTGTGTTGAGATTTTTTTAAATGTTTAAAATTCTCTCTAAAGAAATTCTTACTCTGGGCACCTGGGTGGCTCAGTCAGTTAAGCATCTGATTTCAGCTCGCCGTCCGTGAGTTTGAGCCCTGCGTCGGGCTCTGTGCTGACAGCTCAGGGCCTGGAGCCTGCTTTAGATTCTGTGTCTCCCCCTCTCTCTGCACCTTCCCCACTCACATTCTGTCTCTCTCTCTGCCTGTGTCTCAAAAATAAATGTTTTTAAAAATTAAAAAAAAAAAGGGATTCTCCTCAGCAATGAGCAATAATTACATTCAGCTGTAATAGTGAATCTCTTACTCCTTTATATAATGAAATTATATTTCCCTTATCATAAAAAATTGGAAACTAAATGTTCTACAACTGAAAAGATTCTTGTATGAAGTAGAATAGTATGTACTAGTTTCGTCAACTTGACTGTACATAGATCATATAGATAACCCTGAAAATCATAGAATTGAATAGCAAGCTTTAGAAGAGATTACATGCTACCATAGATAGAAAAATTGCAAAGCAAAAATATATATTATTTCTAGTGTTGTTGTTGTTGTTGTTGTTGTTGTTTTAGTGTTTGTTTATTTTTGAGAGAGACAGAGACAGAGTGTGAGCGGGGGTGGGGCAGAGAGAGAGGGAGAAAGAATCCGGAGCAGGCTTCAGGCTCTGAGCAAGCTGTCAGCACAGAGCCTGCTGCGGGGCTCAAACTCACAAACCACGAGATCGTGACCTGAGCCAAAGTTGGACGCTCAACCGACTGAGCCACCCAGGCGCCCCAAATATATATTATTCTAGACACAAACGTACAGAGTAAAAGTATAAGTAGACACAGAGGATAAAGGAGTTTAGAATAGCTGAGAATGGAAAGGGTACAGTTGGGTGAATGATTTTATAAAGATCGGCATGGGCTTTGGTTTTTGTAGCCTTTTACTTGTTAACAGGGCAATAGGTGATCATATTATTCTCGATTCTTTTCTGCTTGCAAGAAATATTTTCTTACAATTACCAGGCTTCCAATACCCTAAAAAGGTTATCTGTAGCACAGAACCTTGCACCTCCCCTGACCGTATTGCTTTTCTGGGAATTGGATTGGTGACCCCCAGGGCACATGTCCTGGAAGATTCCAGGAATGGCAGTTCTCCAGCTTCATGTTCATGAACATTTTGCACCTAGAAGAGGCAGGGATGGCCTGCGGTGCTACCTCTGGCTCCTCTCAGTCTCTTTCGGGGGAGATTGTGGCCAATTTTAAGTTCCCCTAGGGAGGATTCTAGAATGAAATAGACCAGGCAGGCACTATGTGGAAAGCTGAGGCCAGTCTTTTGACAAACGTGAGATGGGAAGGTCACAATCTTGCGAGGATTTCCCCCAACGTGATGAGAGTTTGAGAGGAAAGGGACGGAATTTCAAGCCAAGGGAATGATGAGGTGAGGGTACTAACTGCTGATTATGATGTTGGAGCCTCTCCAAGGATGTCTGTAAGTAGGGAGTCCATATTTTGTCAAAGAATTACTTAAGAGATATTTAGCATTTTGTATACAAATTTACTCTGGTATAATTTACAAATTATACCAGACAGTTGTGCCAAAATAAAGGATTCATTTATGAAGATAAAATGGTAAATCATAGCTACAATGAGAACAGTGAATCTTACCTTTTTACTTTTTATTTATGTTTTTCTTTTTAGGTAAAGTGAGTAGTTTGGCAGCTAACAGAAATCAGTTTGGGAAGTCTGTCTTTACGTAGCCTATCCAGGACATCCAAGAAAAGATGAGTTTTTATAGATTGTCTGAAAAAAAGTGAGAGCTTAACTGTTAAGTACATGTGACAGGTTGTCTCTATATAATCGGTCAGTGTCCTTCTGTGAGCAACTCTCCATTAGATCGATACCATTTTCCTCATTAGAAGTTTTCAGACTCCTTCATTTTGGACAAAACAGTTTTGACCATAAAGGCTTTAGTCTCTTTAGTGCAGAATCATCATTTAATGGAGGCTGAGCATACTGGCCGTGTAGCAACCTTTAAGCACCTGGAAATCAGACATCTAGAAAGATTCTGTCTGTCTACAGTATTCAACATCAATTTTAATTTCTTGGTATTACTCTAATGAATGGAGTTATTTCAGTCTGTAGGACGTTTGTGACTTAAGCCATTTTATCCATTTGTTCCAAAGTCAGAAATAAATGGATGTCCTATTCTGGTAATTTTCCTCCATGCTTTTATTCTTGTAGCATTTAAGAATATAAATATAGGAAATGGTCCTTTTCAGTGTGATTTTAAGACTAACATTGATTGGTGTCTCTTTTAACATATATAATATCTTTGTAGACTTTGTAGGTGTTCTGGTGACTTTACTTTTAGAAATGCAGTTTTTTTGGGGCGCCTGGGTGGCGCAGTCGGTTAAGCGTCCGGCTTCAGCCAGGTCACGATCTCGCGGTCCGTGAGTTCGAGCCCCGCGTCAGGCTCTGGGCTGATGGCTCGGAGCCTGGAGCCTGTTTCCGATTCTGTGTCTCCCTCTCTCTTTGCCCCTCCCCCGTTCATGCTATGTCTCTCTCTGTCCCAAAAATAAATAAAAAACGTTGAAAAAAAAAATTAAAAAAAAAGAAATGCAGTTTTTACCTTTCAGGCATATGACTGTGTACATGACATTGGCTATTTGATAAATCTAAACTTAAGCTTTATGAGGGGAAAATTCAAGCCAAATCTCAGATCATTTAGTAACAATTTTATGAGACTTGATAGGGATTTTATTTATTTAAAATTTTTTTCAGTGTTTATTCATTTTTTAGAGAGAGAGAGAGAGACAGAGCACAAGTGTGAGGGGCAGAGAGAGGGAGACACAGAATCCGAAGCAGGCTCCAGGCTCTGAGCTGTCAGCACAGAGCCCGATGTGGGGCTCGAACTCAAATTGTGAGATCGTGGCCTGAGCTGAAGTCCGACGCTTAACTGACTGAACCATCCAAGCACCCCGTGAACTTATAGGGATTTGAAAAGTATAGGGGCACCTGGGTGGCTCAGTCGGCTAAGCGTCAGACTTCGGCTCAGGTCATGATCTCACGGTCCGTGAGTTCGAGCCCCGCGTCGGGCTCTGTGCTGATAGCTCGGAGCCTGGAGCCCGTTTCAGATTCTGTGTCTCCCTCTCTCTCTGCTCCTCCCCAGTTCATGCTCTGTCTCTCTCTGTCTCAAAAATAAATAAACGTTGAAAAGTATAGATCACATTGTCATTATCGTTAGTAATAGTTGTAGAACTTTGGGCTAAGGAATACTAAGCATTTCTCAAAGCATCGTGTATTAATCATGTTTTTTATTTTCTGTATTTTACGTTTGACAGCTTAAAAAGCTTGTTGGCCAGGGAGAGTCTGCCTCCCTTAGAGACCGCACAGGGCTGGGCCTGGAGCACCTCTTGCATATGCAGACCAACTAGTAGCAGCCCCAGCCTCCTACTCTCTCTCGTAGAATCCAGTTCCCCTGCCCTAAATCAGCCAGACAGCTAGAAATACCCCTTTGGTCCAGCGCTATAATGCTCGAAGAGGGAGGGCCCCTAGCCCTGTGTGAACTTTACAGATAAAGCATGATCTGGTCAACTGTTAAATCTCGTAGATAGAATCTTTATTGTAGGACAATGTCTGGACAGTTTCCCCCCTGCACTTGGGTTTAGTCTTTCTAATACTCAGCATACAGCTGTGGCTGGGGCAGCAGCATGAGACAGTCTAGTTTAGCTAGGATCGCTTCTTTTTCGTGGCAATAGATTGTGGTGTGTGGGCAAATCCTTGTTAGATGTCAGATTGAATGGTGGTCATTGTGGTGTTCTTCACGGCAGCAAGACTGGCGCTGCGTGTACCGTGAAACTTTTATGAAAGAAGAGACTGGTCAGTACCTGAAGCAACTTGACTTCTGGCTCCCTGTCGGTTTCACTCATCTATTACTACGTGACAGGAACACTCAACTTCATGGCTTTTATAGTGATTTGTTCTTGTAGGTGGAGTTAGGTGGCTCCTGCACTTGGCATTAGCGGAAGTCTCGCTTGGCTGGGCCAGAAGATCTAAGAAACTTTGCTTCTGTGTCTGGGATTATATTGGGCTTTCACCTCTGGTAGCCTGAGTTTCTTCACAGCTTGGTGATTCCAGACTACTTGGACTTTGTGCACAATGATTAGCTTCAAGAAGGAAAGAGGAAACTGCCACACTTCTGAAGGGTTGGCCTGGAATCTGTCACATTCTAGTGAAGCCAAAGCAAGTCAGGAGGCCAGTCCAGATTGAAGGGGATGAGGAAAAAAAAGTATCTTTTTAGAACGGAGTAAGGAAGGGATTGATTCTGTCCACCGTTGGCCACCATACTAACCAGAGAAGGGCTATCCTCATAAGTCAGTCTGGGAAAGTAAAGTGATTCAGGGTTTGGGAAATGGATTCAGGGATTGGCAGGCTTTTAGAAGCAGAAGTGTTGGGGGACTGACTTGCTGGCTTTCAGTTGTAAAGGTTTGGTCACTGGAGTGAGGCTGCACCTGACTGACGTTCCGAGCACGGGCGAACTGAATGCTGGTGCTGATTGGCTTTCAGAAATGTGGAACTGTCAGGTTGGCTGGTCGTCTTCATAAGCATGTGTGGTGACAAGACACCGATCGTTTCTCTCTGATCCATCGATTCTCGTGGTTACTAATTCGTGGCTTGAGGCTCTTGCCAAGAAGCAGTCCAGTTCCCATCTTGAATTTGAAGACCAGGAATATTTTATTCTCATCAGAGTATTTTTAGAAGATTTTCATTAGTACAGACTTTATCCTTTTTTCCCTTTTTCGTTTTTTAATGTTTATTTTGAGAGAGAGAGACAGTGCGAACAGGGGAGGAGCAGAGAGAGAGGGAGACACAGAATCCGAAGCAGGCTCCAGGCTCTGAGCTGTCAGCACAGAGCCGGACGCGGGGCTCGAACTCATGAACCGCCAAGATCATCACCTGTGCCAAAGTTGGATGCTTAACCGACTGAGCCACCCAGGTGCCCCAGTACAGACTGTATTCTTTTTTTTTAATATGAAATTTATTGTCAAATTGGTTTCCATACAACACCCAGTCAGTGCTCATCCCAACAGGTGCCCTCCTCAGTGCCCTTCACCCACCCTCCCTGCCCTCCCACCCCCCCAGACTTTATTCTTAATTACAGGTTTGGCAGAGTTACTGGACTTTCCCCACAAAATACTAATTTTTATTTAACTTTTGGTTGCAAAGCCAGGGGAAATTTAGAAATATATTTGCTTTCAAAGCAGGTTGAAATAAAGAACTACCTTAAAGATGGCTGTTGTCAGGATGGCATGCTTATGTCAGTGTTGGGTAGAATATTGGTAACAATATTGTATTTGAATATTCGGAAGTTATATAGATCATGCAGTCACTAAATATAGTAGGTATTCATTAATGGTGAACATTAGACAAATCAGAAGGAGGCCTGCGTAAGAAGTTGAGCATCATGAAAGGGCAGGATATAGATTGGAGCAGCATTTGACAACTGAAGGAAGTTCGGGCAGTTCAATGATTTTACTAGTAACGTGGTGATACTAGTAATGCAGATTACTGGTAACGTACCTGGTGGGATTGGCTTGGGTATTGTAAGGGTTTTGTTGTTACTAAATCACGTCAAGTGTGACATAAAGATGGTACTTTCTCATGGGACAGTGAGAAAATTATAAAATGATACAGGGAAAGCGGGCCATAGACTTGTAATAAAGTAAAGGAATATTTTAAGTAGGGACAAATTAACAATTCTGTTTAATTCAGACAATGTTTATTTCATACGTGTAGTGCTACATTCCATCAGAAGATGTTTGCATTTTATGATAGTTCAACAAGTAAAACACATTTCTTTGAAAAAAAAATTCTAATGCTTAGGCTTTTAACATATAAATACAATGTACAAAATAAATACACCACAAAAACCACCCACCCACAAACTGCTGTGTGCATCACTCCTGGAACATGTAGCATATATAAAAGTACACTGTATACATTGATTGTGATGTCTTCAGTCCTAAGTAACAGAAAAACTTGACTTTGTAAAGTGCCAGACAGTAACTGTCTTAGGCTCTGTGAGCCATATGGTCTCCCGTCACAACTACTCAACTCTGTTCTTATAGTGCTGAAGGCAGCCTCAGGCAGAACAGAGACAGCGGTCTCTGTTTTATTACTTTATTAGTGTTCCAGTAAAACTTTATTTATGGACACAAATCTGAATATAATTGGCACATGTCACAAAATATTTTTTTTTTTTTTCAACCATTTAGAAACGTAAAACCACTGTTGGCTTGTAAGGCTACAAAGACAGGCAGCGGGTCACACGTGAGTATCTGAACCATTCGTAGGAAAATGCACAACCAAGCCAAAGCAAGGCACTACAGCAAGAAAGTGAGTGATGAATGCTGGGAGCCAACCTTTTTGTTTTCCAGCATCATTCAAGAAATACAATTACAATGATAGTCGTAGCCAACTTACGCTTTTCTCGTGTCTCAGACGCTATCCTAAGTGCTTTAAAAATATTAACTCATACCTCCAAGCAATGCTAACATTCTCACTTCTCTTATAGAAAAGGAAACCGAGGCACAGAGAGGGTAAGTGGCATGCCCCATGGGATCTGAGCCTTGGCAGTGGGAGTCCAGAGTCCACACTCTTAACCACTGCCGTGTTGTGTGAAGAACATCCTTCCTCACACAAAATTCTCCTGCAGATACCTCTGCACCCTCCTAAAACATCAACGGTAGGACACACACTACTTCTTCACACAGCACTGTTTATCATACAGACTGTTTTCATCAGCTGTTTTCAAAAACAAACTCAGTTTTTTCTTAGGAATAAATGTGTCCCTAATGCAAAATTTGGCTGACCACGAGACAGCTGGAGAATTTTACAAAAAGACTTTTAGCTTCTTTCCGAAGGATCAGTTCAGGAACACCTGAATTCACTTAAAAATGCCAGGAAATAGAGATGCGTTAAATTTTAAAAGAACAGTACACTTAAAATACACACTGGAACAACAGGAGTCGATGCCGAGGGTTGACGTGGGATCTCCTCACGCACGTGAGAGCTGCGGAGCTGAGGTTACGGATTTTCCTGTGTACACTTACGGATGGGATCCGTGCACGCACAGACATCTGTGATCGGCCTAGCAGCACGCGGACACACATCAGCTCCACTCAAGGACTTTTCACGTGAGTTCAAGGATGTCACCTGGCTTCTCAATGTGTTTGTGCTTTTTAAAAAGCTTCATCTATCTATCTATCTAGACATTTGCAGGTTCTTCAAAGAAAAAAATAACCCAACCCTCACAATCCAGTCGCTGCAACATGACTTCTGGCGTAACTGTCACTCTCACCCAATACAGATACTGAGTTTTTGTCAGGAAACTGACGTATTTGAGATTTCCGCGATGGTTCCATCCTGGCATCGCTCATCTGACGGTCACAGAGACGTCACTTCTCAAGAAGGGCTTCTGGATCTGTTTCGACGTCTAGTCACCCCTTTGAGCGTTCGGAGTCCACCTGTTGTCAAGTATTTCTGAAGCTCAGGATGGACACGGATCGGAGGCTCTCATTCACGTGAGCTTTGGGATATCTAGTGATGGCTGCCCTGACCAGAAGGTTCCTGACCTTCGTTTTTTTTATTTGTTCTTCTCTCATGTGATTTCTGTGTTGTACAGTATACCGTGACTTCTAAAAGAATGGTCTCTCTCATGCTTTACAATTTGTAGGGTGTCTGACACTAAAGTCTAACATATGGGAAAAATTTCTTCCTTCTAGATTCAAAGAATTTTTGTGTATTTCCTGTCAAGAAAAACTCTTGTGACTAAAACTTTTAGATGATATTCCTAAGTTTTTTGGTCTTGTGTGAATTATCTGATTATTCTGAAGGATGAACTCAGAAAAAAGTTCCCAATTCATACTGTTTATAAGCTTTTTTCCTCTGTGTGTGTCTTCTGATGGGCAGTGAGTTTTGATTTCTGGATAAAAGTTTTCCTACACTCCTGACATTCATAGGGTTTCTCCCCTGTGTGTTTCCTCTGATGTATGATAAAATGTGACTTCTGAGAGAAGGATTTCCCACACTCCTTACATTCATAGGGTTTCTCTCCTGTGTGAGTCCTTTGATGTAATCTGAGGACTGAGTTCACAGAGAAGGATTTACCGCATTCTTGACATTCATAAGGCTTCTCCCCTGTGTGTTTTCTCTGGTGTTTAGTGAGGTCTGATTTATAGTAAAAGTTTTTTCCACATTTATTACATTCAAAGGGCTTCTCCCCTGTGTGAGTTCGCTGGTGCACTGTGAGAGCTGACTTCTGATAGAAACACTTCCCACACTCCTTACATTCATAGGGTTTCTCTCCTGTGTGAGTTCTCTGATGAGTTTTGAGGTGTGAATTTCTAGAAAAGAATTTCCCACATTCCTTACATTTATAGGGTTTCTCCCCTGTGTGTGTCCTCTGATGTACCGTGAGGTGTGATTTCTGGGAAAAGGATTTCCTACATTCCTTACATTCATACGGCTTCTCCCCCGTGTGTGTTTTCTGATGTACCATGAGGTATGCCTTAACATAGAAGAACTTCCCACACTCGTTACACTCATAGGGTTTCTCTCCTGTGTGTGTTTTCTGATGTTCCACAAGGTGTGGCTTCTGGTAGAAGGATTTCTCACACTGATTGCATTCGTAGGGTTTCTCCCCTGCATGAGTTCTCAAGTGTCTACTAAGAGAGGACAGGTGGTAGAAGGTTTTCGTACATTCTTTACATTCATAGGTTTTCTCTCTGGCTTGACCTTTCTGTTGTCTTGTGAGGTCTCCATTCCTAGGGACCGATGTCCCACATTCCCTGGGTTTGTCCTTTGAGTGAATATGCTGATGTATTAGGAGGATAGACTTCTGGCAGAAGGACTTTCCACATTCACTACATTTATAGATTTTCTCTCTGGCAGGAGTTTGCTGGTGTTTTGTGAGTTCTCCATTCCTAGAGAGAAATTCCCAAAGTCAGTAATACATAAGGTACTCTAGCTGAGAACCCATTTCTAGAGATGTTTCCATACTGATTCGATTCATGGTTTCTCTACTATGAATGTTCTGACACACACTGTGGTTTAACATTAAGTAGCAGGAACCTTCCTTTGCATTGTATGCAGTCTCTTAATTGCCTGAGATCTGCTTTGGGTAACAAAGCCTCCCTTCCTGTGCAATTGAAGAAATGAAAGACTGCTTCAAAGTTTGAATCTCCTGGTCCTACAGAAGATCTCCACTGGGGAAGAGGGCTTTCCCATTTGGAAAGTGAATTCTTTGGAATTCACTCCAGTGTTTTAGTTTTCTCACGTTTAGTATGAACTAGTGCCTTCCCACTTCCAGTACTCCCATCAACACTTTTTTTTTTTTTTTTTTTTTTTACAAGTCTTTTCATCTTAAAATCAAAATCTTGAACTTGCCTTGAATTTTCAGCTTGGCTTCCCTGGGATCTTGCTCCTAAGTCATGAATCTTCCAAAGGTCTTCTACAAAGGAATTCAAAATTTAATACCATTTAAATCTTAACATATTATTATGGTTGTAGGGCTGATTCTTAGGCTTCAGGCCAATCTCCCCAAATAAAGGAATTCTTATATGCAAATTTCCTCTATGCCTTTGGTTTAGAAAAAATATAAACACTGAAGACGGTTGGAGCAGACAAGGGAAGAAATGTCATTATAAACCCAAGTACTCTGACACTTTACAAACATTTTAAAAACCTGGAGAAAAAAGTTAAGGAAAAAGAAAAAGAATGGGGAGCAGAGAACAAAAGACATTCAGAGCGGTGCACAAGAATCTGGGACTCAGAATGCGGTAAGCCCATTACAGACAATGAACAGTAGGTAGGGTGACAAGAAAAATTAGTAGACGACTGTGTCCACTGGAAATATTGGGGAAAGATGAAACTGGATGCAAAGCTAAGCCTTTGTCAGCCAGACTTTAATTTACTGTTCATTAGTGACTACAAACTTCTACTTTATTTCCTCTGTACCCACACACGACAGTCTAGATGCCTAGTCTAGTCCCTACAGTGACTACATCACAACATGTGTGGAGGAACAGTTCCACACTCCGGGCTCTCTCCGTCTCACTGGTGTAATTTTCACCGGGACGGAAGACCCAGGAACACATACATCCCAAAGGAAAGATGATTAAACAGCAGTGTGCAAGCCATTGTACAACAGGATGAGTTTCCATTTGTAGCACAGACGTTTTCAAGCCTGACCACCAAAAAATACTGCATCTCCAAAGCAACGTTACCACGACCCAATGCCAGTCTTCCACTGCTTTCCTGTCTTAGTTTCGACATTTCTGCTTCAATTTACTACATGATCTTTAAGGATTAATTACTCAACATGATCCTGGAACCTTTACTGACCTTTAGATTTACTCCTCTTTATTTTTTTTATTCTTTTATTTTTTAACGTTTATTTATTTTTGAGACAGGGAGAGACAGAGCATGAACAGGGGAGGGTCAGAGAGAGGGAGACACAGAATCTGAAACAGGCTCCAGGCTCTGAGCTGTCAGCACAGAGCCCGACGTGGGGCTCGAACTCACAAACCGCAAGATCATGACCTGAGCCAAAGTCGGCCGCCCAACCGACTGAGCCACCCAGGCGCCCCAAGATTTACTCCTCTTTAAAGGCCTGAAAGGAAGTGAAAGATAAAGAGCAGGGGCTTGGGGTAGGAATTTCATGGCCTTTGCGGGGAAGATGTAAGAAGTTAACGTGACGGGGACATGTGCAAGGTTAAGTGAGATGCACAGGAAACAAGAGCCTGTGTGTCTTTGGTCTTAAGAAAGGATGAGCCTTTGCAGGAGTGACTGTGAAGGGCACAGAGCAGAGGAAAGGGTCTGTCTCTTGTGAGTTCAGATTGAATATTTCTACAAACATCTAGTGAACAACTAAGAAATACCAGGCATTGTTCCTAGTCCTGGCAACGCAGAAGCTCACAAGTACAGGAAAAGCATTTAAGGAGCAGAGTGAGATCATCTTAGTGGTTTTCCTGTTTTTGTTTTTTTATCTTAGTGTTAGAACACTCCAAATAAGGTGCAGATTTTAGGAGGGATAATCAGTACCTGTGTGAAAGACAAACACTATCTAAAAGGAAGTATCAACTCTGAAATAATATAACTGATGAAAGGCATAATGACTTATAACCTAATTTCAGAGTTTAAAGAGAGAATAGGAAGTTAATAAACTGGTGCTGAAAATAACTGAGGCACATTTCATTGTTAATAAATGGAGGGAAATGGCATTCGAAGAAAAATTTATGGTCAGATTTAAGATCTAACACTTTAGGGGTGCCTGGGTGGTTCCGTTGGTTAAGCATCTAACTCTTAATTTCAGCTCAGGTCATGATATCACAGTTTGTGACATTGAGCCCCACATTGGGCTCTGTGCAGACAGCGCGGGGCCTGCTTAGATTTCTCTCTCCTCCTCTCTGCCCCTCCCTTGCTCATGTGTACACGCGCTCTCTGTCTCTCTCTCAAATAATAAACTTAAAAAAAAAAGAATTGTTAAGATTTAATACTTTAAGATTATAGTGTTCTAGAATTCCCACTTAATTCCCAGGTACTGGAATAATGGGAATTCCAGAAAAAAAGACAAACATCTAAGACAAGGTTAGGCAGGAATTAGTTTTGTATATAGGAAAGAAAAGTAAATCTATTTTACAAAGTCTGGCAAAGGACGAATTTATGTGGAAAGAATGACAACTGGTGGTGCGATTTATGATGCTTGCATATGCAGACCAAGTGTCCTCAGTCATTCCCAGATGTATAGGGCATTTAAAAAAGAGATTCCTGAAACATATTTCAGAAGGCAAAAGGCACCAACCACCTCACTAGCGACAGGGGTTCTAATTTCTCACTCACCTGGGTAGTTCCGACGTGGAAATTCCACCTCCAGTATCCACGGTTCTTTTCCTTGCTTCAGCTTGAAGACCGCATTTGGCTTATTCACACAGTAACCTATGAATGGAGAAGAAAACACGGTTTACTTGGGATTTAGGGCCTGTGAAGGATAAGGAAGTACAGTTTGAGAACACTCAAGTCCTACTTTGGCTCGGCAAATTTAGATTCTTTCACTGGCGAGGGTGGGGACACACATTCTTTCTGGTGCCCGAAACGGCCTCATCACATTTGACCCCTGAAACAAAGCCAATATGGCGCAGCCCTACAGGGACCTCACGTGTTGCAGCAACTGGGGAAGGAAATGCGAACTACTGGCAGTTCCATTCGGGGAAGTTTTCCTCACCCACTGAGACTAGGTGACCATAGTTCTCCCGCATCACTTCCTTGTACAGGGTCCTCTGAGCAGCGTCCAGTAACTGCCACTCCTCCCGGGTGAATTCCACAATAACATCCTTGAATGTTACAGGTCCCTGTAACAACATATTTTGGTTGAAACTGAAGTATTCAGAGTGGAGTACCAGGAGAAAACCACTTGTGAACTAGCTCTTCATGTGCCCTCAGGTTTACTCTAGAAAGCTGGATACATTGCTACTCTGTACACAGATAAAATATCTGCCCACTGTATTTGCTGAGCTACGGCTCCACGGCTCCACGCCTGGAATCCTGCCAGGAGATACACAGATGAATGAAAGCAACTGTTCCTGCTGTGAAGGAACACACAGTCTGACAAGGAGGCAGAGACGTAAATACTCAAATGCGGTACAGATGGCAGGTGCTCTGACAGAAACATGTACGAGATATAAAATGGTCACAAGAGGGAGTGGTTACTTGAATTTTGTATTATCAAGTTAGATTTTCTAGGTTAAGCTGACTAATGGAAACTTTGGGAGCAAAGAAGACAGAATTGACAAAGACATGGATGGATGCATGAAAAATGGCAAGTTGAGGAAAATTACAAAGAAGACAGTCTGATACGAGAATAGGGTGTTGGACAAAGATCAGTTAGAAGGTAATACAGTCCGGTGCAGGTGACAGAATATGGAATAATTCTGAATGTGTCTCTGGACCATTAAAATGTATTTTGCATACCCACTGAATTGGTACCTGCTTATTAATTTATATTTGTAATAATCTGTTTATTAAAAGTTGGCAAGTTTTATTCCTATTTATAATTAAAAAACTAAATTCTAGTATTTTATACTATGTGGACTGTCTTACATGTTTTTGGGGTGTTCACCCCTTCACTTTGTAGATGCGAGTATGGATAACGGAGCTACCGATGTGATACATGTGGGTAGCAGGAGAGCCACAGGAGTAGACCGGTAGCTTAGAAGAAAACACTAACGGGGCACCCAGGCGCCTCAGTCGGTTAAGTGACCAACTCTAGATTTCGGCTCAGGTCATCATCTGGTTTGTGAGATCGAGCCCTGCCCCGCGTAGGCCTGCTTGGGATTCCCCCCCCCCCCCCCCTCTCTCTCTCTCTCTCTCTCTCTGCCCCTCCTCCACTCGTGCTTTTTCGAAGTTAAAAAAACACGAAAGAAGAGGCAAGAGCACATCAGAAATATGGAGTGTTACAAAATTAAGAGGCATACATGAGCAATAAACGTTTAAAGCAGCAGCAGTGGGGGCACCTGGGTGGCTGTCGGTTAAGCGTCGGACTTCAGCTCAGGTCGTGATCTCACGGCTGGTGGGTTCAAGCCCTGCATCCGTCTCTTTTCTGTCAGCTCAGAGCCTGAGCCTGCTTCAGATTCTATGTCTCCCTCTCTTCTCTGCCCCTCCCCTGCTCACACTCTTTCTCTTTCAAAAATAAACATGAAAAAAATAATAAAGTAGCAGCAGTGGGTAAAAAATAACTTCCTTGGAAATTAATTATTGAGAGAAGGGGGAGGTTACGTCCCATAGTACTTCTATAGTTTGCTAATGGCTAGAACTATAATGCTAATTATTTTCATTCTCTCATTTTTATTGACAGGACTGTTTAGGGCTATGAAATTTCTTCCAATCGTTGCTTATATTTCATAAAATCTGAAATGTGAAAATCTGAGGAACTTCTTCATTGGCTATAAATTCTTGCTTCACATTTCTTTCCTGAAAACACCATTCTATTCTTTTACATATAAGTTGCTAATAAGAATTATGTCCAAAAAGAAAAGAAAAGAGTTCAAAAAGAAAAGAGTTATGTCAATTTTATTTTCTTTCCTTGCCAAGAGATGTAGAGGACTCTTTTTTTTCCCTCTGCTTTTAGGTCTAATAGTTTTACTAGACTCTCTCTTGGTGTTTACCATTCTGGGTCAGTTCTCTCTGGCACAGAGAGTCTTTTCAGTATGTAATTCAGTTTTCCTTTTCTTTATGGAAAGTTTCCTCTGATTAAGTATTAATTTTAGATTTTGTTATTGACGGATCCTACTTCAGCTTCTACTTCTGTTACCCTGTCTTCCTCTTCCAGTTAATTCTTCCCCCTCCCACTCCCTGGGGTCTCTTCCATTTCTCCTGTGTATCATTTATCAGGCGTTCATTCATCTTCTCCCCAAGGTGCCCTGAAATTTAATCTTCTATTCTGAGATGATGTGCTGTTCTACCATTTCTTTCCTGAGTTAATTTGCTTGCATTTTATATCTACTTGTTTTTCCATTTCTGTTCTGAGGCTTTAATCTCTGGGGTTCAGGTTCTTTCCTGTCTGAAACACGTAATATTGGAAGGCTGTACTCTCCTCTACTTTGTGTGTGTTTGGGGGAGGAGTATTGACGTCAGCTGAAAAAATGTCAATTCACAGATTCCACTTTTTCTTGTATTAGCATTGTATACATGTTGAGTAATATTTTTGGTTCATGATCAAATGAAGAGCTTATTTTATGTTGGGGAGGGGTGAAAGTGTTACTTAGTTCAAAAATGTCTCTATTGGCATAGTATGTTCACATTTTTTTTAATGTTTGTTTATTTTTGAGAGAGAGCACAAGCTGGGGAGGGGCAGAGAAAGGGGGAGACACAGAATGAGAAGCAGACTCCAGGCTCTGAGCTGTCAGCACAGAGCCCAACGCAGGGCTCGAACTCACAGACAGGGAGATCATGACCTGAGCGGAAGTCGGATGCTCAACCGACTGAGCCACCCAGGAGCCCCATATGTTCACATTCTTGAAGAAAGCACTACTGGGGGAGGTATCTTTAGATTCTGTGTACTGTTTTGTTTTTTTTTTTTAGGGCACCTGATTTCAGCTGCTTGTTTTCTTACGTGCTTTCAGTACGGGCACACAGGAATTCTATTTCTTTTCCTCTGAGTTGCTGATGTTCCCGCACACATTCTGAGTCCCTTCGTTTTTAATCCCGGTGCCAGTACTTGGACCCCACGATTCCAGACTTTCCCCCCATCTTTCCCCAATCAGGGTGAGCGCCTCTGCTTGTGGCAGAGTCCACTTGATCTTCTGTTCCTTTACAACTGTGACCTCACCATCCTTTGTCTTTCATCATCAACCCCCTCCTGACTTCCTGCTCTGGGGGGAGCTCCCAGCTGCTTCTGCTCTTGACAGTGATCTCCCAAAACTGAAGTGTCCTGCCTCCTAGCTATATAGCAGGATCAGGTTGTGGTGTGTGGAGATGTTTGTATTTTGCCAGCTAACATTATTCTATAAAAGAAACTGGGAAAATGAGAAAAAGAATCAGTTGGGCAGAAAGAGGCAATGAGTTGAATTTTGTTCACACTGTGAAGTGACTGTTGAACATACAGCTGGAACTGTCCATTTTGGCAGATACATATGTAAGTGAATTTCCACAAATAATATTGTCATATATATTTAAGCAGAGTTCTGGAAGAGTCCAAAGAAAAAAGAAAAAAAAATCTGTGGAAATAGGAATTTTCAAGATGATGGTAGGAGAAACTAGGCCAAGACCGAAGCCTGACGGAACTTCTCTAAATAGAAGAGCAGGCCAGGAGGAGAGCGCTCAGAAACCAAAGACAGAGAGATTCACAACAAATGGGCAGTTCTACTGTGAAGCCAAATGTAAACATCCAAGGTAGAGTAATTGGGTAAGAGCACAGCAAGGGAGTGAAAGCTGTAATCATTAAGCATGATGATTGGAGAAATTTTGGGAAGACTTAAAATTCTTCAGAGAAACCAGCTTTTGGATGCACATCCTAACAGCTCGGGAAAACAAAGGCCTGGAGTTTGATAAGGACAGAACAACGGATTTGGCAGGGAAACTGATCAGAGTCAAGCTTCTAGGATTCCTTGTCCTCACCCCCTTTTTAAAGAGCATTCAGTTGAAGGCAAGAACTGGTGAAATGAACTGACCACATAAAGCAGAGGAAGACACTGGCTCTAAGTGTGGGAACAAAACAGCCAGAAAGAGAAACACAAAATGGTGTTATACACATTGTATTCCTTTATAATACAAAAGGGTTTTTGTTTTTGTTTTGTTTTGCTTTACAAGGCAACACCTGTGATGAAATACTTACAAGTACTGTTTTCTTATAGCAATATCACTTCGGCAATTAAGAGAATATCTAAGATAATAAAATGGACATGTGACTTTTCATATGCGGAACCAAATGCTGCCAGACAAAGAAGGAACACCCACAAAGATCTAATGAAAACGTTTTGAATCTAAAATCCCATGCCTTGCCAGATTTTCAATCAAGGATAAATTTTAAAAAAGATGTCTTCTTGGGCACCTGGTGGCTAGGTCGGTTAAGCTTCTGACTGTTGATTTTGCCTCAGGTCATGATCTCATGGTTTGTGAGTCAGCCCTGTATCTTGGGGCTCCTATGCATCTATGTATGTATCTTTGTATGGAACCTGCTTGGGATTCTCCTCTCCCTCTGTCTCTTTGCCCTCCCCCTGCTCATGCTCACTCACTCTCTCTCTCTCAGACTTTTTAAAAACAGATGTTTTTGTAAACATAAGGATACTAAAAGCATACAAACTATGCAAGTATTCTCCAAAGTACTTGGATACACTGAAAAGGAAACAAGAAGGAACAGCACGTGGTAAGCCAGAAATGACAGCTAACAGATATGAGATCACTAAGAACTTATTTCTGGTATAGCCATAATAGGAAGCTGTGGGGAGTTAAAATGGATTGCATTCAGAGACCATGAAAAGGAATAGACTATTGTGCATACTAAACAATCACACTGTCCTTTCTAGATACTGATTAGTATGTTAACAACGTGCTCACATCTTTTCATGGAATACTGACAAGATCATTTTCTGACCAGAAGACAAATCTGAAAATAACTGAAATCATATAAAATAAATTCTCTGACCACAGCTGATTTAAACTTAGAAATCAATAACAAAATTATGTGGGAAAGTGCCAAATATTTGGAAATAATATTTGAGCACTTTTGTTTAGTGTTACTGGAAAACAAAAAGTTCTCTGAATGATCAAGAAAATTGATAAAATTATATCCAGAATGATGAAGAAAACAAAACAAGTTAACAATATCAGAAATGAAAAGGGTGACAATTCCTATAGGCCTTGCAAATGTTAAAATAATAATAAAGAATACTGTGAACAATTCTAAGTTTATAAATTTGACAACTTCGATGGAATGGACCAATTCCTGGAAAGAAAATATTAAATCTCACTTAGAAATACCTAGAGCTGAATAGTCCTATATATCTATTCAGTAAATTGCTCTTGCAGTTAAAAACCTTTCGATGTGAGTGATGGTAGAGAGCTTCAAAAATTGTTCCCTCCAACTGAGGCAACCACTGACAAAACTGGCAAAAACTGCCAGTTTTAAGCTGGCAAAAACTGACAAAATCAACTTTTTCAGAACTCTAGAATCTAATTCTAAAAACTAATGAAAAGCTTAGAGCAACTAGTGAGGTACTTAAGAAAGAGAATGCTAGCCATGAAGAAAGCACTGGTATTTCTGCTTGCCCACCTACCAACCCCCTCTCCAGTGTAGCAAGGGCAGTAGGGACAGTGCCTATGTTCCTGGTGCAGATTGACAGGGTGAGACAATACAGATTTTGTGTTCAAAAACTGCTAAGCATATTGATCTGTCTAGTGGTTTCCTGGTGGGTGAGTGCAGAGGCTTGCCTGCCTTTTGCCCTTCTAGGTCTGGAATGGCATCCTGGGCCAGACTCGATGGAAACTATGTCATGACATGTACGGTCTGTGGCACGGTGGTGGGAAAAGCAGAGACAACTCCAGATGCCCGGGAAGGTGGAAGCTGAGGAGGAAGACAGTAGGGAGAAAAAGGGCCTGCACAGACTACAGTGCATAAACCAGGGACTCCAGAGAGCAATGTGCATGCCCAGGGCTGGACACAGGCTCAGAAAACACTTGAGAGGACACTAGGCTGACATCCGTCTCTGGCTAATTTTAGGGCTCTCCAAAAGAGGTGGAGGGTAAGGCAAAAGGGTAGACAGCATGGTTAAATGGAGAAGGAGTGCCCCAGTTTAGAGCCGATATGTAAATAACGAGTGAGTATTTGATTTTTCTTTTTGGTTCCAGAAGTTTAAGGAAATCTCTGTCACATCACCAGCTGACCACTGAGATAATGGAACAGAAATGGCAACGACCACACTTGACAAGAAACATAGCCTTTGAAAAATTAGAGAGTAGACAAATGAACAAGTCCAGCCTTCAGCGAGCAGCAAAAGCAAACCGTGGGGAGGGGGACAACCTGCTTTCCAGAGTTAAGCACATTATAATGTTTATTCATATTACAAAGCTTCTAACCAAAAGGTAAAGGCATAAACAAGTAGGCCCATTCACAGGGGGAAAGAAAAGGAAATTGACAGGAATCATCCCTCAGATAATGCAAATATTGGATTTACTAGACAAACAATTTAAATCAACTCTCTTAAACATGCTCGAAGGGCTACAGGAAACCATTGACAAAGAACTGAAAGAAACTAGGAGAACAATGTATGAACAAATAATATCAAAAAGATACAAGTTATAAAAAGAAACCAAAAAGAAATTATGAAATTCAAAGGTACAGTAACTGGAATATAAAATTCAATACAACACATCAAAACAGATTTGAGCAGGCAGAAAAATCTGTAAGACTGAAGACATTTGAAATGAATCAGTCTGAGGAGAAGGAAACAAAGAATGAAGAAAGATGAACAGAGCCTAACAGGACCTGTGAGGGCACCATTAATCATACCAACAGAAGCAAACTGGGAGTCCCAGAGGAGAAGAGGCAGGAAAAGAGACATAATATTTGAAGAAATAATGGCCAGGAACTTCCCATATTTGACGCTAGACATAAATGTGTACACACAGGAAGCAGTGAACTCCAAAAAGGAAAACTCAAAGAGCTCCATACCAATATACATTATAATTAAATTGTCAAAACCAGAGACAAAAAGTCTTTTAAAAGCAGCAAGATCCTCACTATGATTAAATCCTCAACAGAAACTTGGGAGACCAGAGGCACTATGATGCATTAAATTCCTGGAAGAAAAAAACTGCCAAACAAGAATTCTAGCAACACTGTCCTTCAGTAGTGCAGGAGAAATTAAAAGGTATTTGAAGATAAAGGCTCAGGGACTAGCAGACTTGCCCTACAGGAAATGTCAAACGGAGTTCTTCAGCTTGAAATGAAAAGACATTAGACAGTAATTCAAGGCCACATGAAGAACACAGGTAAATGTGACTGTAGAAAAATATAAAAGCCTATATTACTGTATATATTTTTAATGTTTGTTTATTTTTGAGAGAGTGAGACAGATCTGAGAGAGGAAGACAGAATATGAAGCAGGCTCCAGGCTCTGAGCTGTTAGCACAGAGCCTGACACAGGGCTAGAACTCACAAATCACGCTTACGGACTAAGCCACCCAGGCGCCCCTATTGTATTTTTTATTATAACTCCTCTTTATGTGCTGTATGGTTTAAAGTCAAATGAATAAGATAGTTAGCTGTAAATCTAGGTCAGTGGGCACACAAAATATGAATATATGTGACACTAACAAAATGAAGGGGGAAGAATGAGCTGTTTCAGCAGTTGCTGTTACGCAAGTGAAGCTAGATTTGTATCACTTCAAATTGTTAGGAATTAGGGATATTAATTGTAATTGTCAGGGTAACCACTAGAAGATAACTTTTAAAAGGCGAAAGATTTATACGATCTGAAGAGAAACCAGAGTATGAAGATAACTTTTAAAAGTAACAGAAAAATAAAAGGAAATGAGTAAATCAAAATGGTATGCTAGAAAAAATTAAACACAAAAAAATAAGACAGTCTTAGAGAAATTAAGGGAAATGAAGGAATACACCCAGAATAGATGTCAAAATGCAGAAGAATTTAATTTAGGGTTTATGCTGGGTAAGCTGAAGATTATAGGTTTTGAGGGAGAATAACAAAGAGTCCTCATCATAATATATCAGTATGGGGGCGTCTGCTCGGGATTCTCTCCTCCCTCTCTCCGTCTCTCCGACTCATGTATGTGCACATACCCTCTCTAAATAAATAAAACTGAAAAGTGTATAAAGTATAAAAGTATATATCAGTGTGGGTCCATAATACCACTGGTGATGATAACCTAGATTACTTTGTTAAGGTAGTTTTTGCCAGTTTTCTCCACTGTAGAGTAGCTTTTTCTTTTTCACACTGTATTCTTTAAAAGAAATTTACTAAGACCAGCACATACTCAAAGAGGGAGTAGGCCCCACCTGTAGAAGTTGGCACTATCTACATATATTGTAATTTTTCACAAAGAATATCCTCTTCTCCCGGCTTACTTATTTGTTCAGTCATTTATTTATATCACTATGGCTTCAAATATTTAATGTTTCGCGTTAGAATCCAATAGTGTGTGGGGCGCCTGGGTGGCTCAGTAAGTTGAGTGTCCGACTTCGGCTCAGGTCATGATCTCGTGGTTCGTGAGTCTGAGCCCCGTGTCGGGCTCTGTGTGCTGACAGCTCAGGGCTTGGAGCCCGCTTCGGATTCTGTGTCCCTCTCTCTCTGCCCCTCCCCCACTCATGCTCTGTCTCTCTCTCTCTCTCTGTGTCAAAAATAAACAAATATTAAAAAAATTAAAAATAAAAAAAGAATCCAGTAGTGTGTTATTTTGTTGCTCAATTGTTCCAGCTGAGCCTACGAGAAGGTCTTTCAGGCGGGCTCCATGTCCACTTGACACGTCCTCATCTTTCTGAGCACGTACGTTGTGACACTACAAAATTATATGGGCTTATTTTAAATTTCTATTACCTCATCCCTCAAATCAAACATTTCTCCATGTTATTCTAGTTCCCTTTCATTGGAGGATGGTAGTTAGAAATCAACACCTGTGAACCAAGTATGATCGTTGCTACTAGACTGTTGTCACTGTTTACAGGCACTTCACAGAGTTAGAAAATATATGTGTATGAACTTGTGTATACACATCCGTAATCATTTCTCTAAATATATATATGTCAAGCTAGTATATATTAAGGTAGTGTGTATACATTTGCTTTTCAATAAATGGGAGCTAGAATAAATGAGCATCCATATACAAAAAATGAACCTCAGCCAATAGCTTATACTTTATATACAAAAACCAACTCAAAATGAATTATAAACCTAAATGCAAAGTGTAAAACTACAGCATTTTTAGAAGATAGGAAAAAGTCTTCGTGACTCTGAGCTAAGCAAAAACTCTTTAGATACAACACCACAAAAAATTTAGAAAGAAAATCTGGAAGTCAGAAAAATTTGCTCTGTGAAAGATATAGTTGAGTGGAAAGAGTAGGCACAGAAAGCGAGCAAATATTTGAAAATCACAGAGCACTCTCAAAATGCTTTGATCATATAAAGAACTCAAAATTCAGTAAGAAAATAACCTAATTTAAAAGATTCGGGCAGAGAAGATATATAGATGGCAAATAAGCACGTTAAAACATTTCCAGTATATTAGTCATTAGGAAAAATGCAAATTAAAACCATGATGGCATACCACTACATCCCTATCAGCATCCCTTTTTTCCTTGGGAAAAAAAAAAAAAAAAGAAACTGACAATACCAAACGCGGACAAAAATGTGAAGCGAACAGAGCTCTGCACATTGTGGTGGGAATACAAAACAGTACGGCTACTCTGGAAACGGTTTGGCAGTTTCTTATGAAGTTAATCAAATACTTACAACATGACCAAGCAAGCACTTGCCTAGGTACCTACCCAAGATACATGAAAATCTAAACATACGAAATCTAAGCACAAAAATCTAAACACAGATATTTGTAACAGCTCCTTTCATAACTGCCAGAAACCCAAATGTTTGTCAGCTGGTGAACAGATTAATGAATGGGGTACATACATACAAATCCATAGTCTCTGGCAATGAAAAAGGATGAGTTGTTGATACTTGGAACATGATTAAATCTCATGCATTACGCTAAATGCCAGATGGTAGTCTTAAAAAACTACATACCATTTGGTTCAATTTATATGACATAACAAGAAAAGGCAAAATTATAGGGATAAAGAATAAACTGGTGATTGCCAGGAATTAGTGGCGGTGGGAGGGACCAAGAAAGTTTTGAGATGATGAAACCGTTCGATATCTTCACTGTGGTGATGACTGTGCCTTTATGCATGTGTCAAAACTCACTAAAATGTATACCCAAAAAGAATGGATTTTGCTGTTAAGTTAAATAAGGAAGATAAGAACACAGCACAAAACAAAAACGACTTTACACCCCAGAAGATACCAAGTATTCACAAGGATATCGAGAAACTGGAACCCCTGTCCACTGCTGGTGGGAATGTGAAATTGTGCAACTACTACAGAGGATATGTGTCGATTCCTCAAAAACCTAAGCCTAAAATTACCATATGATCCAGTAATTCCACTCCTGGTTATATATCCAAAAGAACTCGGAGCAGGGACTCAAACAGATACTTGTACACAAGTATTCATAGCAGCATTATTCACAATAGCCACAAGGGGCAAATGTCCCAGTGTCCACGAAGACGAACGCATAACGGAGAAGCTGAGAAGCTGAGAAGATGGAGTAGGAGGACCGTAAGCTCGCTCCATCCCATGGATACAAGCAGGTAACACATCACCGTGAATAACTCAGCAAACAACCAAGACGAGCAGAACAAACTCCACAGCTAAAAGTAGAGAAGAGGCAGGTGCCTGGGTCTGTTAAGCATCTGACTTTGGCTCAGGCCATGATCTCACGGTCTGTGAGTTTGAGCGTGCGTTGGGCTCTGTGCTGATAGCTCAGAGCCTCGAGCCTGCTTCTGATTCTGTGTCTCTCTGCCCCTCCTCTCCTCATGCTCTCTCTCAAAAATAAAGACACATTAAGAAAATAAAATATTTGTTTTTAAATTTTTTTTTCAACGTTTTTTATTTATTTTTGGGACAGAGAGAGACAGAGCATGAATGGGGGAGGGGCAGAGAGAGAGGGAGACACAGAATCGGAAACAGGCTCCAGGCTCCGAGCCATCAGCCCAGAGCCCGACGCGGGGCTCGAACCCACAGACCACGAGATCGTGACCTGGCTGAAGTCGGACGCTTAACCGACTGCGCCACCCAGGCACCCCGAAAATAAAATATTTTTAAAAGTAGAGAAGCAGCTCCATCACAGAAGTCGGCTGAGAATATCAGAAGTGGATGCAAAAGTAAAGATGGAACTCATTAACTCATTAAAAATTATAGAACCTTGATTTTTAATAAAACATCAATAGCAAAAAAAAAAGAAGAGATGAATGCATAAACTAAATGTAAATACAAACAGATGAATATCATTTTAAAGTCTTTAACACGAAGGAAATCCTGTCACATGATACAGTGATGACACTATGCTGAATGAAATATGCCAGTTAAAAGGGGCAAATACTGTATGATTCTACTTCTATGAAATGCCTAGAACAGTCAAGTTCATAGGTGAGTAGATTGGTGGTTTCTAGGGGAAGGGGGGAGGGGAGTTACTGTTTAATAGGTAGAGTTTTAGTTTTGCAAGATGAAAAAAGTTTCAGAAATGGATGGTGGTGATGGTTGTACCATGATGTGAATGTACTTGATGTTACTGAACTATGCAATCAAAAATGGTTAAAATAGTAAATTTTATGTGTATTTTGCTACAATTAATAAAAGCAAAAGCCAATACCCACAAAACGCACTAAAAAAACTATGAAAGTATCAAACGTTGGCATACACACCAGACTTAAGAGGGATCAAAATCCCAGAAAAAAAGAAATTGATTGGAATGAGTCCTATGCCTTTAATTCGTATTCTCAGGGCATTTTCAAATTTCATAACATAAGCAGGGAAAAAAAGCAGGAGAGAAAATATCTTAGAGCTGGCATCTCAGGAATAAGGATAAGAAGCTAGTTCTGAATAGAATGTAGAAAAGGAAAAGAGAAGCTGATCTCACTATAACCATGAGAACAAGCCCCTAACCTAGAAAATTACAAGTTTTCCAAAACCTTGAAGAGAACCAACAATCCAAAGATGAACAAAGGAAAAAAACTCAGAAGAGAAAAGAAAACCACAACTTCTTTCAGTTTTGGGGGCTAGTAGGGGACAGAGAGAGCCAGGCCAACTTTTAGCAAAATGTTCATGTTTGCTTGCGGGCTTCTGTGACGTATTAGAATCGCTAAGAGCTTTAGTCACAAAGCAAGTGAACGCCAACCTGCCATTTGACACTCTCTGGTTTCATATTCAAAACAGAAGCCTAGTGTCTGCAGCACTTTTACTTCCCAAGTGTCTCAAGGTGATCAATTTATTTTGAGTTGGAGAACCAGGGAATGTTTCAGCAGCACATATAGTAAGTTGGGGAAGCAGTTTCTGGAACCAAATAGGAAGGTCCATAACATACACGGATGCTCTGAAGTACAAACAGCCACCAGTTTTCCCCCGAGGCCTCTACTGAGTACGTGGTGTCAACCCTCCAATGGCTGGGGGCAGAGACGATGGGCAGGACGAGAGGTCTCAGTTGGGGAAGGCTCTGCAGAACTTCTCAGTTACTCCTCAGTAGCCTAGCTGGTGGCTAGGCTGCACAGCAGATCACTGGAGACCTGGTGGCGCTCAGACCCCAAGCTGTGCTGAAGAGAAAGCCTGCATCCTGCCCTTAAATCATCTGAAGCCAGTGGTGAACTGACCCTAATGTCCAGGGTCAGCTCAAGTATATCTTAGATCAGTTTAGCAACCAGACTGAAGAAGGGATGTGCCTTTTTCTGGAGCTATTATTTACTTTGACCTCTACTGTCCCTTTATAAAATGTCTAGCACATAATACAGAATTAGGGGACATGCAAAAAAGTAGAAAATTTTGATACATACTAAAAAAAGAAGCCTAGGGGTGCCTGGTTGGGTCAGTTGGTTAGGCGTCCATTCAGGTCATGATCTCAAGGTTAATGGGATCAAGCTCCATATCAGGCTCTGCATGGACAGTGTGGGGCCTGCTTGGGATTCTTTCTTTCTCCTTCTCTCTCTGCCCCTCCCCAGCTCACACGCATGCACACATTCTCTCTCTCTCAAAATCAGTAAACAGACTTAAAAACAAAGAAGCCTATTGAAGCAGACACAACCTAGATGTTGGGATTAGCAGATAAGGACTTCAAAGTAATTACAATAAAATGTTAAATGACTTCATGAAAAAACAGACTGGAAATGAAAGAATGGGGAGTCATAGCAGAAAAAACAAAAACCCAGGAATTTTTAGAATTAAAAGATACAGTATCAGAAGTGGATTCTGTGGGCTTATGAAATGAAGAGAATTAATAAAACAGAAGGAAACTATGAACTTGAAAAAAAACTGTTCAACAGAAATATTCAAACTAAAAAACTAAAATAGCCTCCAAACTAAATACAGCATTTGAAGATATTCAGGACAATATGTACATGGTGTCTAACATTTGTGTAACTGCAGTCTTAGATCTTAGGAAGAAAAAGAGAGAATGGGGCAAAGAAAATATCTGAAAGTGTTCAAGAATTTCCTGACATGATGAAAGGAACAAACCATAAATCTTTATCATCCCAGAGGGATAAAACAAAATAAACTGTACCTAAGCACATCACAGTCTAACTGTCAAAAACTAAGGATAAAATGGAAAATCCCTTTTGTTTTTTAACTTTATTTATTTATTTTGAGAGAAAGAGGGAGAAAGAGTACAAGTGGGGGAGGGCCAGAGAGAGAGGGAAGAGAGAGAGAATCCCAAGCAGGCTCCCTGCTGTCAGCACAGAGCCTGATGCAGGGCTCGAACTCATGAACTGTGAGCTCATGACCTGACCCAAACCAAGAGTTGGACACTAAACCGAATGAGCCACCCAGGCGCCCCAAGATAAAACTGAAAATCTTAAGCACAAGTGGAGGAAAAAGACACATTATGTTCAGATGAATAACAATGAGACTGACATCTCAGAAACAGAAGACAAAGCCATCCTATAAATGCAGAAATGAATAAAATGCTCAGCATAGAGGTCTATATTTGGCAAAAAAATATCCTTCAAAAACCAAGGTGAAATAAAGACATTATCAGAAAGACAAATGAAGTGAATTTGTCGCCGTCACTCCTGCACTACATGAAATGATAAAACAAGCTGCTTTGGCTGAAGGGAAAAGACATCAGAGACAATCCCAGACCTGTAGGAAGGAATACAGATACCTGTATATACAGATATTTGTATAAACATAAAGCAGTATTTTATGTGCATACACACATGCATACTCAAGTTACTTAAAAAAGTCAATACCGTTTAAAGTAAAAATAACAAATATTTGGGGTTAAAACTGTATGTAAAAGTGAGATATAAGACAAGGACCACACGGGTGGGAGGATGTAAATTGAATTATGCTGAAGAAAGTTACTATGTTGTTCATGAATAAATATTACTTGAAGACATAGGTGATAAGTTAATGGTGCATACTGTAGTCGCCAGGCTAAGCAATAAACAAAATAACACAAAAGTAGAGCTTAAAAGTCAATAATACTCAAAACGCTCAACCTACAGGAAGTACAACAAATCTCATCAGGATAATGACAAATCCACACACAAACGTACTAGAATAAGATCTTAAAAATAGCTAGCCCAAAACACACAAATTTACTTTAGATGTCTGACAAATTAAAAGGTGAGTTTTCAATAGTATAATATAGTGAATGCTTTCAATGTTTTAAAACAGAAGAACTTCCGGGGCGCCTGGGTGGCGCAGTCGGTTAAGCATCCGACTTCAGCCAGGTCACGATCTCGCGGTCCGTGAGTTCGAGCCCCGCGTCAGGCTCTGGGCTGTTGGCTCGGAGCCTGGAGCCTGTTTCCGATTCTGTGTCTCCCTCTCTCTCTGCCCCTCCCCCGTTCATGCTCTGTCTCTCTCTGTCCCAAAAATAAATAAAAAACGTTGAAAAAAAAAAAAAATTTAAAACAGAAGAACTTCCAACCAAGAGTTGTATACACAGTGGAAAAGTTCATTTATATTTCAGAAAAACCAAAGTGAGAATTTTCCACCAGCAGATCCTCACTAAAACAAGGAAACAAGCAGAATAAAAACAATAATTATAAGGGCACTTGAGTGGCTCAGTCGGTTAAGCGGCCGACTTCAGCTCAGGTCATGATCTCAGTTTGTGAATTTGAACTCCACGTCGGGCTCTGTGTTAACAGCTCAGAGCCTGGAGCCTGCTTCAGATTCTGTGTCTCCCAATCTCTGCCCCTTCCCTGCTCATGGCTCTGTCCCTCTCTCTCTCAAATGTTTAAATAAACATTATTTTTTTTAAAAAAAAAAAACAGTAATTATAAAGGATGTTTTCAAAGAGAAGACATTTATGCCAACACAATTTTAGGGATAAAAAAGATCTAATTTGACCAAAATGGCTATGAACAAATAAAAAAATACAGTATCTGCAGAAAATGAACTTTTCTAAGAATTGGTCGTGATGACTGTACTCAAAGTTACTTCAAAAAACAAAAAGGCTCGCTAGTCCTTTGTGCTGTCCCAAACTGACCGTTCAACTCAGCAATTAGTTACAGAGCCCAACACAGGGGAAACACTGTAGCACCGTCGAGTGAATTCTGGATCAGGAGAATGGCACATAGATATACATTCAAAACTGACTGAAGCAGAACTGTAGAGTAGGTAAGTTTTGTTTGTTTTTTTTTTTTGAGCTTCCTCCTACATTATTTCTCCCTCTTTCCAAAGCTTCTTTCTCCCACTATCATGCCCAAAAGCTACGATTTTTAGTTAATAACAGATAATGTCTACATAGCGGGGGTGCCTGGGTGGCTCAGTCGGTTGAGCATCTGACTTTGGCTCAGGTCATGATTTCACAGTTCGTGAGTTCAAGCCCCGCATCAGGTTCCACGCTGACAGTGGGGTTCTCTGTCTTTCTCTCTCTCTCTCTCCCTGCCCCTCCCTAGCTTGCTCACTCTGTCTCAGAATACATAACAAACTTAAAAAAAAGAATCCAATACCAACAAGCCCTGTGTAATAACTGGCTGTAAAATGTTTGGGGCACCTGGGTGGCTCAGTCAGTTAAGTGGCCAACTCTTGGTTTTGGCTCAGGTCATGACCGCACGGTTCATGGGTTCAAGCCCTGCATCAGGCTCCACACTGAAGCTGGGGGCCTGCTTGGGATTCTCCCTCTCTCCCTCTCTCTCTGCCGCTCCCCTGCTCATGCTGTCTCTATCTCTCTCAAAATAAATAAACTTAAAAAAACTTTAGCTTAAAAGAAAAAGATAATGTCTGTTCAAAAAATTTATGATACAGTAGAAATACCATGTCAGAAGGTGGGCTGTGAGAGTTATGTAAGACTGACTATGTCAAGTGCTTACCAAAGGGCTGGGAATTTAAAACAAAGATATGGTTACCACAGAACTCAGCATTCATTTTTCTCTGGGTAATGAATGGTGAGAGGAGATTAAGGTGGGGCACACAGGGGCTTCCAAGATCCTAGTAATAGTCATTTCTTAAGCCAGATAGGGGATACAACTGTGTTTCATTAATATTCCCTAAATTTTACATATACATTATGCACATTGTTTTGAACGACTTATAAATAAATAAATAAATAAATAAATAAATAAATAAATAAATAAAATTGAAATTCAGTGTTTCTCCAGCCCACAAGGTCCTACATATTCTAGCCCCTTCTACGTCTTTGATTTTACCTCTAGGTCATTCTTCCCTAGGTTGCCTCTAGCTTCAATGTGTTGAATACTGTTTCTGGAACACGCCTCAAGGTGCTTGTATTTATTGTTCTTCCTATCTAGAACGTTCTTCCCCTAGAATTCTACTTGGTTCCCTTATTTAATTTAGGACATTTCTCAAATATTACTTTTTTTAATTTTTTTTTAATGTTTATTTATTTTTGAGACAGAGAGAGACAGAGCATGAACAGGGGAAGGGCAGAGAGAGAGGGAGACACAGAATCTGAAGCAGGCTCCAGCTCTGAGCTTTCGGCACAGAGCCCGACGCGGGGCTCGAACTCATGGACCGTGAGATCATGACCTGAGCCGAAGTCGGACGCTTAACCGACTGAGCCACCCAGGCGCCCCTCAAATATTACTTTTTAGAGCGGCGTTCCCCAATCAACTTATCCCCTGTTCCTCACTCCTCTGTATCATGCTGTCCTTGTAACTGCTTGTTTACCTCTGAGCACATACACGAGGAATATCACTCAAATGCTGACACATATAGAAAATATATCACATTTATTCGTATCCCCACCAATCTCCTCAGAAAAATCTTATATATTAGAAGTTGTCCGCTTCACAGCAGAGGATACAAGTTTTCCAAAATTCTAAGTTTCACTTGAAACCTCAACTTTTAACATTGGCAATAAATACCAAGAGTCATTTTCCTTGAAGTGACAGGCTCACTTCAGCCATTTTTGGGAAAATGGTAAATACTTCTCCGAATAACTATAGTTTGTCTGACAGTTGCTCTTTCAAGCAAAAAAGGTGGCTAGGAGAGCTCACAAATCAGTTGCACAAGTGCTTTTCCTAAATGACCATCATTCCTCAGTATGCAGCAAAAAGAACTGTATGTGCACTTCCCATTTGGTCATACTGAATAGTAAAAAGGGGTGTGTTTGGGGGGCGCCTGGGTGGCTCAGTTGGGTATCCGACTTTGGCTCAGGTCAGGATCTCACAGTTCATGAGTTTGAGCCCCACATCGGGCCCTGTGCTGACAGCTCAGAGCCTGGAGCCTTCTTCGTTTGGATGCTGTGTCTTCCTCTGTATCTGCCCCTCCCCCACTTGCACGGTCTCTCTCTTTCCAAAATGAATGTTAAAAAAAAAAAAAAAAAGATGTGTATTCGGGGGTCAAAATGTAATAAAATTAGTTACTTTTACTGTTTTATCAAGGCTGTCCTTAAGGTGAATTTTTTACTGTTGAGTACACTGTTGAATACAGTCACCTGCTATCATTGCCTCATTCATGTCCAACAGCAATCTATTCACCACTGCTTTTACACCATCAGTGTAAAAGGCAATTTGCATCTTAGTATTAGGTTCTGACCTGATACACTCCTTTGAAAAGGTCTTGGGGAAGCCAGGGGTCTGCATTCTGGAACTGCTGTGTTATTCAAACAGTATTTTCCCTGAAGGTGATTTTTAACTATTTCCACTTTTCTAGTTTAATATATGGGCTCTTTTTCATAAAACTCACTGAAAATACACACACACACACACACACAGGGCTAAATAAATGACTCACCTGATACTTGTTCATTTTCTGCTGCTCTTGGGAAAGGATAGAAACTATGAAGCCAGAACAGGGAAAGGTGGAAGACAGAAGTCTTAAGAGACCTTATCTTGCCGCTCAGGAATCACCTGTGAGAAATTTCCATACATTTTAGTCAAACATAAACCCCTAGGAAAATATCCCTTTGAGCCATGAGAAGGAATAGAAAGGGGCATGATAAAGGAATACCCACCTGTCCATTGGTGACTCTGATACAACCTCGATGAATCTGGGAAATTTTTGAGTGAATCTAAACATTTCTTTCCTACTAGCTGTTTTGCAAATTATGTACCCATTTACTAAATAATACAAAAGAATTGAAAACTTAAGCATCCAATAAGAGCAAGTTAGGCAGAATGTATAACATGTCCAAAGTGTGGATCCCTATGCTGGCATTACAAATGATGTTGAAAAGCACTGATAGAGAAGTGTTTGTTACATAACAATTGTTCCTATTAACATTATAAACCCCACGACGTTAGAAAGTCTTCAGAGCTCTCAAAAATTAACACGTCTCTTCTCCCTAAATTGCAGTTTCTCAAAAATCACTTCTCTAAGACACCAGTTTTGACTTAAGCGTGGTGCAGTGGGCCTGGAGACTTTGGTGCCGTGCTAGTCTCTGGCATCAACAAACCTAGTGACTTCGTTTCAGTGGTCTTATATTTAACGTGAGGAGGAATTAGATCTAATTTTGAAACTTTCACGTACCATTTTGATTCTGTAAATTTTCACTCAGTGCCACAAATCCCGACAGGACCCTGGAATTCACTGTCCCCTCCAAGCCTGGGCTGGGCCGAGGGTAAAATTTAATCAGGCCTCGAAGAATTCCGACAGGGACACAAATCTAACTTCCAAAATAACAATTTGACACCATAAATCCCAGAACAGGCCCTTGATGCAGGTAAGCAAAAGGTAACTAGATGCCATAATGCTGGGATAGCAGAAAGCTCTTCCCGATGGCCTGATGCTTACAAAATGCCTAATAATAAGCCCAGATACACCAGCCAGAGGCATTATGATAGCACCTTAATAACACGGAGCAAGGATGAAATTCCAGTTTTTGTCTTTTTAACAAAGTGTGTCCCATTCCCCCTCTAGAAAGTAGTCTCCGGCTTGGAGAGGATTCCCAGCTTCTCCAATAACACGTAAGATTCAGGGCTCAATTTACATATGTAACAGTCCTCTGAGAATTCAAATAGGTTGGAGAATGAGGGAAGGGCCTTAATTATCATTTTGACACAAGGGTTCTGAGGAAACCTCGAGAATTTTTGTTAATTGAACACTAGGTTAGGTCCATTACTCTCCACAGTTATGTTTAGGGGCGATTATTGTACTAAATACAGCCCAAGGCTGTAGGAAACAGCAGGAACCAAAGAGTAAATAAAACGAATTTACCCACCCCCGTCACCGCTAATGCTGAGTAAACCAATCAATTTCCGACCTTTCGTACTCCTGTCTATTAAAATGGAGGTGGTTAATGCCGATTCAAAGGATGGTCATGATGATTATGATTAAATGAGCCAAGAATGAAAAGAACAGCATACCTCGGGAATAATAAAAGCAGCTCACCTTTATTGAGTCCTTATCAAACTTTATATATACGGCCCTATTTAATACAGCAAACAACCCCAGTAGTAAGTGTGGTTATTATACAGATGAATGTCCGAGTCGTACCCAGGTCATCCTGCCCAGTTAAGTGGCGGGCACCGGACGCGCGCAGGTCCCCCGGGGCTGACACCGCCGCGGCGTAGACAGCCACGCCAACAGCCACGCCAGCAGCCACGCCAGCAGCCACGCCGGCGCGGACGCGGCGGGCCCGGGGTCCACGTCACAACAGCCGTTCCCCCCCGCGTCCCTCCCCGCTGCTCCCGCGCCCCAGGCCAACTCGGGCCGCCCGGCTCCGCAGGTCGAGAGCCAGGCTTCTGAGGAGGGGCGGCAGGTGGACAACGGGCTTCCCCGCCAAGCCCCCTGCCCGGCCCCCTCCCCAGTCCTCGGAGGCCAGCCGGGCGCTCAGAGGGGGGCGGCGCCTTCCAAGTTCTCCGACTCGTCGCAGCCGCGGAGACCCGGCTTCCCCCCGCCCCCGGCCTCGCACCCGCAGAGAGGCCTCCGACACACCTGCAGGGGCTCGGCCACCGCTCCCTGCCCGCGCAGGTTCCAGGCCCCGCCCTCTGCCGCACCGCGGACACCTGCAGGCCCCGGAGTCCTGTCCCGCCCTGGGGCAGGAGACAGAAGATGGCGACTATCAAAAGGAGGTGGAATTGCGCATGCCCAAAAGCCCCGCGCGCCTCACTCTGGAACTACGCTTCCCAGAAGCCTCGATAGCAACGCCATTTCGGATGACATATGATAATAAGGCCTGGCCTCCTCCAGCCGCCTGAGCGCTGCTGGGATTTTCAGGACGCTCCCCCCGTGATTACTCACAGTGACAGCTGGTGACAAGTGGCAGCCCGCAGTGAGGGGGCTTGAAAACAGATAACTACCCGGAAGCGGTGCGAATATTGACCAAGCACTTGGAACCAAGTACAACAATACATTCAAATAATAATGTCCACTAACATCTGACTTTTATCTTAGGAATGCTAGTTTTCAAAATTATGCAAATGACACGTGAAATCTGTAATAAGGAGAAAATACGTATAGGCTAAAACAGAAAACTAGTACCACACATACCATTGCCCAAAAGAAAGAAAAGTTTAATGTGAGTGCACAGTCTGAGATTTTTTTTTTTTTTACTCATTTTATGCTAATAGTATAAAATAACTCCTTTCACTAGGGAATATGCACGGAATGTGCAGTGATTTCCTGGTCAGTCACATTATGACATTAACTTAGTTTTGTGCCAACAGAAATGAATTTCCACTCAGTGTAACGACAAAAAAATTTTTTGGTAAGATGGACTTTAAAACCTAAAATCCACGTAGACAAAAGATACACGCACATTTGAGTATGTGTATATTATGTACACATACACACATAGCTGGCTTGCAGGGTGGAGCAACTGGATGTGGGAGCCCAAACAGACCGGGTTCAGCCACCGACTGCCGAGAAAATCCAAAGGCAGAGAGACCAGCGGTAGTGAAACAAGGAAGGAATTTACTTTTAGTGAGGCTAACACTGGGAAGACAGAGTCGACTAGCATCTCACAGACTGTCCCCCAAGTGCTAAAAATCCTTCCAGGTTTATTTTTCAAAATGTGGGGCAAAGGATGGTGGGCACCGCAGGGAGGCAGTGAGAGTCCAGTGACCATTGTCTTGGAGTCAAACATGGGTGGGGTCTTGCAGGCTCGGGGTAGTCCTTATTCCTTAAAGGGGTACTGTCCGGTTTGGGCGGGGGGGTGGATGCTTGGTCCTCAGGGTCCTCCACCCGAGCCATGAGACCAGTTGGAAAGAAGGATGCGACTAGAAAATCTGAGGTCAAAATGGAGGCAGCCCAGGTCCTCTTTCATATACCCCAGTGTTCTGGATGGGAGGTGTTGGAAAAATAATTAAAAATAAAGGGTCATCTTAATTCTGCCTAAACGAGTGATTTCAGATTTTGGCCTGCAGAACCATGGATGTAGTTACTATTTACCGATGAAGGATAATTCACCCATAGATATACAAGTATTTTTACACAATAAATGTATCATTTTTATTTACTGTTATATTTTATGACTATATATATATATATATTTCTTTTTCTGTAACTGTTTTATATATTAAAGTACCTGCCTTATGTGCTCGCTTCGGCAGCACATATACTAAAGTACCTGCCTTATTCTCAACAGAGTCTGTGGTGGTCACACCCACAAGCGATGGACACACACAAATATACAAGTCATACAGAAATAACCTCTTTAACAAAAATGCATACACCCAGACTCACTGACACGATAAATACACTTACATAGCCTGACTGGAATGATGTCTATTTGAGTCCTTACCTTGTGACAGACACTGTCATATCTCCATGAATACATACATGCGTTTCATAGATTGCTCCATGTTACTGGCGTGTTTCTTATTTTTTATTTCAGAATATATTTTGAATATCCCTTGTATGATTTAGTATACTTCTACTTTATCACATTTATTTTTTTTAAGTTTATGTATTATTTTGAGAGAGACAGAGTGTGAGCAGGGGAGGGGCAGAGGGAGAGAGAGGGAGACAGAGAATCTTAAGCAGGGTACTCATGGTTCCATGCACAGAGCCCGACATGGGGCTTGAACCCACAAAACCGTAAGGTCATGACCTGAACCGAAATCAAGTGTCAGATGCTTAACCAACTGAGCCACCCAGGTGCCCCCACTTTATTACATTTAAAGGCTGCTCTTTGTCATTGTACTTCATGGATTAGCATATTTACCATAAAATCTACTGAATATTTGTATCGACTCCACTAAACTGTGAAGGACATTCTTTATATAAATCTTTGAATTATATTAGCATATAAACCAATAAGTGGAATTACTCGAGTGAATTATTGCTTATCTAAAATCTTTTTTATTAAAGTATGCATATATTTTCTGGCTTATTTAAAAAAAAATATATTGCGTCCTTAATTTAGAAAAGTTATTTTCCTTTTCTTCAATTTCGAGACAAACTCTGCTTGGTAGAGATGTTATTTTTTTACTGTATTGCTGGATTCCATTTTTTAACATTTTAATTAAATTCCCTATTCACAAGAACTGATAACTGATACATGCTTTCCTATTAGTTTTGTGTCTAAATGATACTCCCAGTTCTTTTTAGTTTTGCAATCTTTTATTGAAGTTTCTATTTTCAATCACAGAAAAAAGGGAGCACTCACATACCATTGTCTATATTGGACAAATTTCACCTTTTGCCGTATTTGCTTTATCTTATGTTTGCTGAAATATTTTAAAGTAAGTTAGGTATATTTCACTCCTTAATACTTCAGTATGTATCTCTAAAACTAAGTACATTCTTTAATAGCGCATCTATACTCAAATTCCCATAATTGTCCGCAAATGTCTTTTAAAGATTTTTTTTTTTTTTCCAAAACCAGGACGCAGTAAAGGACCACAAATTACATTTAGTAGTTCTTCTATGTAGGGCCAGAACCACAGACCTGCCAGAGTAACAATCTCCATACCCTTTGAATGGGATAGGTTTCTTTACATTTTTATTTACAGGAGTGCACGCGAAGGATTATGGTAGACGTAGTCTTGAATTTTATTTGCTTACCCAGCAGTACTTGCGCCCTAGCCGTGGAGAGTGCTGCGCACGCGCAGCTCCGCCATCTTCCTGGTGCCCCTCCTGCGCCTACAGGTTTAGCGAAGCCCTATATTCCGTTTCCAGATTTCCCAATAACTCTCAAGGTCCTGGTTGCCCACCTTCTTAACAGCAGAGGTTAGAGCGTGGGCCGGGTGGGAAGCGGCGTTGACCCGCGGTGGGGAGGAGCGGGACCCCAGACAGCGGGCAGGGGCGTCCAGGTTCGCACCATTGGCTTGAGTTCGAATGGCCCCCCAGCTCTAAGAGGGTGGTTCTGCCGGAGCGTCCGCGGGACGGGGGGTGGGGGGCGTGCGCATGCGTGAGGCTGCGCTCTGTTTGCGTGGAGAGCCCCGTGACTTTTGAACTTGGCTTACAGCTCTGTAACAAGTGCCGTGAACGTCATCACCTTTGTTTTTGTCCTCAGTGGCCCCAGTATCTAGGGGGACAAGAAGTTCCAAGAGGTGCAGATTTGGGGTCCTGGGTGAAGGTTCCAAATATGAATTTGCCTTCTAATCTTATATCCTAATTTCTAAAGAACCCGTGGGTTCTTGTGAAGTTAAAGACCTGGGTCTCCAGAAACAAATCGCATCCTGAAGAGACCCTTGGGACATTTGATCCCTCCCCAGAGTTTCAGTCCCAGAAAGGGGTAGATCCTGGAACTGCAGGGCATAGCATAGGAATTCTTTGTTTTCCTGTTGCGTAAGGTGCCACTGTAACCGAACTAACCTGAGTTCACTCCTTGGCGAGTGACAGATGCAAACTACACCAGGTCGAGTTGTACAAAGGAAAATTTGCAGCAGATAAGGAGCTCTTGAGGCATAACTTTCAAAGCCTTGACTCCCTGAGTAAGGTTGAACGGGTTCCTTTTATTTAGGGTTAGGATGAATATTTAGAAAGGGGATCTTTGTCATTGTATTGTAGATGGAGTAAGGTCCTGCAGTCGCCTTAAGGCAACCTACCTATACTCACACACATTCTGTGTTATGTAAATGGTACTCCTTTTTGAACCAAGGTGTTAGTATTATAATATGGTGGTTGCCCCACCTTCTAGAGGTCACTCCATGATCCCGCCTGCTCAGGGTTAAGCTCAAAGTGGTCCTGGCGGTGTTGGGGCAGTTGGTATTGGGGCATTCGCTATCCCTTGACAGGTGATTCCAATTTCCATTTGCCTGCGTTTAGAGAGGCTGGAAAGAGCTTAAGGAAAAATATGGGACAGAGATTGGTGAGTACAAGCTGGTAAACAGTAAAGGTTAGGTGTTAGGGTCTAGCAGATGACAAATCCCTCCTCTAGTTTTTTTTTTTTTTTTTTTTCCCCCCTCTTCATTCTTGAGGGGCACAGGGCAAAGGCCCATCTTCTGTAGTTGTTTCCTGGTGGACATGGGCTTGGTCATTAGGATTGTTAGTGGAGTAGAATTTTCCCTTAGCTCATTTTAGATATGTCTGTGGATCACCAGGTTTAACCTCCAACTACTCATATATTTGTGTTATGACCATCTGTAATTTTTGGCCTTCCTGAATTTGCATTTGAATTGTACCAGCCAGTTAACTGTGCAAGGTCCAAACAGCAGTAAGAGCAGTCAGATTATTAGTGGCCACAAGAAAAGGTGATCAACAAATTAAGGTGTACATACCCTGGGTGTCCTGGGTGTGCACAGGCTTTGCAGGCTCTACTGAGGTAAAGCCAGTTAAGCAGTTTTGGGCTCCAGGAGACTAGGGTCCATTCCCTGTATTACTTCGTGATTTACTGGATCTCAGGCCCTCATCCTCAATGCCTTGGGTGGCAAATAAAGCAGTTCCCAAATCCCCTAGGTCTGGCCAGTCCTGTTCATGCTCTCCATTTGATTTTTCCATGTCCCAGCAGTACTGTGATATTTCTTTTCTGCACAGTAATGAGTTTTGTTTGGAGAGCAATCATCATTAACGTCAAAGGTAAAAGGAACTGTAGTTGTTGGCTCTTGGCTATCATTCCCTATCTCAGGAGTGTACTTGTAGCATGGCCTTTGCTTTGAGGTGGAATTTAAGTATCATGTTATCCTCTCTGCATCATTAATAACTGGCGTAAGGTGGACACTTTGAATTGCCCTGTGGGAATGGCTTAGTTGTATAGCTATGGAAGGGGGGTTTTCAAAGGATTTAGGGGAGCTCATAATGAAGTTAATGTTATGGTCATTTTTTATCGGGTGGAACACAGGCCATACGGTTCTTTAGTTTGTTTCCGTTTGCTATGATCCTTCTTATATTTACTAGAGAATTTCGCTCCCAGGGATGCTTCTCTGTGTTTATGGCTTTTGACATCTCTAGCATATTGGTGACAAGAACTAATATTAAGAAGGTATTCGTTATAAAAATCAGAACAAAGTAGATTGGGCTAGATCATTAATAATCACGGAGATAATGATGGTCTATTATGGGAGCTGACAGCAAACAATACAGGCTGAAGGAAAAAAAAATTATTTAGAGTTGGGAAGCCTTTTTCTTTTCTTTTTTAAGTTTATTTCTTTTAGAGAGCGAGTGAGCGAGGGGTAGAGAGAAGGAAAGAGGGAGGGAGAGAGAATCCCATGCTGGCTCTGCACGGTCAGCGTGGAGCCTGAAGTGGGCTGGAGTTCACCCGAGCTCAAAACTCTCAAACTATGAAAGCACAACCTGAGCTGAAGTTGGTCGCTTAACCGACTCAGCCACCCAGATGCCTGGAGAACTCTTACTCTTTGAGGCTGCACTTATCTTGTGTCTCTGGAACAGAAGTCTCAGGCCCGTGAGTGGTTCACTGGAGTATCTGTTGTCATCTGGCACTGGTGGCATCTCCTTCTGGGTCTCTGGTGCAGACGCCTTCTTTACCATGGTGGATCTAAGGTACGACTCCCTCTAATTTTAAGGAGGGGTGTGTGGTTCCTAGTACTGGGTGGGGCCCTGTCCGTATAGGGTATAGGTGATTCTGAGGTGACCCACTTTTCCAAGTTTGAGGTACACCCAGTCCCCAGGGTAAAGCTTGATCTCCTCGGCTAGAGGGAGGCCGAAATTCCCGTATTTGTTGAGCATGTCCATCACCTGTCGGGGATTAAGTATATGCTTAGTGTCTACAGAAACCTCTGGGTCTGGAGGTAAAAAAAAAATCAGAACCTTTTGGGAAGGGCCTCTTGTAAGTCATTTCAAATGGACTGAGCTTTAGTTTGCCCTTTGGGGCAGCTCTCATTCTGGTGAGAGCTATTGGTAGTATCTTTAGCCAGTTTTCCTGTGTTTCCTGGCATAACTTTGCCAGGGTGTTTTTCGGGGTTCTGTCAGCACATTCTGTCTTCCTAGAAGACTCAAGTCTCCAAGCAGATTGTCACCTCCACTTGATATTTAAGGTCTTGGCTATCTCAGAAATAATTATTGATGTAAACGTTGACCCGTTATTACTTCGGATTGACCGTGGCAATCCAAATCGAGGAATTATCTCTTATTACGGTCTTTCTTATTTCATTAGCTTTTTCTTTCCTACAGGAAAAGGCGTCAGTCCATCCAGTAAATGTATCTATAAACTCCAGAAGGCATTTAATCCCTCCAGGGGCCATTGGCATTACAGTGAAGTCTGCTTGCCACGCCTCCCCTGGCATTGTCCCCCCAGATTTGAGTTGCTCTAACCAGAGGGAGTACCTAAGGTCTGGTTTGTACATTTTGTCCAGCAATAGGCACATTGGTTTGTTATTTTCTCAATAATTTCTTTCAGCTTCAGGATGCTCATGATCTTTATTAACCACAGGTATAAAGCTCCTTTACCATAATGGGTTGAGTCGTGTGCACTCTTAGGGAGGCCCCAGGCAGTCAGCTTGGGTACCCAGATTCTTCCATTGTTATTTATCATCCACCCTCTGATTAAGAGACCATTGGTAGCCCAATTTTAAGCCTCCTCTATCTCCTGGGGGTAGGTGGAGAAAACTTATTTAGTGATAGAGACAGAATTAGAGCTAGCTGCAAAATCTCCCTATTTGGCAACCCTTTTTGCGGCTGCATCAGCCAAATTATTTCCCTTTGTTATCTCTGAATTTCCCTTTGGATGGGTTCTACAATGAACCACTGCCGCTTCTTTAGGCTTCTGTACAGCTTCGAGCCGCCTGTGCATTTCCTTGCCATATTGAATTTCTCTATGTTTGCTGTAGTCCTCTTTCCCTGCAAGTGGCTCCATGGACATGCATTATAGAGAAGGCATATTTAGAATCAGTGTAAATGGTTAACACCTTGTCTTTACCCAACTGGAATGCTCTGGTTAGTGCGGTTACTGCTGCTGCCGTTTGGGCTGAGGTGCCTGGGCCCAGGCCTTTAGCTTCTCTAGGAGGGTTTAAGGGTACTACTGCATATCCTGCCTTCCTAGTCCATTTTGTGTAAAACTGATTTCTTCTGCACTGGATAGACAGGTTCACTCTTGAGATCTTTATGGCTAGAGTAAACTTGATCAAACACTTATGGACAATCATGGATAATCATCATCAGGGAGTAGGGTGGCTGGATTTAAGGTGTGACATGGCCTCAGTTGTGTCTGGGGGGCATCTCTCAGCATGGCCTGATACCATAGCATTCTGTTTTGGGACAGCCACTGATACATCCCTTGCTTTCCAGTAAAGTGGAAACCTGGTGTGGGGTCCAAACAGCCATAGGTTGGCACGTAGTTTTTCTTTTTTTATCAAGATACACTGCTACAGCTCTTAGGCAAGGGGGCCAACCCTTGGCCATCATGTCCAATTGCTTAGAAAAATATGCCACTGCTCTTTTTACAGGCCCAGCATTTGTTTTAATATCCCTACAGTTATTGGTTGCCTCTCATTAACATGCAAATCAAACGGCTTAAGATGTGGCAGTGTGAAGGCTGGAGCCTTCCTAAGCAGGGCTTTAAGTTTATTGAAGTCTTGGCCCCAGGACTTATCGCATGCAGATGAATCTGTTTCAGATCCCCAAAGCTTATTACTAAGAGGTTTTGCAGTCATCCCCAAAGCAGGACTCCAAACACGGCAAAAGCCAGCCATTCCCAAAGACTTACGCAGTTGTTTGCGGGTTTTTGGTGGGGCTAGCTGACATACTACCGTTTTTCTCTCTTGGAGGAGGGTTCGCTGTCGTCTTGAAATAAACCCCAAGTACTTTACAGGTTCCTTAGAATTTTGGGCCTTTTCCTTTGAGACCATATACCATGTCTGCCAGGAAATTTAACATGGATCAACTGTTTTTGTCAGAAACTTTCTGGGTGGGACTAGTTATTGAAATATCATCTACATATTATAATACAGTGCTGTTTTTCTAAATTTAACTCTCTTAAATCTCGTCCCAGAATTTTCCCAAAGATGGTGGGGGAACAGTTCAGCAGTACTGTTGTGTTTGATGGGAGCCAGGATCTTCCCACTCAAAAGCAAATAGTTCTTGGAATTTAGAATCTAGTGGGATGCAGAAAAAGGCCCCCTTTAGACCTGACACAGTGTAATATTTGCCGTTACTCAGTAAGTTGGTCAGTAGAGTATAGGGATTGGGTACTATAGGATGTATGTCTCAAACAGCTTCATTGACGGCTCTGAGGTCTTGAATAAATCTGTATTCCCTACTTCTGGCTTTTTAATAGGTAAAATTGGGGTGTTACCTAGGGATCTACATGGCCTAATCAACCCCTGTGTTAAGAAGATCCCTTGTATAACATCTGGTTTTAAAGGGTATTGCCTTACCTGGGGCCAGCAATCTAGCTGTCTCAATTTTACTTTTACAGATGGGGCATTAATGGCATGCCCCCACCTGCCCTTACACCCAGACTTTTCCAGTTGACTTGGCTTAAGGTTTTTTTTGGGGGGGGGGGTGGTGGGGATTTCCTCTCTTTTAAATACTGGTATATGTTGTAATAATGCCATGAATTCGGTTCCTTGTTATCTAGGGAGTTGAATTTGTAATTTGCCCTGTCCTGAACTTAGAGTGACCCCTGTTTTGGCTAAAATATCTCATCCTAAAAGAAGAATGGGACATTCTGGCACAGATAGAAAACAGCGTTTTAACATGTTTTATCTTATTTCACAAGTCAAAGCCTCTAAAAACTTTGGTATCTTCTTTTCCCGAGACTCCTTTTATATTACAGTTTTTGTTAGAAAGGCTACCCTTCTGGGTGTTCAGTACAGAGAAAGCTCTGGAATCAGGTAAAAATTCAACTAGCTCTCCTCCTATTGGTAAGGTCACCTGGGACTCCTCGTAGGAGATGAGGATCTAATGGTCCAAGACCAGCTGGGGAGCCCCATGGCCCTCTCATACCTTCAGTGAGGGACAAGTGAACTGATTCAGCTTTGTGCTTCTTCCTTTCTTTCCAAGAGCAGTCTGAGCAATCCTGTTTCCAGTACCCTTCCTGCTTACAGTGTGCACATTGATTGGACCCCAACTTTGTTTCTGGTCTCTTGGTCCACGGAGGGGGCTGGGAGCACTCACCCTCGGGGTGTCTTTCCTTCTCTTCTGTAGGCTGGAGAGCTACCATCAAAGGAGACCTTGCTTTCTCATTTTCTGGTCTTAACGTCTTCCATCACATTCTTTCTATTGAACACCTTGAAAGCTAGTTCTAGAAGCTGAGGGGTTAGTTTTGAGACTCACTGCCAAATTCTGGACTTTCCTTTGAATGTCTGGAACAGGTTGAGGTATGAACTAGGTTATTAAGGACCATATAAACTATGCTGAGTCTCGGGGTCCCAGTTTGTATTTCATCTTGAGCAATTTTGCAGCCTTTCCGTAAAGGCTAATGGATTCTCATCTGTCCCGTGTTGAATCTCCCTTAAATTTAAGGGACCAATTTATACAAGATATGCTTATCTCCTTCATAGCTTTTTATAAATATAATTTATTGTCAAATTGGCTTACATACAACACCCAGTGCTCATCCCAACAAGTGCCTTCCTCAATGCCCGTTACCCACTTTCCCTTCTCCCCCAGCCCCCATCAACCCTGTTTGTTCTCAGTATTTAAGAGTCTCTTATGGTTTGCCTGCCTCCCTCCCTCTCTGCTTGTAACTTTTTTTTTCTTTCTTTCTTTTTTTTGTCCCTTCCCTTCTCCCATGGTCTTCTGTTAAGTGTCTCAAGATCCACATATAAGTGAAAACATAGAATATCTGTCTTTCTCTGACTGACTTATTTCACTTAGCATAATATCCTCCAGTTCCATCCACGTTGCTGCAAATGGCATGATTTTATTCTTCCTCATTGCCAAGTAGTATTCCATTGTATATATAAACCACATCTTCTTTAACCATTCATTAGTTGATGGACATTTACGGTCTTTCCATAATTTGGCTATTGTTGAAAGTGCTGCTATAAACATTGGGGTACCTGTGCCCCTATGCACCAGCACTCCTCCATAGCTTTTAAGAAAAGCCCTGATATGCCCTAAACTTTGTCTCCCATCATGGGAGTGGGGATCCCACTCAGGGTCAGCTCTTACCACTGCTGCCTCGTTCGGTCTTCGAGGATTTGATCCTGGCTGATTATCAGCTTCTTGTCTGGCTTATGCTAACAAAGCAAATTTCTCTCGTTAAGACAGTGGTTAGCAAAGCTTGAATATCTGCCTACATTGGATTGTTGGTAGAAAAGACATCCTGCATTAAATTTGTAAATTAATCAGGTCAGCCCATAGCCCTTTAGTGTGTGCCTTCCGGTTATACAGGTTTGAGGTAAAAAATGGGATGTGAACATTATAGAGACTCCTGTCTCTTTCAGACTCCATCGGTCTCTGTCTGTCTCAATGGGAACATCCCATCCCTGGCTTAAAATTGATCCCTAATCTGGTAGTGCTATCTGGCAAAGGAGGATAAAGGGATACAGGAGACATAGGGGAAAGTTTGAGGAGGTTAGTCAAGGTTTAAGGGCTGGTGCTTATAAAACTGGGGGAGCCAAGGCCTGAGTACCAGAGGAATAAGGCAGAGGCTGATTATGATCTAACGACTTGGAGGAGATGGCAATCTGGGCAAAGATTCCCTGACTTTAGGTGTTCTGGAGCAGGTCTTCTCCATCAGAGAATATAGGAAGCATTTTTAGGGTTTTAGGTTCAACCGTCATTTTCCAAATCTTAGAATTCCTTTGCAACCCCACATTTTGATACAATGCCATAAAACACTGACCATATGAAATCTCTTCCCATTTTCTCTCTTTTACAGAATAAGCTCAGAAGAAAGTCCTATGTTTTCAGGTTAAGGGAGGGTATTTGAATAAATGCTTTCCATTTCTGGAGGTTATAGCCCAACGGCCTCTCCTTCAGAATAGAATTCATCCCTCCCATATTCTGGGATTCTTTCTTAGGGTTTCCTCTTACCCTCCACAAAGTAATTTATAATGGTTAGTGGTGACACAAATGCCAGGCAACCTCACCCACAATATGTATGAGACTCGGTTGACTTAAAACCAGGCTCACAAGGAGAGAAAGTTAATGCTAAGGCGTCTGAGTGCGTGTGGGTAGTTGTGCCTTACAGAGTAGCGGCTGGGGCACAGGCTGCCTCTTCCATCCCCTCAGTGTCCAGGTGGTCCCAAAGGATTTATTGGCAGAGTGACTCAGGGAGAACCTGGTTTAGATTCAATAACTCAAGGCACACTTCCCTTTTTAAGAGGAAAAACAGAGCAGTACAGGTGTCCCCAACAGACAGATCAAACGGGTCAAACGGGTAAGATGGAGATATCCTTTACCATGACTGATTCTAGACTAGTCTCAGATGGGCCACTTTCTCGTTTGCCAGGCTGAGGCACTCAGCCGCTGAGTGGCCAGGTCTTGTCCTGTGCCACTCAGGGATGTCTGCACCCGACTCTAATTGAGTGTTCAGTCCCCCAGAGTGTTTACTGGAGAGGCCCTGTTCTTAACTGACTGCCGGCCTGCCAGGCTTTGTGAGACAACTCAAAGAAGATACTCTTCTAGTCACACCATAGGATCCATACCACCTACTTACCTCTGTCTAGAGATTTCAGAGCAAGAGGCTCAGGGCAGCCACAGTTCTTCAAGGGGTCAGCAGCATCAGTCCAGAGGCACAGACCGCACAAAGGGAGAGTCCCCTCCAAGAATTCCTCTCCCAGTCCCCAGGGTGGATGCGTGAGCCCGGATGAACCGCTGCCAACTGCTCCATCGGTGGGGAACCAGGTAAGCAGACGGCAGGACCTCAGAAGGACAACAGTCCCATCTGCATTGCCAGATTTGTAACCCAAGTAACAAGAGTTTGCTCCTTGGTGTGTCCCAGATAGAAACTACATCAGGTGGAGTTGTTGTACAAAGAGGGCCATGGGGAGTGACTTCCAAAACCTGATTCCCCAAGCAAGGGTAAATGGGTTCCTCTGTTTAGGAATAGGATGAATATTTAGATAAGGAAGCCTCGTCCGCCACAGCTCACACACACACACACACACACACACACACACACACTCACACACTCTCTCTCTCTCTCTCTCTCTCTCTCTCACTCACTCTCTCTCTCTCGCACGCACTTTCACTTTAATAAACTTTCCCACTGTGTTGTGTCTGTCCTTGAGTTCTTTCTTGTGATGACACCAAGAACCTTCGGCGACATCTTTGGGAGGGCTCTGGGGTCAAGGTTCCATGGCCCAGGATCTCCCCAGTTCACCCAGCAGCAATTTCTATATATCCCATGTTAATTTTCCCTATTTTTAACATCTTACGTAAGTGTGGTACATTTGTCCCAATTAATAAGCCAATGAAGTCTGTATTTTCTCATATTTTCTCAGTTTTTCTGTAATGTTCTTTGTTCTGTGTTCCTTTCTAGGATACTGTACTACATTTAGTAGTCTTATCTGCTTAAGAGCCTCATGGCTGTGATCAGTTTCAAAACTCTCACTTCCTAATTAATTTCCTTCCTTTTACTCATATCTCAGTTCTCTAGGCTATTTATCTATCAGTATGGTAAAAATACTATATTTCTTCCCAACTCTATGCAGTGACATCATGTGGGTAGTTTGAAATTGGCCATGGCAGGAGTATTTATGCCTCCAAAATTGGCAAAAAAATCAGAGCTTTTTTTAAAAAAAATTTTATTTATTTTTTTGAGAGCCTGTTATTAGATATTTTCCTCTGTTGGCACTACCTCTATGTGGCCGTCTCTTTTCAGGAGCCAATAGGACAGTGTCCCATAGGAAGGCATTTTACCCACTGGTGTACAGAGTATTTGTAGGCAGGTAAATCCAGGAGCTGTAGGGGAGGCAAGATGTAGGGGAGTCATTTATGACTCATCTCTGTTTTGTTACTTCTCAGTTGTATCTGCACAGGACTCTATGCTTTTGTAAGAACGGCAGAAAATGGACAAATCCCGGGTGAGTTGTTTTTTATTATTATTTCCTACTTTGTTTACATTAGATCTTCTGAATAAGGTATAACCATTAAGATGTAAATGTAGAAATAGGTACATGTCAACTTAGGAGGAAATATGGAGTAGCAGATTAGTAGCAGAGCTAAGGGCACTGTGTGGCAGTAACCTTCAAGTGCTTGAAGTTTCTATGCTGAGCTCTACATTTGTCTTGGATATCAGTAGCAACCATTACTATAGGAAGTAGCAAACATTCTTACAGGAAGTGCAATGAAAATAAGAATAAACCATAATGATTCTCAATGGGTCATAAAGACTGTCCTGAAACTGAAGTCTGAGAACATGGTAGAAAGAGAGGACATATTGCCAAAGCATAACTGGTTTAGATTATCAAGAGATCATACTACTCCGATCTAAACAATGAGCTGTTCATGGTCCACTCAAATCTGGGATAAAACCTTCTAGTATCTTGAGAAGTGATGAAGGGCAATAGAAATAATTTACTGTAACTCTTCATGAGAATGGTTTTGGTTTTTGTTTAGAATTTCATGTGCCAGTTTTCAGCAGGAAGTTCAAATTATATTCCCTGGAAAATATTTCTGCACCTCATGTTTCCATTTTAACCCATTGCGTGCAATTTTGGTTCTTTCCCACCACCTGCCTGAATTTGTTCTGGTGAAAATTCACCAGTGAATGTGATCTTATTGCTTGGCAACATTTCTTCTTTTCCAATAAAGCATTTAATATTGTAAATTTCCATCTAAGCACTACTTTAGTTGCATCTCACAAGTTTTTGTAAGTTGTGTTTTCACCTTGATTCCACGTAAAATATTTTCTATTTCCTTTGAAACTTCTGTTCAACCCTGGGGTTATGTAGAATTGTGTTATTTAATTCCCAAGTAATTGGAGATATCCAGAGATTTTTCTGTTACGGATTTCTAGTTTGGCCAACAAACATAATATGTATGATTTCCTTCCTTGTAATTTCATCGAGATTTGTTTTATGGCCCAGAATACAGTCTATTTTGATGACTATCCCATTTGCACTTAAAAATAAAGTATATTCTACAGTTGTGGGGTGGCATGTTTGGTAAATGTCACTTAGGTTTAGTTAAGTGATGGTGTTGTTTAGGTCTTCTGTAGTCTTTCCAATTACCTCTTTACTTCTGTTAATTACTGAGAGAAATATTGAAGTCTCCGACTATATTACTCTGTTTCTCCTTTCAGTCTTATCAGTGTTTACCTCATATTTTGAAGATCCTTTGATAGGTGATATATATTTGATTTTGTCTGGGAAAATTGACCCTTTATCATTAAAGTAATGTGCCTACCTATCTTTGATAATATCTCATATAGTCTATTTTGTCTGATGTTAACATAGCTACTCCAGCTTTCTTTGGATTATTGTTTGTGTTGTATTTCTCCATTTATCTTTTTTTTTTTAAATTTTTTTAATGTTTATTTATTTTTGAGAGAGAGAATAAGACAGAGCGTGAGTGGGGTAGGGCCAGAGAGAGGGAGACACAGAATTGGAAGGAGGCTCCCAGCTCTGAGCTGTCAACACAGAGCCCAATGTGGGGCTCAAACCACGAACCGTGAGAACATGACCTGAGCCGAAGTCGGACACCCAACCGACTGAGCCACCCAGGCGCCCCATCCATTTATCTTTAATGTATGTATTTTTATGGGTAAAGTTGAGTTTCTTCTAGACAGTATGTAATTTGTCCTACTTTTTTTAAAATCCAATCTGACAATCTCTTTATCTGGTATGATCAGAATATCCACATTTAAAAATTGATTATTGACATGGTAGGTTAAAATCTTCCATTTTGCTAGCTATTTTTCTATTTGTTCTTTATCTTTGTCTTTTTCTTTTCTTGGATTTTAGTTGAGTGTTTTCTATTATTCCATTTTATCCTTGCTATTAACTTATTATTTATACCTCTTTTTTTAAGTTTTAAAATAGCCAAGGACTTGGGTGCCTGGGTGGCTCATTTGGTTGAGTGTCTGACTTTGGCTCAGGTCATGATCTCACCTTGAGTTTGAGCCCCGCATCGGGCTCTGTGCTGACAGCTCAGAGCCTGGAGTCTGCTTCAGATTCTGTCTCCTTCTCTCTCTACCCCTCTCCGCCCCTCACTCTCTCTCTCAAAAATAAATAAACATTAGGGGCGCCTGGGTGGCACAGTCGGTTAAGCGTCCGACTTCAGCCAGGTCACGATCTCGCGGTCCGTGAGTTCGATCCCCGCGTCGGGCTCTGGGCTGATGGCTCGGAGCCTGTTTCCGATTCTGTGTCTCCCTCTCTCTCTGCCCCTCCCCCGTTCATGCTCTGTCTCTCTCTGTCCCAAAAAAAAAAAAAAAAAAAAAAAGTTGAAAAAAAAAAATAAACATTAAAAAATTTTTTTTTTAAATAGCCAAGGACTTATAACACACATTTTTAATCAGATTTATTGATTTAAACCAAATATTAAACCACATGATGGATATAGTATAATGACCAGACAACAGTATATTTCCCAGTTCTTCCTTCCTGCCCTTTGTGTTATTTTTTACTTTACTTTAACATATTTTATTTTTTACTTTAACCTATGCTATGTACACATAGTACAATTCTATTTTTCCTTTAGACAGTTTAGCAACCTACAGCCCCTGTGCAACCACCAGTTTGTTTTCCATGTTTATGGGTCTGTTTCTCTCTTTTTTGTTGTTGTTAGGAGTCTTTTTTTTCCTGTTGTTTGCTCGTTTTTTTAGATTCTACATGTAAGTGAAATATAAATGAAATTATATGGTATTTGTCTTTCCCTGTCTGATTTCACTTAGTATAATACTCTCTAGGTTCAACCATGTTATCACAAATATGCAAGCTCTGATTCTTTTTTGTGGCTGAGTAATATTCCATTGTGTATATATACTACATCTTTATCCATTCATTCATCAGTGGACACTATTGTTGCTTCCATATCCTGGCAATTGTAAATAAATACAGGAGTGCACATATCTTCTTGAAGTAGTATGTTTGTTTTCTTTGGGGGGATACCCAGTAGTAGAATTACTGGGTTGTATAGTCTTTCTATGTTTAATTATTTGAGGAACTTGTAGATTGCTGTGCATAGTATGAAAAACAGTGGCGGCAACGCTTTACTTTCCCACCATTCTGCCCACTTTTTGCTTGGATTATTTAGGGTTTTTTAATGTTTTTAAGAATGCTTTATATATTTTGGATATTAACCCCTTATCAGACTTGTCATTTGCAAATATTTTCTCCCTTTTATTTGGCTGCCTTTTTATCTTGTTGTTGGTTTCCTTCACTGTGCAAACGCTTTTCAGTTTGATGTATTTCTGTTTATTTTTGCTTTTATTTCCTTTGCATAAGGAGATTGATCCAGAAAAGTATTGCTAAAGTCGATATCCAAGATATTACTGCCTGTATTTTCTTTTCAGAGTTTTATGGTTTCAAGTTTTACATTTGGGTCTTTAATCTATTTTGAGATTATTTTTGTCTGTAGTGGTCCAGTTTCTTTCTTTTGTGTGTAGCTGTCCAGTTTTCCCGGCAGCATTTATTGAAGCAGATGTCTTCCCCATTTTATATTTTTGCCTCCATTGTCATAGATGAAGTGGTAGTGTGTGTGTGTGTGTGTGTGTGTGTGTACACGTACACACACACAGACACGCACATACACATATAGGTTTATCTCTGGACTCACAGTTCTGTTCCATTGACCTACGTATGTATTTTTGCAACAGTATCATACTGTTTTGATTACTCTGTCTTTGTAGTATTTCTGGAAATTTAGGATTGTGATACCTCCAGCATTGTTCTTTCACGACATTGCTTTGGCTATTTGATATCTTTCATGGTTCCATACAAATTTTAGGATTTTTTGTTCTAGTTTTGTGAAAAACAGTATTGGTATTTTGATAGGGATTGCAGATCTGTACATTGCATTGCATAGTATGGACATTTTATTTTAATTTTTTTTAATGTTTATTTTTGAGAGAGAGACAGAGCATGAGAGGGGGAGGGGAAGAGAGAGAGCAAGGGAGACACAGAATCTGAAGCAGGCTCCAGGCTCTGAGCTGTCAGCACAGAGCCCGACTTGGGGCTCGAACTTACAAGCTGTGAGATCATGACCTGAGCCGAAGTCGGATGATCAACCGATTGAGCCACCCAGGCGCCCCGTTTTCTGTTTTGTTATTAACGCAACAGATTTATGTGATTGATTTTGTATCCTGCAACTTTACTGAATTCATTTATTAGACCTAATAGTTTTTTGCTGGGGTTTTTAGCTTTTTCTATATGTAGTATTATATCATTTGCAAGTACTGACAGTTTTATTTCTACCTTACCAATTCAAATGCCTTTTATTTCTTTTACTTGTCTGATTGCTATGGTTAAGAATGCCAGTACTATGTTGAATAAATTGATGAGAGTGGACATTCTTGTCTTGTTCCTGATCTCAGGGCAACAGCTTTCAGATTTTCACCACTGACTATGACATTGATTGATTTGTGTATATTGAACCATCCTTCCATCCCTGGAAGAAATCCCACTTGATTGTGGTGAATGATTTTTTGAATATATTGTTGGATTAAGTTTACTAGTATTTTGCTGAGGATTTCTTTTTGTGTGTGTCTTTGTCTGGTTTTTCTATCAGACTAATGCTGGCTTCAGAGAGTAAATTAGGAAGCATTCCTTCCTCTTCTGTATTTTGGAATAGTTTGAGAAGGGTAAGTATTAAGTCTTTAAATGCTTGGTAGAATTCATCTGTGAAGCCATCTGGTCCTGGTCCTGGACTTGTGTTTGTTGGGAGTTTGTTTTTTTTTTTTAATTTATTTTTGACAGAGAGCTTGCATGAGCCAGGGAGGGGCAGAAAGAGAGAGCATCCCAAGCAGATTCCATGGTGTCAGTGCTGACCCTATTGCGAGGCCTGATTCTATGAACTATGAAATCATGACCTGACCAGAATCAAGAGTCGGATGCTTAACTGACTGAGCCACCCAGGTGCCTCTGTTGGGAGTTTTTTGACTTCCAGTTCAGTTTCATTTCTAGTAATTTTTTTACCAGGTTTTTCTATTTCTTCCTGATTATGTCTCGGAAGATTGTATGTTCTAGGAATTTATTCATTTTTTTCTAGATTGTCCATTTTTTCTAGGTTGTCCAGTGTAACTTTTATAGTAATATAATCCTTTGTACTAATGTGTCATTTTTAACTTAGCTTCATTTCTGATTTTATATGTTGGAGTCTTTTCACGTTTTTTTCTTGATTAGTCTGGCTAAAGGTTTATCGATTTTGCTTATTTTTTCAGAGGACCAGCTCTTAGCCTCATTGATATTTTCTTTTTGTTTCTTTTTAGTCTTTATTTCATTTATTTCTGCTCTGATCTCTATTATTTCCTTCTTTTGTGCTAACTTTTGGGTTTGTTTGTTTTTCTTTTTCTAGTTCCTTTAGATGTTGGATCATTTATTTGAGTTACTTCTTGATTTTTGAGATAGGTCTTTATTACTATAAATTGCTCTTAGTATTGCTTTTGCTGTGCCTCAAAAATTTAGGACTGTTGTGTTTTCATTTCTGTCGAGATATTTCTTGATTTTGTCTTTGATTTCTTCATTGACCCATTGGTTGTTTGGTAATATGTTATTTAGACTTACATTTAGATTTTACATATTTGTGTTTCTTCTAGTTTTTTTCTTGTAACTGATCTCTAGTTTTATCCTTTTTTGGTTGGAAGAGATACTTGATATGATTTCATTCATCTTTAAATTGTTGAGACTTGGCTTTGTGGTCCAGCATGTGATCTGTCCTGGAGAATGTTCCATGTGCACTTGAAAAGAATGTGTATTCTGCAATTTGTGGGTAGAATGTTCTGTAGATGCTGTTGTGTCCATCTGGTCTAATGTGTCATTCAAAGCCACTGTTCCCATATTGATTTTATGTTCTAGCGATCTATGCATTGATGTAACCGAGTTGTTGTAGTCTCCTACCATAGTATTAGTGTCAGTTACTCTTTTCATATGGTAATATTTCCCTTATGTGTTTGGATCCTCTTTACATTGGGTGAATATATTTTTTCAATTGTTATATCCTTTTGTTGGGTTTGATCCACATCCCTTTGTTATTGTGTAATGACTGTTTTTGTTTTTTGTTACCGTCCTTGTTTTAAAGTGTATTTTGTTTGATTTTGATAATCCCTGGTGCTTTTAGAATTATTATTTCATTTGCTTAAAGTATTTTTTCCATTCCTTCACCTTCAGTATCTTTGTTTCTTTAGTTCTGAAGTGAGTCTTTTGTAGGGAGCATATAGTTGGGTCTCGTTTTTTTTATCCATTAAGTGACCCTATGTCTTTTTATTAGAACATTTAGTTCATTTACACTTAAAGTAATTGTTGATAGGTATGTACTTACTGCTGTTTTGTTAATTGTTTTCTGGTTGTTTCGTAGTTGTTTTCTGTTCCTTTCTTCTCCTGCTCTCTTTCTTTGTGGTTTGATGGTTTTCTTTAGTGTTTTGCGTGGATTCCTTTCTCTAAGTTTTTTTGTGCATCTGTTAAATGTTTTCAGTTTGTGTTTACCATGGGGTTCAGGTACAATATCCTATGTGTATGGTACTCTATATTATGTTGAAGGTCGCTTAAATTTGAAAATATTATAAAAGCACTAAATTTTTACTCCCTCTTCTGTGTTTTACGTATGTGATGTCACATACCTTTTTATTTTGTGTATCACTTGAGTAATTTTTGTAGATATAATTGATTTTGCTATTTTTGCATTTTAACTTCCATAGTGACTTTATAAGTAACTAATCTACTACCTTTACTATATGTTTGCTTTTACTAGTGAAATATTTTTCTTTCTTAATTTTCCTACTTCTACTTGTGACCTTTTGTCTCCACTTAAAAGAGTTCCTTTAAAATTTCTTTTGAAGCTGGTTTAGTGGTGATGAACTCTTAACTTTGTTTTCTTTTGAAAACTCTTTATCTCTTCAATTCTAAGTGATAGTGTTTCTGGGTAGAATATTCTTTTTTGTAGGTTTTTTTCTTTACAGCACTTTGACTACATCATACCAGTCTCTTCTGGCCTGTAAAGTTTCTGCTGAAAAATCAGTGATAGCCTTATGGGGTTTTTGTTATGTGTAACTGCTTTCCTCTTGCTGCTTTTAAGACTATCTAGGGGCGCCCGGGTGGCTCAGTCGGTTAAGCGTCCGACTTCGGCTCAGGTCATGATCTCACAGTTCGTGGGTTCGAGCCCCATGTCGGGCTGTGTTCTGACAGCTCAGAGCCTGGAGCCCATTTCAGAATCTGTGTATCCTCTCTCTCTCTGCCCCTCCCCTGTTCATGCTCTGTCTCTGTCTCAAAAATAAAAAATAAACAGTAAAAAAAAATTAAAAAAAGACTATCTTTTATCTGATTTGTGTCAATTATGTGTCTCAGTGTGGGCCTCCTTGACTTCATCTTGTTTGGGGCTCTCTGCATCCTGGACCTAGGTGTCTTTTTCCTTCTCCAGATTACAGAGGTTTTCAACTATTATTTCTTCAAATAATTTTTCTGCTTCCTTGTCTCTCTCTTTTTTTGGGTACTTCTATAGTATAAATGTTACTTGGCTTGATGATGTCACAGAGCTCTTTCAACTTACCCTCAATTTTTTCTTACACTTTTTTATTTTTGCTGTTTGGCTTGGTTGCTTCTGTTACTGTCTTCAGGATTGCTGATCCATTCTTCTACGTCCTCTAATCTATTGTTGAAGAAGTATTCTAATGTATTTTAAATTTCAGTTATTCTATTCAGCTCTGAGTAGTTCCTTTTCATATTTTATATTTCATTGTTGAAGTTTAGGTTACTTCATTCACTCTTCTCTCAAGTTTGGTATCTTTATGACCATTACCTTGACCCATATGTGGCACATTGGCTTATGTTTGTTTCAGTTAGCTCTTTTTCTGTTGTTTTGTCTTGTTCTTTCAAATTTTATTTAAAAAAAAAATTTTTTTTTTAACGTTTCATTTATTTTTGAGACAGGGAGAGACAGAGCATGAACAGGGGAGGGTCAGAGAGAGGGAGACACAGAATCTGAAACAGGCTCCAGGCTCTGAGCCGTCAGCACAGAGCCCGACGCAGGGCTCGAACTCACAGACTGCGAGATAATGACCTGAGCTGAAGTTGGTCGCTCAACCGACTGAGCCACCCAGGCGCCCCTCAAATTTTATTTTTAATGTTTATTCATTTTTTGAGAGGCAGAGAGACACAAAGCACAAGCAGGGGAGGGGCAGAGAGAGAGGTAGACACAGAACCTGAAGCAGGCTCCAGGCTCTGAGCTGTTAGCACAGAGCCTGACACGGGGCTGCACTCACAAACCGCGAGATCATGACCTGGGCTGAAGTCAGATTCTTAACTGACTGAGCCACCCAGGTGCCCCTGTCTTGTTCTTTACTTTGGAACATATTCCTCTGTCTCCTCATTTTGTCTGCCTGTCTGTTTCTATGTAATAGGTGGGTCAGCTATGCCCATCCTCGTCTTGAAAGTACTGGCCTTGTGTAGATAGGGTTCTTTTCCCTGTTGTGCAGTCCCTCTGGTCACTAGAACCAGATGCTTCAAGGGTGTCCTATTATTGCTGAGCTGTGATTGCTGTGAGCATGCTGATAGGTGTATCTTGCACTCTGTTCAGCTACCTGTAATGACCCGCTTTGCCTGCTGCATGCACACTGGGGTGGGAATCTTTCTCCCTGTCTAGCCAAGAGGCTTAGCTGCACCATGCCAGCTTGCTCACAGGTTGAGCCAGTACTCAGCCTGATTGTCTGCATTTAGCTGCTGGGACAGCTTGGGTGCAGTGATCACAGCTCCCTGCACGGCCAACTGAGAGTCTCGGCTGCTTGAGCTGTAGGTGCGTTGGTGTGTGCGGTTAGCTCCCCACCTCTCCAGGGCTTGAGGCACTTTCCTCACCGGGGCTGCCTGCGTGGTGGGTGGGCTGGGAGCGGTTTTGGAGAAGCACCCTCCTGGGTGGGTTGATGGAGTAGGTCTTTAGAGGAGCACTGGGTGGGGTACATTGTGGTAGAAACGTAGATGCAGAGTGTTTGTACTGGCTTGTATAAATGTCTGGCCAGGCTCTGGGAGGGCAAAGAAAAATAGTGCCTTCTAGCTTCCTCGTTTTTGGAAAAAGCTTCTGCAGATCCCCATCCTTCCTGCACACATCCTAAAATTAGTCAATAAATTTTCATGTATACCCCCAGGTGCTTTTCAAATGACTGCTTTTATGGTGGGATTATAATAACAGTGGTTTTCTTCTAACACATTAGGCATGTCACTTTGTTGTGTTCTAGTTTTTATGGCTCCTGGTGAAATTGTCTTTATTCTTTGTCTGTAATGTTTCTTTGTTCGCTGGCTGCACTTAGGATTCTCATTCTTCTCTCTCTCTTTAGCAGTTTTAACATGTTGTGCATTGTTATGCTTTTGGGAGGCATTTATGCTACTTGGTATTGTTGAGCTCCTTGGATCTTAAGTTTGTTTTCTGTCATTAATTGGGAGAAATTTTAAAACACTATTTCTTGGGGTTGCCTGGGTGTCTCAGTCGATTAAGTGTTCAGCTCTTGATTTTGCTCAGGTCATGATCTCACAGTTCCGTGAGTTCGAGCCCCATTGGGCTCCATGCTGATGGTGCAGGGCTTCCTTGGGATTCTCTCTCCACTTCTCTCTGCTCTTCCCCCACTCATGCTGTTTCTGTCTCTTTCAAAATAAAAAACTTTAAGACACTATTTCTTAAAGTGTTTTTCTGTTCCATTCTTGACCCCACCCCCCAGGTCCCAATTATGCATATGTCAGAACATGTTATTATATTTCACAGCTATCTAATGTTTTGTTTTCTGTTTTTAATTTTTTTCTTCTCTTTCAGTTTTAGTTGGATAATTTCTATTGACCCATTTTCAAATTCGTTTATTCTTTCCTTACCGGTGTTAACGGCTGTTCAGCCTGTTGAAGTTTATTTTTCGTCTGTTACTATATTTTTATTTCTAGATTTCCATTTAGTTCTCTGTGCTGAAATTATCCATTTGATTTTGCATATAATCTTTTCTATTAGAGTCTGAAACATATTAGTTATAAGTAAAATCTTGTTAGGTAGTTTCAACATCTCTGTATATGTGACTCTGGTTCTGACGGTTGCTTTGTATCTTAGTAGTATCTTGGTAGTTTCTTTTCATATGCTTTGTAAATATGTTTTGAAATGCGTATATCTTGGGTCAGTCTCTAAACTGAGGTAACTAGATTCCTGGAATCTGGGCATGACTTTCCTGCTAGGCCTTTAGCCCAGGGGTTTGTTTAACTGTTAGGAGTTGGGCAGCATGTGAGGGTTACTGTTTCTGCTATTACTCACAATGCATCACAGGCTTCAAGTTTCTATAGAGACACCTTGTGTTTTAGGATACGGGTTTCTTTACAGTTATGTCTGTTCATTTCTGAGTTTTAAGGGTTCTCTTTGCTTTGTGTCTCAGAGACAGTCTCGTTCCATGTATTTATTTATCTCCTGTCCATCTATCAGCAATATTCTATTGATACTTGTTACGCCATGCTTGTTAGCTTGGTGATGAGAAGTCGTTGACAGAATGTGTCCTCCTCCAATACAGCCTCGGTGTTAGGTCTGACCTTGTGGCCGTGGCCTTCTTGGTTCTCTTTCCCCACCCCACCCCCAGCTGTACTTGGAGACTCAGTGCATAATCCTGCCCTTCCCCTAGGAGTAGTGTAAGTGCCCAGTGGGGTTCGCAGAGACAAAGCTGGTAAGAAGGGGCAAGTCTCAGCGTCTGTGGTCTGAAGGGGTTTCACACTGTCGTGTCAGTTCACACTCAGTCTTCATTAATAAATGTGACCCCTATTCTGGTTGAGTTCTTACCTGTGGTGCACCTCAGGCAAAAACATACATTTTGTCTCTTCCTAGATTTGGGACACTTGGGTACTTTGTGACCTTGGCTCTCCTGTAAGTTAGGGGGGAAAAAAGTTGTGAATTTGAAGTTAGTCTAGCTCATTTTCATCGTAGGAATGAGTGGTTTTCTTACTTGGTTTATATATCCTGGGGTAGAAGCTGAAGTCAACCCATGTTTTTAATGCTTTCAGTATTTTATGTATACTGTGTTGCTTCGTAATCATAAAGAACATTTATCCATCATGTTTCAAGCCCTACGTCTCTAACTCTTTAAGAATAAGCTGTGACACAAAATAGTTAAATTTTTGACTCCAGTATACTTTTTACATATTCTAATACATTCTAGTAATAACCTTATTTTCAGTTTTGGAGTATGTCATGTTTGTATAATATTTAACTTTCTAGGGAAAAAGAACAGTGTTTTATTTTTTTTAGTATTTATGACACCCAGAACATTTCAAGGCATAGGGTATTAATAAAGTAAAACAAGCATGATGTTGTTTCATTTTTCTTTCTTGTACAAAACCTAACCCAAAGTAATGTACACAGTAGGCATATTGTAACAGATACTCAACAATGAACCTGACAAGAATTAGTTCCCATGTTTCTTTCCTGTGCCACTCCAATTCTGACCGCTTCAGACTGAGCAAAAATGTGCTGTTTCAGGGGTCACTGTCATTCGGGGATGTGACTGTGGACTTCTCCTGGGAGGAGTGGCAGTGCCTGAACCCTGCTCAGAGGACCCTGTACAGGGACGTGATGCTGGAGAACTACCACAACTTTGTCTCAGTGGGTAAGCAATTTGCATGTCGAACTTTGTGTAGCATGCGTTTTATTTCTTAGATACCAAAACGTTTGGTCTTTTGTGGTTAATATTGTTGAGACTTTTGCTTCAGGAGTCTGAGGTGGTTAATCTCTTTTGAGCACGAGGAAGAATATTTGTATTTTCACATCCCATGAAAGGTTTAAATGAGCCTCATCATGGTCCACCTCCTGAAAGTATACCTCCTCCCTCCTTTAGAATTGCTGTACCCATGCAGCTTTGCCCAAATTCTGTGTCATTTTTCCTTTTACAGGGTTTCTCATTAACAAGCCAGAGGTGATCTTCAGATTGGAGGAAGGGGAAGAGCCATGGATAGTAAAGGAAGAATTTCTGTACCAGAACTACCCAGGTGAGTTAGTGAGTACCAGGAAGGTTAGTGAGGAAGCCAGGAGAGATTACAATCTAAGTGGTCAGTTTAGGAGTTGGACATTTCAAATGTTTTCTAAGAATCTCTTAGTGGCACCTACTTTTCAAGTAGAGAAAGGATATGTATATGATAAAATTGAAAGCGAAAAGGGTAATGCCTGAGAATGACTGTATGCTGGTTTTCTGATTATTCAAAGCTCGGGGTCCAAGGGTATCATTTATGCAGACGAGTCAAGTGATAAAGGGTTTTTTGTGTGTGCTTAATAGCACAAAGCTAAAACTTAGAAAGGTAATAAAATCTAAAATTTGGTTCTTGAGGAGAAGGGAGGAAATAATATTTTCACTGCTACCTGTAGTACTTGATACTATTTAAATAAATAGGCAATAAATTAATGGGATTACAAGCTTGTATTAGATTAACTACTGTAACAAAAGCTCAGCCGTTGTTATTTTACAAGATTATATCTTTGTACCTAAAAACAATGGGACAAAGACCGATTATGTGCCCGAAGAACATTGCTAAAATGAAACCCTCAGTAAATCCTACAAAGTAGAAATAGGACGTTCCCTAGTTGTAGTCTGATAAAACCAGAAATCAGTAACAAAATTATGAAGCTCAGAAGACAAACTAACTCTTTTTCTTTTGCATTTGTATTTCTTCCTTGTAAACTTCTAATATTTCTCATGTTCTTACTTTACATCAATATCAGGTAGAACTACATTCCCTCATACTTTGCTTTATTCTAGTTCCTAATTGTAGTTGGTGAGAGGTTTTTTTGTTGTTGATGGTGGTGGTTTTGTTTGCCTTAGAACGTCTTTTCTTTCAGTAGTAAAAAAGACAAAGTAAATCTGTGTTACCCCTATTATTTATTTAATGAAATTTAAATTAATTGCCTTTTGGATTATGCATTATGGCCACACTTGCCATACTCCATTATGGCCTTATTTGGCTGCTGCAATCTTATTTTTATCTTGCTTACACTCATGCTAAACACCATTTGATCCCCTCATCAAATATCACTTAAACATACTCTAATCATTCACACCTTTCTTCATTGTGTGCTTTCTCTGACTGAATACTAAATGAGCTAATGAATGAAAAGTCCTCAGAACAGTGTTTAGTATATAAATAAAACATTTTTATTGTTATTATGTTGAATAATATAATATTATCGTGTAGGTTATAATATAAAAATAACCTATAACAGTATAATAACCTATAATAGTATAGGTTAAGTGTATCTGCTTCCAAGAAACAGACCTTGAATGTTTGAGCCAATGTAATGTCTTCTTTCTCAGAGTGTCCAGCATGCAGTGGGTCTTTCACAAGAAACAAAAGCAAAATCATGATGTTTCCTTATTGTATCTATCTTTTTTCACACCTGATGAATGATATTACAGAAAATGGCAATCATGGTACTCTTTCTTACTTTGGTATATAACCTGAAATAGACATTTGATAAGCACGTGTTGATTGGAATCAAGTAGAAGAAAAATTTCATATTCTGAAAACATTGTGAGGGAACTCATTCTGATTACTTGCATGAACCTATAGTTCTGATTCATCGGGTATAAAAAGGCATAGTGTCGAAACATTTGTGTTTGAAAAAATTATCCAGGTAATACTGATACGCACAGCTTGTTGAAGTTATTAATTTAAAATTACTCAGGTTCAAAGGAAATCAGAGAGTTAACAGCACTTGTTATGAGCAGTGGTTATAAACTATGGTCTGCAGACCTACCACATGTTATTGTAAATAAAAGTGTTTTTTTTGCAACACAACCATACTCATTTGTTTACATATGATCTTTGGCGGATTTCATGTACTAATAGCAGAACTCGATGTTGTGAAAGGCAGCTATGGCCTGCAAAGCCTAAAATGTGTACTGTTTTGCCTTCTAAGGAAGTTTGCCATCCTCTGGATGGAAAAATGAGGATTAAATTACGTGAAACATTTCAAATTCAGTGTTTACTTAAGAAAAATTTGTTGTATTCCCTCAAATCTAAGAAGCCATAGTTTGTAACTGGACCATTATGTGATGAATCACTAAGGTAAAATACTATATTGTGACTTGTTGATCACAGATATGTGATCAGTTATAACATGCATTCTGAGTTTATAACTTAAATATATGTGTATCGTATTAGGTGAGATACAGTATGTTACAAAGCAGTGGTATTGTTGTGTTAAAACAGTTGATCTACGTAGGAACTACTTTTAGATTTAGGATAAATTTTGAAAGTCTTGAAGAAGATTTGAAAAGGAATTCTTGAAATTTTGGAAAAATAGTGCTATTTTGTCTTTTTTTCTAGATACTAAATTGACTATATCCTAGCCTTGGCTCTGAATGAGGGAACACATTTTGACCTTGTAGTCATGAATGAGTACTTTAATGAGATAACTGACTAAACTGGAGCAAAGGATATTGACTGGGGAGTTGTAGAATGGCAGCTTGAAAATCTGATATGCAGGGGGCACCTTGGTGGCTCAATTGGTTAAGCTTCCAACTTTGGCTCAGGTCATGATCTCACAGTTCATGACTTCGAGCCATGCATCGGGCCTGCTGCTGTCAGCTCAGAGCCTGCTTCGGATCCTCTGTCCCCCTCTCTCTGCCACGCCCCCACTCACGCCGGCTCTCTCAAAAAGGAATAAACATTAACAACAACAACAAAAATCTGATGCGCATTTAGTTGGTGTAAATTTTGTTTGTCTGAATGGTGACTTGTAACAGTTTTCCATGTAGTACATGCTTCAGGCCAGTGGCACTTTTTTCAGCTCGGGGCAGACTTTGTTGCACTGGGCAGAAAATGTGGACAATACTTTTTAAAATGGTAAATCAACGTAAACATTACTCATTTTCTGGGATTTGGTTGAAAAAATATGATCCTTAAATTTTGATAATAAATAGAAATGTGGAAATGTGAGCTGTGAACTGTAAAGCAAAATTAAGTATTAGTATTTTGGCACAAGCAGTGTTGTTTCAAGCAAAAGCAAGTGAACATAAACGTGTCATGGTAGGTTCACCTATTGAATAGCTCCAGTAGAGCGATATGAAGGTATCAGAGCCAAAACAGGGTGATACATCCGATCTATATTGGCACAAGATTACTTAATGTTGTCATTGTTTTATACTTTCTGTTGGTTGTTGGTATTCCTGTAAATCATAGTTGGGAGGGGAGTTATAATGCAATTCAGTGACTCTACTTAAACATCAGCCAGTTGGCTCATTCAGCAATTTACCTTGCTATTAATGCATAGGAGGAAACTTCAGCTGGAAGAATGAAAACTTGTTTAGATGTTACTAGAACAATATAGGTTTGAGAGTATGAGGTCTACTCTGTAGTCTCCTTAATGTCTCATGTTTTCCCTCTGAACACCTTTGTCTACTGGTTTTTCTTGTCGCTCCAATTACTTTTTATTAGCTCGGTTGGACCCATCTTATTTTCTGTGACTTTTCTCCTACTGAATCTGTCACTCCTATAGAATCTTCCATCCTCTGTACACTGCTAATTGCATTTATATCTTCATTTCTGTTTTAAATGTTTTATTTATAAAGGGCTAAATAATTACATGTCCTTGTGTTAATAGCTTTTCTCCCTTTTTCCACTTACGTTTTCTTGAACTAGATGGGAAAAAAGGCACTTTGATCCTAAGAGACTACCAAAACCAAAAGTCAAGTATATAATAGGACATTTGTATCTTAGTCCAGTTCCATTAGACTGTGAAATCTTATGGTCTGTTCAATATTTTCATTTCTAGAAGACAACAAAGCTCATTACCTAACAGAGAGAATCCAGGAAAACCAAGACAAATATTTGCCACAAGTTGCATTTAAGAACAAAACACTGGCCTCAGAAAAAGTTCATGCTTTAAGACAACCATCTAATACGAGTGCAAACTTTGTTCCTTCGAGAAAAATGTCCTGTAAATACGACTTACGTGGAGTGAGTTTGAAAAATATTTTAATATCAATTGGTAGTAATAGAAATTCTTCAAGAAAAAAATATGGCATTTTAAATGTGTATGAGAAATTACTTGATATTAAGCAGGAAAAACCTCATGCTCAAGAGATTTCTTGTGAAAATAATCAGGATGAGAAAACCTTTGGTCATAAGAATGGTATTATTCAGCACCTAAATACTCAGACTTCAGAGGAGACTTTAAAATATAATGATGGTGGAAAACCCTTAGGAGAAGAGACCATAATAATTCCACACAGGCAAAATGACATAGGAGAGAAACTCTGTGAATATAAGGAACATGGGGAAACCTGTGAGATATCATCTCTGTTGAAATATCATGCGGTCTACACAGAAATAAAACAATCCAAAAGCAATCAAATGGAAAATAATTTCAGTAAGATGTCACACTTCACTCAAGTTCAGAAAAGCCAGAGAGGTGAGTGTCTATTCAAATGTAATGAATGTGGGCAAACATTCAACTACAAGTCAAATCTCACAGTGCATCAGAGAACACACACAGGAGAGAAACGCTATCAACTTAATTTACGTAGGAAGACCAGTCACAAATCAGTTCTCACAGACCATGGGAGGACACATACAGGGGAGAAACTTTATAAATGTAGTGAATGTGGGAAGTCCTTTTACAAGAAGTCATCCCTCATTCGACATGAGAGAACATATACAAGGGGGAAGCCCCACGAATGTAATGAAAGTGGGAAAACTTTCTGTGAGAAATCCACCTTCACTCAACATCAGAGAACTCATACAGCAGAGAAACGCTTTCAGTGTAATGAAGACAGGAAAACTTTCTGTCAGCAGTCAGACATAAAGATACATCAGAGGATTCACACAGGGGAGAAACGCTTTCAGTGTAATGAATGTGGTAAAACTTTCCATTGGCAATCAGACATTAAGCTACATCAGAGAACTCACACAGGAGAGAAACCCTTTCTCTGTAACAAGTGTGGTAAAACTTTCTATCGGCAGTCAGATGTTAATGCACATCAGCGAATTCACACAGGAGAGAAACGCTTTCAGTGTAATCAGTGTGGTAAAACTTTCTATTGGCAATCAGACGTGCATGCACATCAGAGAACTCACACAGGAGAGAAACCCTTTCAGTGTAACAAATGTGGTAAATCTTTCCATAGGCAGGCAGACGTTAATGTTCATCAGAGAACTCACACAGGAGAGAAACGCTTTCGATGTAATGAATGTGGAAAAACTTTCTACCGGCAGTCGGACGTTAATGCACATCAGAGAATTCACACAGGAGAGAAACCCTTTCAATGTAATCAGTGTGGTAAAACTTTCTATCGGCAGGCAGACGTTAACGTGCATCAGAGAACTCACACGGGAGAGAAGCGCTTTCAATGTAATGAATGTGGTAAAACTTTCTATCGACAGTCAGAAGTTAATGTACATCAGAGAACTCACACGGGAGAGAAGCCCTTTCAGTGTAATGAATGTGGTAAAACTTTCTATCGACAGTCCGATGTCAATGCACATCAGAGAATTCACACAGGAGAGAAACCTTATAAATGTAACGAATGTGGGAAATCTTTTTACGAGAAGTCATCCCTCACTCGACATGAGAGAACTCACACGGGAGAAAAACCCTATGAATGCAAGGAGTGTAGGAGAACTTTCTGCCAGAGGTCAGCCCTCACTCAACATCAGAGAACTCACACAGGAGATAGACCCTTTCATTGTAACGTGTGTGGCAAAACTTACCGTCATCTCTCAGCTTTTAATGTACATCGGAGAACTCACACAGGAGAGAAACCCTTTCAGTGTATTGAATGTGAGAAATCTTTTCTTACAAAGTCGACTCTTATTAATCATCAGAGGACTCACACAGGGGAAAAGCCCTATGAATGTAATGAATGTGGGAAGAGTTTCCGTCATAAATCTACCCTCACTACCCATCTGAGAACTCACTCAGGAGAGAAACCTTATAAATGTTGTGAATGTGGAAAAGCTTTTGGGCGGAAATCAGCCCTTACAAATCATCAAGGAATTCATGTAGGGTAGGAACCCTGTAGCAGAAATGTGCTATGTTTTTCCCAATACCCATTTCTCTTTCTTTATGGTTACACAACTAGTCCAGATTTGCTAGCCTGTCTTCCATACACATGAGGCCATATGACCTGTGACTCACAATATGGGCACAAATTCCAAGCCTGTAAAAGACCTCATTTGGAATTTTTCCTACTTTCGTTTTTCTTTCCTTATCAGGGGGTAATGGAGATATCCTCAGGACAACGTGGAAGCTAGTCATTAGAGATTACAGATTCTTAAGTTGGGAGAAACCAGGGTCCTGGGCAGAGTTTTGCCTTCACTAACATCACTTCGTAAGTCTTGTCATAGACGAGAAATAATTTTTTTTTTCAGCCATTACATGTTTAGAGCTTTCTGTTGTCATAGTGTATGCTAGCCATGCTTTATCCCATCTATCCTGTGAATCTAATGAAGGTATGAGAAACACTGTAGGTCAGAGAATTCATTAGGGGAGAAACCGCTCTCAATATCCTGCATTTTAATAAACCTTCATCAACAAGCCAAACATTTTATAAATCAGAAATTTACAGTGGAAAACCCCAAAAATGAATGTAGGAAAATTTTCACAGTCTGATTGTCCAGTAGATAATTGAGAGTAGAATAAAGCTAACAACCTGAAAAACATTTCAAGATTTATATATCAGAATACGTAACAAAAGAAAATTGTCAGTTTAGGAAACGAGGAAAACATCCTTACCTAGAAATGATCTTATTCTAGAAGCGATGTTTCGGATGCAGTATTAAATAACTTACAAATAATATGACACAGGATGCTTATTTAACGGTCTTGCTCATCAAGGAACACATCGGTTTGAGAAAGGCATGAGTGAGTTGAGTCAAAGCAGCGGCATTAAATGTGTATGAGTAGCGTCTGTGCTAGGTCAGGCTTCCACACAGCAGTGCTCTTTAACAGCTGTTTTCTGTATCCTTGATTTTTGTTTTGTACTCACAGTAGTTACAGTAGGGGCATTGCACCCTTACCTAAGTAACTTTTGTAACATACACTAGGATTTCTGACACTAAATACTATTGTCCCATCACATATTTACACCACAACATATATGAATTTTAAAAGGAACATTGAATGCGTGAATGTCATATGTGTTTTCTGCTTTTTGGTGGCATATATAACTCCATATAGACATTGTGAAGAAACTGTCCTTTTAGTAAATCACCCACATAACATTTAATAAAGTCAAGATTTATTGGAAATCTGCAACGATTCAGCACACAGTTGTTTATGATACACATATGAGTTAATTTTCAAAGGTGGCCTTGAACATTAGTACTTAGTACACTGTACGGATTGAAAGCAGGGCCCATTGAAGACATTTCCCCCATTTTTGTGTTTTCTAAAGGGTATGTTTAGTAAGTTTAAGTGCAAAGTGCAGATATTGTGAGCACAACTCTCTGCATTTGTATTTTTTGTGGTAGGCTGCCACGTTTCCGCCCTAGAATTATGCATGGTTTCTGCAAACTGTTTTATGCCTGTCACTTACTATTTGAGTGACCTGTATAGTGATTTAATCTTTCTGCTTCAATTTCATTATCTACCTCACAGATAGTGAACAGTTTGGGTTGATGTTTTCTGTTATTAGAGCCAAAGGCAGTTATGTTTAGAACTTGAACATTAGAAATAAAATAGTCATTCCATAGTATGAAGTGTATTTCTGCTTCTTGAGTTGATACAAGAAGATTCTTTTTAGAACTTTGTATTTTGTCTGGTTTGTCTTTAAAATATATGAAACAAATCTGTTTAGAATAAACAGAATAATCTATTGACCTCTTTGTGTTGTTGATTAAATGTGGTGTGAACTAAAAATCCAACTTTTTTTTTTTTTGCAAATGACTAGCCAATGGATCTTTCACCGGTTCATTCATTTGCCCTTACTTCACTGATTTGAAACCCCATTTTTTGTATAGACACCCTTTGGTGTGGCTATTGCATTTCTAGGCCCTGCATTCTTGTCCCCGTTCTTGTCGTGTCTACTGCTGGTCCATAAGCTAAATGGACCAACCACAGGACACCACCCTCCTACCCTACACTGAAGATTTCACTGCTGTTCACTCTCTGCTTTTTGCCACTGTGTATAAACTCATTGTGAATTTCAGTGGTTCTGGTAACATTTTGTCATCTTCCACACTGTGCCTTGAACACCATTTATTAAAACCAGCAAAATGGTTTTGAGTTATGACCATGTTTATATATGTAGCTTTTGTTCTTTTTAGCATCTTCTGCTCCGTTCTATTAAAATAACTTCATTCTGTTGAAAGGCATCTTGTTTCTAATTTTTCATTGTTCTGAACAATACTACTTTGGACACTTTGTGTTTATGCAGACTACAGCTGCATCCTCAACCCACAGTAAGAAACACATTTCTGTAAATACAGCCGAGCACTTGTTGATTCAATAAATATTAGTCACTATGTAGAAGGCGTTGTACAACAGTGAATACAACAGAAGTTCTAATCTTCCCAAGTTTAAATTCCAGTGAGACATAATCAGCGTTGTCAGAAGAGAGAAACCACAGCAGTGATTTGAACAGAAACAACATGATACAAGGAATTGTTAGCTTGGTGTACAGTTGTCTAGGGATCTGAAAGGGTATACAGGGAACCCTGAGATATGAAGAAGAATCTGAAAGGGGAAAATAAGAGTCAAGTGTATCCCTAGGATAGCAACTGCAGGCAGCAGCTTCAAGCTCTAGGCTGGTAAAATGAAGGGAACAGGGTAGGCGTCCCTCAGAGCTGAAGTGCAGAACTCCAAAGGAACCTGTTCCACTGCTGGGGGTATCTGAGCCCAGAGGAATGGCCCCACAGGTCTGGGACCCATATTGGCTGCCTGACGTTGGTACTTCTGATGGGGAAACACTGTAAAAGTGAATTCAGTGCCTTGTCCTCAGAGGACATTACACCTGACCGGGTGAAGAAGCATTGGTAAGGTGCTGACAGCACAGGACATAGAGGGGAAGCCCACAGGAAACAGGAGGAAGCATGTCCCTCTTCCCTCCACCCTTGCAACCCGCCAGCATATACTATTGGCAAAGTATGACAGCTGGCGAAACAGAAGTGTGGTTACAGTAGAAAAAGTCGGCTCAGCCAGCCTAGTCAAGCGATTAAAGTTAACATAAATAATACCGACAATTAGTGTCATTCGATAGTATTTAATTTGTGTACCATCTAATAGGATGCAGTGAGAATACAGCCAAAGATGCATAACCTGAGTCAAAGCAGAGAGGAACATCAAACCCATGTTGAGGCACACTCTTTAAAATAAATGACTTGTGGGGCGCCTGGGTGGCTCAGTCGGTTCAGCATCTGACTTCGGCTCAGGTCATAATCTCGTGGTTTGTGAGTTTGAGCCCTGCCTCGGGCTCTGTGCTGACAGCTCAGAGCCTGGAGCCTGCTTCGGATTCTGTGTCTCTCCATCTCTCGGCCCCTCCCCTGCTCATGTTCTGTGTCTCTGTCTCTCAATAATAAATAAACGTTAAAAAAAATTAAAAAAATAATAAAATAAATGACTTGTGGCATGACTGGGTTGCTCAGTCGGTTAAATGTCCAACTTCGACTCAGGTCAAGAGCTCGTGATTCATGAGTTTCAGCCCCATGTTGGGCTCTGTGCAGACAGCCTGGAGCCTGCTTCAGGTTCTGTCTCCCTCTCTCTGCCCCTCACCCGCTCATGCTCTTTCTCAAACAGTTAAAAAAAATTTTTTTTTTAATAAATGACTTGTGATCTTCAAACATGTCATGATCATGCAAGTCAAGAAAACTAAGAAAGTGTCCCAGGTTGAAGGAGACTGAAGAAATAGCAAATTACAATGCAGGATCCTGGATTAAATCATTTTTCTGTAAAGGGAATTATTTAGAAAATGGGTGAAACTTGAATGAGGTCTGAGGATGAGGTGGTAGGTATTAGTGTTAGTTTCCTGATTTTGAGGATTGAAATGTGATTATGTATTCTTGTTAATAAAGTATATGAGGTGTTGGAATATGCTGACAACCTACTCTCAATAATTCAGAGAATAAAAGGTTATTTGCGCTACTCTTGCAAATGTGTTCTGAGTTTAAAATTATTTCCAAAGACTAATGTAGCTTGTACTTGATAAGTAAATCACCTACTCTTTAACTTAGTTAATAATGTTAAGCTACAAGTTAAAACACAGACTTAGTTAAAAATTGAACTGATTCTAAGAATCTTCCCTAGAGGAAGTCCGTGTATTCAGAGCAGAAGAGACAGGACTGTGAGCTGATTACTGTGTGCTTATAACTCATACGTGGATCTTTGGGTCACATTCTTTGAAACAATAAAGGAAATTGGAGGGCATTGGCAGCTATAACTGGTAACCATGTTTACTCCCGAGTTGATGGTCTCTCGGCTCAGGCATTTTATTCTTGGGCTGACACTAGCCATCGTATGGGGAGGAAGAGGCATTGTGGATGTCCTGTGGGGAGAAAGGAGTGACTGGGTTATCTTAAGTAAACTTCCCCTCTGTGCCCTCTATATAATTACTAAACGTATGTTGTCAAACATTTACTAAGTATCAGGCCCTGTGCTATAAGTTATCAAATTTAACTTTTAGTAAGCCAGGGGAGTGTGAATGAATGGCTATATTAGTGATGATGAGAATGTGGATCAGGGAGGAGACATCACTCTATCAACGTCATGTGGAACGTAGGAGCTATGGGTAGGAACCTTGTGGCATCCTTAATGTGACTAGAAATTAGACCCTGTAGACCGTGTTGTCTAATTGTACATTTTAGTTCATTCAGGCTGGTATAACAAAGTCCATAGACTGGGTGGTTTATAAACAGCAGATACTTATTTCTCACGCTTCTGGAGCCTGGGAAGTCTACGATGACCGCCCTGGCAGATTTTGTGTCTGGTGAGGGCCTGCTTCCTGGTTCATAGAGGTCCGTTTTCTCCCTGTGTCCTCACATGGCAGACGTGGTGAGGGATCCCTTTGGGGCATGTTTTCTGAGGGCACTAATCCCATTCATGTGGTCTCTGCTCCAATGACCGAATCATCCCCCGAAGGCCCCACTTCCAAATATTACGACATTGGGATTAGTTACCCACAAAATGATTTTTTTTTGGAGGGAAGGTGACATGGGGCATAAACAATCTATAGCATTATTTCATTTTTATTATTTTTTATTTTACAAATAATATTGGAATACATGTATATATTTTTTAATTACAACTATTCCTCTTTTTCTTCCTCCCCTTCCCAGTACAGGGACAGCAGTCCCAATGCAGGCCAGTGAGGGGAAGTGAAGAGGAACAGAATAGTGTGGCTGTTCCCATTACGGAAACACAGGACACTAGGGAGGTGAGGGTTAAGGAGATTATAGATAGAGGAAATGGTTGGCATGGGTGGAGATTGATTACATTGAGGGCAAGATGAAATGTATTGAAACTGATAGCCAAATTTCTCCCTGTTGAAAGTATTTACAAATATAGAAAGGCAGAAGACTAAGCAGAACCCTGAGGTGCTGACATAGAAATATTTATAGGTGCCTATGTCCACATATGTGTGTAGACATATGCATGTGTATATGCAAATGTACGTGTGTGTGTGTGTGTGTGTGTGTGTGTGTGTCCTCCATACATGTATTTCCTAGCTCTTTATACTGAGATTGCTTAGAAGCAAGTACATCCTCACAGCAATGAGCAGTACCTTCCAGAGTCTGGTGCCTAGATACTACCTTCCACTTAAAGGAAACAGAACTCCTTTGTAAATGGCTGATTCCAAACTTGGGCCAGGGAAAGCGGATGAACCTAAAATATCTTCTCGAGGGAGAAGGCAAAGAGCTGCTCAAGGAATAATGGGGGCATAGCAAAAGTACACAAAAGCCATCTCAAAGATGCTCCTGTTGGCCAAATCTGAAACAATTTGAGCATGAAAACAAGTAGTAAGAATGGAATATAATCTTTGGTACAAAACAGAAAACCATGAATCCGTACTGATACAGAAATAAATGAATGGGAGAAGGGGAACCTTTTCCTTACTAATATATGTATGAGGAATAATGGAAATAAAAAACCAGTATTTGGTAGTGACTGATTCAGGTGAGATTATTAACAGATACTAAGATTGGTGAGTGGATGAGGGACAGATTATTGGCATAATCTCAGAATATATCTCCACAAATACCAGTTTCAAAGGGGAGAATGGTGATTTTTTTGGCAGGGAAACCTACCAGACACCAAAATGACAAGATAATCAAGGCTAATATCACCACTGTCAACACTGCGTGTCCCATGACGCGATGCATTGATCTATCTTCTCTGTGGTTACTACCAAGAAAGCATGACCTAAGTCTGGTGATGAAACATAGGATAGACTCAGACTGGTGGCATCCAGGACCAGGAAGGAGAAAGATGTTGGGACAGCTGTTGAGATTTGAAGGGGGTTTGTGGATTTGACAGTAGTGTTCTGTTAAGGTTGATTTCCTGGCTTGCTTGTTTGGATGGTGGTTCTGTAGGAAAGTGCCCTCATTTTAGGAAAATGCATAATGGAGTACTTAGGAACTGTGGTGTATGGTGTCTGTTGTTTGATCTCAAATAGGAAAAGAATGATCATAAGAGGATAGTTGATTAAATAGATACATGCAAAAAGAATGCAGTGGAATGTTAACAGTTGGGGAATCTAGGTAAGGAGGATATCGGAATTTTTGCATTGTTCTTGGAACTTTTGTGAAATTTGAAATTATTTCAAAATGATTCATTAAAGAATTAATTTCTTTGGACCCACCACCTTTACATTGGTAGCCTGCCATGCTTTAACCATTGCTATTAGTTCAATGTGTAACCTTTTACATCTTCCTTTACCGTATAGTTAAAACCCACATATATGTATGTAAAAAGAATGTATAGTAAGAGTACTGTCTTACGTTAAGATTGTTTTAGTTACGCAAATTTTAAATGACCTCATGTAAACATTGATGAAGTCTGATTTATTATCGTAATGTTGAAAGAATACAAGTTCTGAATTATTATTAGTTGTCTGGAATAACAAAATGTTAAAACTGACATCTCAAACGAAGTACAGATTGTCCCTCTCGTTGCCATATGGTAATGATACTTTAGCTAGTAAGCCGAAATGCATTCTGTAATTGGTTGTATCTTGTGAATGAACCCCACTCTTACATAAGTGCATAGGAAGTTTTATGTGCTATTTGATGATTTGGGCTTCTTTTATTTATTTTTAATTTATTTTCTTTTAAATGTTTATTTTTGAGAGACAGAGTGCAAGTGGGGGAGGGGCAGAGAGAGAGGGAGACAGAGGGTCCAAAGCGGTTCTGTGCTGACAGCACAGAACCTGACGCAGGGCTCGAACCCATGAACTATGAGATTATGATCTGAGCTAAAGTCAGACGCTTAACACGCTGAGCCACCCAGGCGCCCTAGACTTCTTTTAAATTACAAATTGAAATTGAAAATATCTCTAAAAAAGGGAAGAAAGAAAATATTTCTTTTTTTTTTAAATTTTTTTTTAACGTTTTATTTATTTATTTTTTAACATTTTTATTTATTTTTGAGACAGGGAGAGGCAGAGCATGAACAGGGGAGGGTCAGCGAGAGGGGGACACAGAATCTGAAACAGGCTCCAGGCTCTGAGTGGTCAGCACAGAGCCCGACGCGGGGCTCGAACTCACGGACTGCGAGATCATGACTTGAGCCGAAGTCGGCTGCTTAACCGACTGAGCCACCTAGGCGCCCCAGAAAATATTTCTTAAAATCTTTAAAAGTCAGGTGCCTGGTTGGCTCAGTTAGTTAAGCGTTCGACTCTTTTTTTTTTTTCCAATATATGAAATTTATTGTCAAATTGGTTTCCATACAACATCCAGTGCTCATCCCAAAAGGTGCCCTTCTCAATACCCATCACCCACCCTCCCCTCCCTCCCACCCCTGGCATTCGACTCTTGATCTCAGCTCAGGTCTTTTTTTTTTTTTTTTTTCCTTAATGTTTACTTTTTGAGAGAGTGTGAGCAGGGTAAGAGCAGAGAGAGAGAAAGAGGGAGACACAGAATCCAAAGCAGGCTCCAGGCTCCAAACTGTCAGCACAGAGCCCGATGTAGGGCTCAAACCCACAGACCGTGAGATCATGACCTGAGCCAAAGTCAGATGTTTAACTGACTGAGCTACCCAGGTACCCCTCAGCTCATGTCTTGATCTCAGGGTTGTGAGTTTAAGCCCCGCATTGGGCTCCATGCTGGACGTGAAGCCTACTTTAAAAAAGAACCAAAAAAAACCCAAAGCAAACCAAACAAACAAAAAAAGCCCCCAAAACAAAAAACTTCAAAAGTCATCTAAATAAAGGAAATAAAAAACCATCATTAGGCAAACAACACATCAATGATTGCTGTAGACACTATCCATTAACAGATACTAATATTAGAAGGCTTTACATTTGAAGAGAAATGGCATAGTTGCATGGCCTGAAATGATCTCCTCCAAGATACTCACAATGTGAAAAATTGTAACTTTACAGCAGAGGACCCTGGCAGACAGAACTTTACCAGAGTGGTTAACGTCTCCAGTAATAAGACACAGCAACATGATGAACCCCGTGACCGGATGCTCTGAGAAGCACAGGTCTCTTCTGTGGTATTCTTGCCCAAAACATACAATATCCTCCCAATCATGAGAAAACATCAGCCAAACACATTGAGGGACATTCTACAAAATAACTGACCAGTATTCATCCAAGTGTCAAGGCTGTGAAAGATCAGGAAAGACTGAGGAGCGTCCCTCCAATCAGGTGACATTTCCTGCACAGACTGCAGATACCACGTCTTAGAACTCCAGCTCATACTCTCTTCTGAATCTAGGACCAAACCTTCCACAGTCATAGTCCTCGATGGCTTCTGAGAATGGCAACATCTTCCAGGTTTTGCCCACTTCTTGGGAGATGAATCACAAATTCTGATCAGAAATATAAAATATGCTCATTTTTGGACTTCTCTTACTGCTCTTTAGCTCTGGAGAGGGAACTCAGGCTAGAGAGTGTTATCTTCCAGGTCGAATTCCTGTTCATTGTGCTGGGCCTTGGGTCCTTGAGAATGATACACTTGCATAGAAACTTCATCCAGGGTGCCAAAGTCTGACTCTCTAAGGATGCTCAGTTCCCTAGAAACTCAGACTGTATTTTGTATAAACTCAAATGCCACTGGGGACACAGCGTGGTGGGACAGTGCAGGTATGTCCTAGGGACTTCAGTTATGCTGTGTTCTAAGGACTCTGAAGAGACAGCCAGAGATCACAGAAAGATAATGCCCATTTAGTAATCCCTGGTCCCATATCCATCCCAGCACGTCCTGGGGAGCTTGGAAATGCTAAGTGAGCTGAGAGCTCGCACAATGGACCTGTATTCTATAACGCATAGGGATTATATATATATACATACATACGTGTGTGTGTGTATATATATATATATACATATATATATATAGCTATACGTATAAAGCTATATGTATATAGCTATATATATAAAGCTATACGTATAAAGCTATATGTATAAAGCTATATATATATAAATATATATATATATACACATAAAGATATGTATATATATATATATATATATATATATATATATATATATATATTTAGAGCTTGGTTTCTGAACATGGGGCACTGTTGCCTTTAATACTTTTGGTTGGGTCTTTCCTGGGTCTTGGGCAGTTCCCTCACACACATGCTTATCGTCTCAGCCGCTTCCTGTCTGGGCTGCTCTGTCCTTTACCTCGGCCCTGCAAACTTGAGCTGCTCTCATGAATGCTATGTAATGGTGCCCTTTTACCTGTAAGAAGGTAACTTCATCTGGTATCAAAAACTTACAAATTAAGTACAAGCTTATTTTCTGTGCCTCGGAATCTTTTCAGATGATCTATTGAATCATTGTGGTTTCAACCTTTAATACCATTCTGATTGAAAAAAAAACAAACCTCTGGAGTAGAATTTTGATGCGAACATGATGCATAGAATGTGAATACCCCACCATTCTGCAAGTAATAATTTAGAGGAAGATACTTTGCATAATATACATGAAATGTTGAGAAAATAAAGTATTAAAATACAAGTACCTTATAATGCTCATAGATTAATGTTTTTGAAAACTGCACCCATCCTTCTTTGCATTTATTCTTGTTGTGGCGGAATAGTGGCCCCCAAAGAGGTGCACATCCTAATCCCTAGAATCTGAGAATATGTTACCTTACCTGGCAAAGGAGACTTAGCAAATGTGTTTAGGTTAAGGATCTTGAGATGCGAGACTATCTTGAGTTATCCCAGTGGGCCCAATATAATCACAAGAATTCTTCCAAGCAAAGAGGGAGGCAGGAAAGTCAAAGTCAGAGACATGTGACAACATGGGCAGAGGTGGCGGTGATGCAGGATGACAAGGCAAGGACAGCCTTTAGAAACTCGTAAAGGCAAAGAAGTGGATTCTCCCTCCCATAGAACATCCACAAGGAATGCAGCCCTGACACCTTGATTCTAGCCATGTGATACCTGTTGTGCCCTTCTGAATTCCAAGAGCATACTCAACTTGTGTTGTTTTAAGCCACTATGCATGGGGCGCCTGGGTGGCTCAGTCGGTTGAGCGCCGACTTCGGCTCAGGTCACGATCTCGCGGTCCGTGAGTTCGAGCCCCGCGTCGGGCCCCTGTGCTGACAGCTCAGAGCCCGGAGCCTGTTTCAGATTCTGTGTCTCCCTCTCTCTGACCCTCCCCCATTCATGCTCTGTCTCTCTCTGTCTCAAAAATAAATAAACGTTAAAAAAAAAAAAAAGATTTAAGCCACTATGCAGTAATTTGTTACAGCAGCAACAGGAAATTAAAACACCTCTAAACGGTTAATTTTGAATTATGAGGAGTATGAATTTGTTTTTCTTTAGGATAAGTGGGTACGTTTTTCTTGAGATATATAATTGACATATTAACATTGGGTTAATATGGACTTATATATCTACCAGCTGCTAAGTTTGTACCCTTAAACAACATCTCTCCTGTTCTCTGAATGCCCAGCCCTCAGTAACCAACATTCCACAATCTGTTTTTGTGAGATAAGCTTTTTTAGATTCCATATAACTGTTATCCTACAGTATTTGTCTTTCCCTTTCTGACTTCACTCCCATAATGACTTCAAGGTCTCTTCATAGAGTTGCAAGTGGACAAGATTTTCTTTCTCATGGCTGAGGAGTAGTGTGTTTTATGTATTTACCACACACCTTCTTTATCCATGCATCTGTTGATGGACACTTACATTGTTTCCATATCTCGGGTATCGTGAATAACAATGCAGTAAACATGAGAGTGCATGTATCTCTTCAGTGTCCTGTTTTCATTTTTTAAAAAAAATTTAATGTTTATTTTGATAGCGCATGCACACGAGTGGGGTAGGGACAGAGAGAGCGAGACAGAATCCGAAGCAGGCTCCAGGCTCTGAGCTGTGAGCCCAAAGCCTGACATGGGGCTTGAACCCACAAACCGTGAGATCATGACTTGAGCCAAAGTTGGACCCTCAACCGACTGAGCCACCCAGAAGCCCCCGAGAGAATATGCTTTTGTAAAGTACATATTAAAGTACACAAAAATCAAAGAGAAAAAAGTATGTACAAAAATTTGTTCAGATTCTTAGTGGAATGTTGTCAAAGAATATTGAGCCTATCATTGAAAGGGTCGATCTCTTGGGGTGCCTGGGTGGCTCAGTTGTTTGGGCGACCAACTTCGGCTCAGGTCATGATCTCACCACTTGTGAGTTCGAGCCCCGCTTCAGGCTCTGTGCTGACACCTCAGAGCCTGGAGCCTGCTTCGGATTCTGTGTCCCGCTCGCTCTCTGCCCCTCCCTCGCTCCTGCACGCGCTCTCTCTCAACAATAAAACGTTAAAAAAAAAAAAAATAAATAAATAAAAAACGGTCAATCTCCCATTTCTTCAAGTAATTTTAACGTCACAGAAGAAAGAATATGTAGACGAATAAAGAAATTTTGTTTTGGACTGTCGATTTTCTGATGTATCCTCAGTTATCATTCATTGTTGTGATTTTGATGAACAAGCTTTCTTGATACCGCCCTTGACCCCTGGCTTTTTATTTCCTGAGAGAGTTGCTGATGGTGACAGATCCTAATTTTTTTCATATATTCTTTTATTGTGTTGATGGAGTCTATTTCATAGTATTTCAAAAAGTGAACTCGACAAGCAGGTTCCTTTCCTTGACAGCTCTAGTCTAAATGGCACACTGGCGTCACATAGAATTCAGCTGCAATCCGCAACTTTTGGGGAGTCCCTGACGGGCTCTGACTGCTTGGGTAACTAGGTCAAGCTCCCCAAACTTCCCACGTGCTAGGTAAAGACTGCACTCTCAGCCACCCTCCAACCACTGGTCGGTGAATCTGCAGGGAAAGGTAGTTTTCTGCCTTTCGGCGCGGACTGCTCACACTGTCCGGTTCTGCGCATGCCTAGTTCTGCGCATGCTTAGTACAGCCTTCTGCCTCTGGGCACTTCCGCCAGGCTTTTCCTCCCCTCCGGTTCTCCTCACTTCTCGCGTGGGAGGCGGTTCCCCGGCCGCCGAATCTCTGCGCTTTTCTGGGGTCAGTGCCTCATGACGAGGTAGCGATAGGTGAGCGCGGGACGGTTGGACGAGGGCCGAGGGGGGCGCTGCGCTGACTGGGAAGTCGCGGGCGGCTGTAGGCGGTCGGTGCCCGATCGCGTGGAGGAGGTCCGTGGACCGGGGACGGCGGGATGGGGACGTGTCCATCAGCGCTAGAGGTCGGGCCGCCCCGGTGCTCAGTCCCTGCCGGAGCGGCCGGGGCCGTTCGCGGGGCCCGGTTCTGGAGGCCGCGGGAGGAGGGCGTGTGCCCGGAGGCGGTGGGAGAGGGACGGCGCCGCGGCCGGGAGGGGGGCGCGAGCGCGTCGGGCGGAGGCGGGGTGGTCCGGGAAGACGGGCGCCCCTGCCTGGGCTGAGTCGGTTACCGCCCCGCCTCTTGGTTCTCCTTGTCTCCTTCCTGGAGTCCCCCGAGCGGCTCTCCAGTCGGGTGCGCGACTGCTTCTTGAGGTGTGGTGTTACTCAGTCCGGCATTAGGGAAGGATCTCCGAGAATCCCTTACTTTTTGTCTCATTGAATAGAAACATTGTTTGTTTGTTTGTTTGTTCGTTTGTTTTTCTTCTCGAAGGTTACTGACTTGTTCAGAATCACAGTTTGTTAGTGGCGAAGCCTGGAAGTTGTGTCTCCCGACTCCAGAGAGACTGCCTGCTTTTCCACACGAGGAAAGGCAAATTGCTTTATAAAAAGATCCTTGTTTTTAAAATTTTTATTTTTGAGAGAGAGAGAGAATGACTGTGAGTGGGGGAGGGGCAGAAAGAGAGGGAGACACAGAATCTGAAGCAGGCTTCACCCAGGTTCTGAGCTGTCAGCACAGAGCCCGATGGGAGGCTTGAACTCAGGAAGTGTGAGGTCATGACCTGAGCGAAGTCAGGCGCCTAACCTACTGAGCCACGCAGGTGCCCCTGTAAAAAGATCCTTTTGAGAAAACCCAACCAGGACGAAGAAAATATAGACCTGTCCTTAAAGCACTGCTTTTTACCATTTTCTGTGGAATCGCTAACCAAAGGTTTAGTAACAGTAGGAAAATTGATAAACAGATTAGTCAGGAGTATTTTTTTGTAAGTTTATTATCACGACAGAGAGAGAAATAGAGCGAGTCAGGAAAGGGCAGAGAGGGAGAGAGAATCCCAAGCAGGTTCCACACTGTCAGCACAGAGCCTGGTGCAGGCCTTGGTCCCACGAACCCTGAGATCGTGACCTGAACCAAGAATCGAGGCTGAACTGACTGAGCCCCCCAGCTGCCCCAGGTCGGGAAGTTTTTTGTTTTTTGTTTTTGCTTTTGTTTTTGTTTTTTTTTCTTTTTACAGTAGTTTGGTGAAGAGTTAATGTTGCTTCACTGAGTATATTGTTTTATTTAAACTAGCTTTTTTAGTTAATTTTTTTTTTTTTTTTTTTTTTTTGTGAGCATCACGAGAGGTTTAAACTGTGAAAAAATCCCCAGGAAGCAAATATTTACATTTAGGTGTTCTTTGAGCATCTGCTGTCCTTTCTGAAGGTGAAGGGTACTGACACGCTTCCTATCTATTGGGTTGTATAGTTTTATAGGGCAGGAGCGTTCAGGAGCCACCAGGCAGGCCAGCTCTTTTAGGACCTCATTCCTCCTGTAACTCAGCACAGCACCAGAGTTGTCTACACTTTTCCAAGACAGCAGAAAATGAACAAATCCCAGGTAAGTTGTTCATTCCCCACTTTATTTTGCGACGGACTTGGTGAATCCCATTGCAATGGGAAATTAGCAATAGATATAAATCTACCTTTACAGAAAATACAGAGTCACAGATCAATAGCAAGACTAAGGTGGTTTGTAGATAGATGCATGCCGATCATTCTATATTTTAGAGTTTCTAAACTGACCTACATATAACATCTCTGTTGTTTCTGATAACCATGGAGAAAGGAAGACACAGTCTTTTGCCTACAGACAGAATTTTTTCAAGACACAAAGACTTCTTGGATGATATCTTTTTTGGTTTTAACATAGGGACGCATAGTGAATATCCTTCCTGTGACAGCCTCGAAACGAGTGCCTAAAACTGTTCCTCACTGAGAGTAAAAGGGTCTGAGAGATAGTTCAAGTAGTTAATTTAATGATGGTCATGGTCGATCCTGGTATCAAACCCGATATGTTTAGAGGAATGAATGGTCTACATGCCTGTTAACAAAAACTCTCCATAACTACTTTAGCCAGGTTGTGTCTGCGAGTTTTATAGCAGATGGTTCAAAGTTAAATTCTCTGGTAAATGTGTCTGAGCTTCTCAAATTCATCCTATGGATTTCTGTCTTGGTTTTTCCCTTCCACTTTTTTGGGGTTTGTCCAGGTAAAATTGCCAATGATTTAATTGTAATTGCCTTCCTTCAAGAACTGCTCCATTACTCTTCTGACAGTCTCTCCTGGGGAGTCTTCTTTGTCTCTTCTGATGGCTCTTTCGTGTAGCCTTCCTCATTGTACCCCATCGTTGAGTTCCAAGTTTGTATCATTTGTCTACCAGTCTTAACGTTTATCTCTACATGTATCTTGGAAAAATAATACTGCTTATTATTTTGAGCACTTCTAAAAATATGTAAATTATCTTAATGTTTATATGACAGGCATTTTCTCCCCTCAGTACACTAGTAATTTGAGATCTATCCATAGGAAGTGTATTTATTTACTTTTTTAAATAAATAGTTTTTTAAAAATTTTATTAGAGTTTGTGAGTGGGGGAGAGGGGCAGAAGGAGAGAGAGAAAGAGGGAGAGAGAGAGAGAGAATGAGAATATCTTTTTTTTTTTAATTTTTTTAACGCTTATTCATTTTTGAGACACAGAGAGAGACAGAGCATGAGCAGGAAAGGGGCAGAGAGAGAGGGAGACACAGAATCCGAAGCAGGCTCCAGCCTCCGAGCTGTCAGCGCAGAGCCCGGTGTGGGGCTGGAACTCACGAACCGTGAGATCATGACCTGAGCCGAAGTGGGACGCTCAACCAACTGAGCCACCCAGGCGCCCCGAGAATGAGAATATCTTGAGAGAGAATATCTTAATCAGGCTCCACACTTAGGGTGGATCTTGACCCAGAGCTGACTCTCAACAATCATAAGATCATGACCTGAGCTGAAATCAAGAGTCCGATGCTTCACCACCTAGGCACCCCTGTAGTTTGTTTCTTTTAATGTTGGATTTTCCTGCTGTCTGGACACAGTGTATCCTAAATACTAGATTTCATTGGTCGACATTCAGGTAATTCCATTTTTCATTGATATAAATGCTGCTGTGAATATCCTTGACATTCTCTGATAAATGCAAATGTATCTCCACTCATGAACATTGCTTCTCAGAGTGAGGATCTTTGGCCAGAAATGGCAGCGTCCCCTCAAAACTTGTTTGACATGCAGATTGTGATCCACCATCCCAAACCTACTGGAAGAGAACTTTTGGAGGCCAGGCCCAGCAATCTGTGTTTTTAACAGGATGCCCGTGTGATGGTGTTAAGTTTAAGAATCATTGCTCCAATGTCCAGTGATTAATATTTTTGAGTTATAGGATATGAAGATTTCTAATTTTTCTAGGTAAATTGTTATTTATTAGAAAACTACTTTTCCTCCTTTCTCTCCAGATGTAAAAATTATTTTTACATTAAAGGGTGAAGAACTTCATTGTTTAATTTCCACGGGTCTGATTATTTAGTTTGTGCAACTTTCATAAATTTATGGCTTTTTAGGTTGTCTTATTCTGCTCAGTTTTGTAAGAATTCCTGTGTATTTTATTTTATTTATTTATTTTTTAAAGTTTAAAGGGCATTGAGGAGGGCACGTGTTGGGATGAGCACTGAGTGTTGTACGGAAACCAATTTGACAATAAATTATATTTAATATATATAAAAAATTTATTTATTTATTTTGAGAGAGACATAAACAGCGTAAGTCGGGGAGGGGCAGAGAGGGAGACATAGAATCTGAAGCAGGTTCCAGGCTCCGAGTTACCAGCACAGAGCCCGACTCAGGACTCAAACCCACAAACCGTGAAATACGACCTTAGCTGAAGTTGGACACTCAAGTGAGTGAGCCACCCAGGTGCCCCACCAGGCAGATTTCTAATGCATTAAAAGCTTAAAATTCTACCTCAGTGGAGATTTAACATGCCAGTGTGATTTTCCAGGTACTTGTCAAAAATTGTTAAATTTCCCCCAAATCCTAGAGTCTTCACAATTAGATGGTAATTTCAAACAATACTACTTTCGGAAATCTCTTTTATTTAGAAATCCTGCACCTCTTTCTTTTGATCAGAAATTACATAGCTTTTCTTCAGCTTATAAAACAAATTCTACTTAAAATAAGTTTTATTTTTAAAATAACAAGTAGATTGCCAGCTTACAGAGACCTGGGGGAGCAGGTTCCATCCTCAGTTCTCTGCAAATGCTGCTATCACTGTCGGTGCCCCGATGTCCCTCTCCCTGAAGCTACCAGTTGTTCCGTCTCCACATTTAATGTATGTGTAAGCCATTCCATTGCTTCTCGGCCACTCTTAGCATTTGCAGATGTTGTACTTACTGTCAGTCCTTCAAGGTAACTGCTGAGACAGACTCCTTTCACAATGATTATGGCTTCTTGAGTCAAAAGAGTTTTTTCTGGGTCCTGAGAATGTGGTTTGTATAGAAGTCTGTCATCCACTGAAACCATATTTGTAAATGAGATACTAGCAGACCTAAGTTCCTTGTTTTGTCTATGGGAACAACTACAGAATGTTTTTGCACATATGTTTTAGTTCTGCCGCACCAATAAGAGATCACAGTGGAAGGCAGTCCTCGCTCTGTTCCGAGAAGTCTTTGGCTGTGAAACTTTCCAAAGGGATCTGTATGTTCTGTCCAGTACATCAACTCCAACCTAGCTTGAGGTCATAGGGTTCAGGTATTTCTGCACTGCGACTGTTGAAACAGTTTCCCATGGGTGATTAGAAATGCGCTCTGAAGTCCGTATCTTCATGGTGCTGTCAGCCTGCATGATGACCCTGGCGTCCTGTAGGAGACAGACATCAGGTCACTTTCTTCCCATACGATTTGTCTGAGAACTCTTTTTGAAAACTTGAGTTTCCCCACTGTTTTGCAGTGTGATGTATGTCATAGTGCATACATCTATGTCTGGGTCCTTTCGCGCTCTATTCATTTCCACTGCTTAGTTTGGCCCTTCTTAGGCCAGTACCACATTTGATAAAAAATATTTCAAGTGAGTGGTGTACATACATCCTTCCACACTTTTTTCGTCTTCAGCAGGATCCTGGCTTCAGTTGGCCCTTTGTGTTCCTGTACAAATACTGTTAGCATTCACAAAATAACCTGCTGGAACTTTATTTGCAGTTGAATTGAATCTATAAGTCAATGTGGGAAAAATTGCTTATTTTCTGATATTGAATATTCTGCCTGTGAACATGATGTATTTTCTACATTTATGTAAGTCTTTAGTAATTTTAAAAGATTCTTTGTGTGTGGAATTCTTGCACACCTATTGTTAGAGTTATTTCTATGTGTTTAGCATTTTTATTAATATATATGCTTTTTTTTTTTTTTATTTTTGAGAGAGAGAGAAAGAGAGGGTGAGAAAGAGAGGGGAGAGGGGCAAAGGGAGAGGGAGAGAGGGAATTTTAAGCAGAGTCCACACTCAGGGCAGAGCCTGACAGTCCTGGATTCCATGACCCTGGGATCATGACCTGAGCCTAAATCAAGAGTTGGATGCTCAACCAAGTGAGCCATTCAGGATCCCCTAATATACCTGTATATATTTTTTTAATTTTTATTTTTTAAATTATTTTTTAATTAATTTATTGTTTTATTTACATCCTAGTTAGCATATAGTGCAACAATGATTTCAGGAGTAGATTGCTTAATGCCCCTTACCCATTTAGCCCATCCCCCCTCCCACAATCCTCCAGCAACCCTCTGTATGTTCTCTATATTTAAGAGTCTCTTTTTTGTCCCCCTCCCTGTTTTTATGTTATTTTTGCTTCCCTTCCTTTGTGTTCATCTGTTTAGTATCTTAAATTCCTCATATGAGTGAAGTCATATGATACTTGTCTTTCTCTGACTGACAGATTTCGCTTAGCATGATACCTCCAGTTCCATCCATGTAGTTGCAAATGGCAGGATTTTATTCTTTTTGATTGCTGAGTAATACTCCAGTGTGTGTGTGTGTGTGTGTGTGTATACACACACACATACACATACATATACAGATACACACACACACACACACACACACATACATACACATACATTCATTTTGCATCTTCTTTATCCATTCATTCATCCATGGACATGTGGACCCTTTACATACTTTGGCTATTGTCAGTAGTGCTGCTATAAACATTGGGGTGGATGTGCCCCTTTGAAACAGCATATCTGTATCCCTTGGGTAAATACCAAGCAGTGCAATTGCTGGGTTTTAGGGTGGTTCTATTTTAAATTTTTTGAGGAACCTCCATACTGTTTTCCAGAGTGGCTGCACCAGTTTGCATTCCCACCAGCATTGCAAAAGAGATCCTCTTTCTCCGCATCCTCGCCAACATCTATTGTTGCCTGAGTTGTTAATGTTAGCCATTCTGACAGGTGTGAGGTGGTATCTCATTGTGGTTTTGATTTGTATTTCCTTGATGATGAGTGATGTTGAGCATTTTCTCATGTGTCTGTTAGCCATCTGGATATCTTATTTGGAAAAGTGTCTACTCATGTCTTTTGCCCATTTCTTCACTGGATTATTTGTTGGGTGTTGAGTTTGATAAGTTCTTTATAGATGTTGGATACTAACCCTTTATCTGATATGTCATTTGCAAATATCTTCTCCCATTCCATTGGTTGCCTTTTAGTTTTGCTGATTGTTTCCTTTGCTGTGTGGAAGCTTTTTATTTTGATGAGGTCCCAATAGTTCAGTTTTGCTTTTGTTTCCCTTGGCTCCAGTGACGTGTTGAGTAAGAAGTTGCTGCGGCTGAGGTCAAAGAGGTTTTTGCCTGCTTCCTTCTCTAGGATTTTGATGGTTTCCTGTCTTGCATTTAGGTCTTTCATCCATTCTGAGTTTTTTTTTGTGTGTATTATACATATATTTTCAATTGTACTTTTTAATTGCTTGTTGCTGACATGTTATTTTTTATATATTGACCTTAAATCAACAATTTTTCTACACTAATTTACTATACCTAATAATTTATCTCAACCTTATTTGCATTTTTTATATATACACATGTGTAATCTGGTATTAGTGACACTGCTGTTTACTTTTTCCAATTCATAAAACCTTTTTTTCTTTATTGCCCTCTTAGGTCCTCCAATATATGATACTCAATAGATGCAATGAGTAGGTTTCCTTGTCTTTATTCTGTTCTCAAAGGGGAAGTTTTCCTCTCAATATGTGATTTTTGCTGCATTTTTTTTTTTGCATTTCTTACCACATCAAGGATGTCCACTTCTATTCCTAGTTACCTAAAGTTTTTATTTTCTTCATGAGTGCCTTTTAAACTTTATTAAATGGTTTTGGACATCTATTGAAATCATATTATTTGTCTCCTTCATTTTCTTAGTTGGTGAATTACATTAATTTTTAAATGTAAAACTACCTGGATATTTCTGAAATAAATCTAACTGGGTCATGCTAATATTTTGTTTCGGGTTTTTGTTTCTATGTCTATGAGAGAGATTGACCACTAAGTTTTTGGCCAGGGAGAGATATGTTCTTCGTAGGTTTTAGTATTTAGCATCAAAGTATGTTGAATTCATAACATGAATTCTTGAGTGTTTCCTCTTGGTTTCTCTACAATATTTTGTTTTATTGCTACTTCTTTCTTAGATATACATCCATATGTGGCACCATCTGTGCATGGAGTTTGTTTCTCCTTCCTTCCGTCCTTCCTTTCTTCCACACCCAATCAGGGGCTCATTTTATACTCTGTTTGTATGATGTTGGCCTTTTCTTTCAGGAGATTCTACATGTAAGTAACACCATATGGTGTTTGTTTTCTCTCTTGACTTACCATAATGCCCTCAAGGTCTGTCCATATTGTCACAAATGGTAGGATTTCCTTTTTCCTTTGTTTTTATGGTTGAATAGTATTCCATTGTGTGTGTTTACACACCACATTTTCTTTATCCCATCCATTCCTCTGTTGATGGACACTTACACTGTGTCATGCCTCAGCTATTGTAACCAATGCTGCAGTGAACAAGGGATTAAGGTGTGTTTTGCAATTTTGATTCCATTTCTTTTGGATTTGTGCCTAAAAGTGGGATTTCTGGATCATCTGGTAGTTCCATTTTCAATTTTTTGAGGGACCGCCATAGTGTTCTCCAAGGTAGCTGCGCCAATTTACATTCCCACCGACAGTGAAGGGTTCCCTTTTTACGCCACATTCTTGCCATTTATTATCTCTTGTCTTTTTGATGGTAGCCATGCTGAGAGGTGTGAAAGTGATATTTCATTGTGGTTTTGGTTTGCATTTCCTTGATGATTCATGATATTGAGCACCTTTGCATATACATATTGGCGTTTGTAGGTCTTGGGAAAAATGTCGGTTCAGGTCCTTTGCTCATTTTAATTGGATTATTTGCTGGTTTGCTTTTTGAGTTGTATGAGTTGTTTGTACATTTTGGATATTAACGTCTTATCAGATACATGATTTGTGAATATCTTTTCCCAATCTGTAGGTTACTTTTCAGTTTATGGACTGTTTGCTGGGCAGGGCTCTTAAGTTGGATGAAGTCTTGTTTGAGCTTTTGTTGCGTTCCTTTTGGCATCTTATCCAAAAAAACATGATCCTAGAGAACAATGTGGAGCTTCTCCCCTATGTTTTCTTCTAGGAATTGTATGGTATCAGTTCTTATGTTTAAGTCTGATTCATTTCAAGTTAATTTGTATGAGTGGTGTAAGATAGGAGTATAGTTTCATTCTTTTGCATGTTGGTATCCCGTTTTCCCACCACCATTTACCGAAGAGACCATCCTTTCCCCATTGTGTGTTTTTGGCGCCCTGTGAAAAATGAGTCAACCATATATGCGTGGGTTTATTGGGGGGTTTCTCTTCTGTTCCATTTGACTGCAACTGTTTTTATCACTGAAATAAGTCTCCCTTTCACTGCAGTTGGTATTCCCTGTAACGTACCTTAATTAGGCCTTCCTTCGCTTCGTTCATTAACCATTTATGAATAGTTAGTACGTGTCCTAATGTGTGCCAGCTGGTGAGGATTCTAAGAATGAGACATCGCTCTTTATAAGGAGAAACTCTTAGAACTGTGTAGGGCATTAAAAGAAACTCACGTGATTTTGACGCTACTGTAAGTCCTACGGTGGGGATCCTGTTTTGTTTTCCTCATGATTTTTCATTTCTGGTTAAAAATGAAAAGACAAGATTTTCAAGGCTAAAATAACATAATTGTTTTTTGTATTGGGTGACGTACCCCATTTGTATTTGTTCTTGTGAGGCTTTAGTCCCTCCATCTGACAATGTATTTATTCCCTATGCTTTTTCTTGGTTGTGTGGGGCACCCCGATTGAGTGGGAGCCGGCAGGCGCCAGTGAAGAATTCACTCAAGACAGAACAGAGGAAATAGAAGTTTACCGGATACCCTGCAAGGGAGCAGCGGGCGGGATGGCAAAGGGGAGACGGTCTGCTACTAGGCGGTGGTGAGGGGCTGTAGTTCTAGAGTAGCTGTAACTTTTCCCCCTTTTTTGGTAATCTCAGGCACTGTGCCTGCCGTGGGCAGCCCATTGGTCAGTGAGGGCCTGTGGCTTAATGAGCCTGTTCACGTCAGCTTGGTGGTCGTGGTCGTGGTTGCTGTGGGTCCTTTTGCCTTGCTCAAGCTTTGACTGCTCAAGCCTGTTGTATACACAAGTGGTCTCTAGAGGTTGTTCGTTTGTATTTTATTGGATTATTTTGTTTTGTTTTTTCAACACTGCATCAGTCAGCTTGTGTCATAACAAAGGATTCCTAAATTTATTTTTTGTTTGTGTCTGTGATCTTAGGGGCTAAGGCGTGGCTCTGTTCCCTGTGCTGTGCATTGTGGGGTCAAGGATGAAGGATGATGTCTCTGAAACTTCTCCCTGAAGTGACACATTTCCCTTGTACCACTTTTCATTGGACAAAGCAAGTCACGTGGCCCAGGTTCATGTCAGGGGCAGGATTTCTAATGTACCCTTATGGGCAGGCTGGGGGGCCAGGACTTAAAGTTTACTCCTACTAGAGTGGTTCAGTATTTAAGTTTTATTCTAATATTAATTATCATTTAAGTTTAAATTGTGGTTATAGTTTGTAATTTTCTCTCAACATATAAAAGGACCTTTATTATTACTGCAATTCGACCTTTACATTTACCTCAGTCATCTTCTGCTATCCCGTATTTTGTGGAAGCCCTCTGAAGTATTTTGTTTCCCTTAATGAAGAATATCTGTAATACTGTTTTTCAGACAGTTTCATGGGGCACCTGGGTGGCTCAGTGGCTTTAGCATCCTTCTCTTGCTTTCAGTCCAGGTCATGATCTCACGGTTCCTGGGATGGAGCCGTGCTTGGGGCTCCACACTCACAGCATGGAGCCTGCGTGGGACCCTCTCTGTCCCTTTCTCTCTGCCCCTTCCCTGCTCGTGCTCTTTCTCTCTCTCAAAATAAAGAAAGAAACCTAAAAAAATTTCTTGAAGCAGTTTCATTAAAGGACAGAGCTGGTATGTCAGGAATGATTTGGAATCGAATATATCTCTTGATTGGTGAATTCTAATTATGTGCCCGGATAATACTACGTTAAGTAAGTTTTCTGGATTAGCTAGTGCAATCCTACACCACCTTTATGCTGTAGGTACTGAAATTACAGAAGTGTATAAGGATTTACGTTCGGGATCTCTACAGAATAGTTCATTTGCAGAAAATGCAGTTTGAGAAGTGGACAAATTTGAGATGTCCTGACTCCTAGTCGACCGGAAGATGCCTCTTCTGGCAATTTGATGCTTGAAACGTGGGAACCGGAACTCACATTACAAATGATACTGGAAGTGTTCTCAGTGGTTCCCGAGGTGCCTCCTGGTTTTGAAAATGACTCAGGAAGATCTTTGTGTGCTGCTGATTTTATCATCTTGCTCCCCCTCACTTCTTCATAGACGTGTCATGTCTCAGTGTGTTCTCCCACTTCAGATATTTAAGGAACCTCAGCCTTTATACTCACGATATGTAGCTGCATCAACAGGTAGAAACATGTTATTTATATATATTTTTTAACTTTTTTATGTTTATTTTTGAGAGAGAGAGAGACAAAGAACATGAGTTGGGGAGGAGCAGGGAGAGAGGGAGATACAGAATCCCAAGCAGGCTTCATGCTGTCCTTACAGAACACGATGCAGGGTTCAAACCCGTGACCAGGGAGATGATGACCTGAGCCGAAGTTAGCCACCCAGGCACCCCTCGGCTTTTACCTTTTAAACTGGAGAATAAAAATTTGTAACAAAATGTATTGATAGTATATTTATGTAATTCATAAATATCAAGTTTGATAGTACTCAAAAGTGGTTTTTTTTTTTTAACGTTTTTAAATGTTTATTCATTTTTGAGAGACAGAGAGAGACAGATCATGAGCAGGGAAGGGGCAGGGAGAGAGGGAGACACAGAATCCGAAGCTGGCTCCAGGCTCCGAGCTGTCAGCAGAGCCCAGCGCGGGGCTCGAACTCACGAACTGCGAGATCATGACCTGAGTCGAAGTCGGACGCTCAACCCACTGAGCCACCCGGGCGCCCCAGTACTCCAAAATATTCTTTAAGGTGGAACGTGATCACACATTGAAGACTCGGTCTAATTTACTCTGTGATCCATTCCATGAATTCCTTTCTGGCACTTCTTGTCATCACAGATCCAGGCTGGATTCTCAACTTTTCCTCCACCATTTGCCCTCTTCTCATTTCCCGAACGTGTTAATGGAGCCCCGCCTTTGCTTGCACCGAGGACCACGACCCTGTGTTTATGAGAGTACGGGTTTCCTCTTCTCCACCAGCCGTTCTTCAGTGAGGCCCCACAAAGAGCTAATTTTGCTGCTCGTTTGTTTTAGTCTGTCTTGTGCATACCTCACCTTAGCGATTGTAACCTGTTACTGCATGTTTTCTTATCAGATTATGTGCTCCTTGAATACAAGAACAGTTTTATTAATCTTAGCATTTCTAAGAATTGGAACAGTTCCGGATACGTTGTGGGATTTGGTGATTTTTACATTAATAATACCCTGAAGCAATGGCATAGTGTTTGTTAGATTTCTCGTCTTCCCTCAAAGCCTAAAGCCAAACACGCCTTCTGCAGACTGTTTTGGTAATCATGAGAAGGATTGGTTCCCATACAGCTTTTTCCATGTCACCCAATTCTGAACATTTCAGATTGAACAGAGATTCCAGGGATCGGTATCATTTAAGGATGTGACCGTGGGCTTCACCCAGGAGGAGTGGCAGTGCTTGGACTCAAGTCAGAGGTCCCTGTACAGGGACGTGATGCTGGAGAACTACAGCCACCTTGTCTCAGTGGGTAAGGACTGTTTTTATATAATTCCAAGTAGCATGTTTTGGTTGTGTTAATTATGAGGCACATAGGCTCTGTGCCGCGTTGAATGATATTTAAGATTGGAATTCAGGAGTCATTGCCGATTGACCACTTTTGGGCGCCAGGAAGGTAGTTGTGTTTACCTCTCCAGTGAAGTGTTCCGTGGCTTCTTCACCGAGCAGCTGCAGCGGCTTCCTCCTCTTCCAGAGGCCCTGAAGTCTAGGCCACCTGGTCTGAATCCTGAATGATTTCACGTTGACAGGGTCCTGTGCTACCAAACCAGAGGTGATCTTCAGGCTGGAGCAAGGAGAGGAGCCATGGATATGGGAGGAAGAATTCCCAAGCCAGAGCCTCCCAGGTGAGTGGATACATACGGCACCGATGAACATCAGGACATTTATTATCTTCCCATGATTAACCCAGGGCTGGACAACTTTGGAATGTGTTTTTAAGGTACCTGTTTAGAAGTCATAATCCAGTGAGTGACTGAGAATACTGGTTATTGGACCAAACCTCCAGATTCTGCTCTCACGAAAAATCTTCTCCTGTTTGATTCACGTTTTGAATATTCACCATTCTTACATTTGTCAACAGACCAGTCTTTGCCTCCTCCCCTTTGCCATCGTTTTCCTGCATGAGTGTGTGTTTCTCAAAGCAGTGTCAGCCTCCGACCTTACCGGCGTTGTTGCACTGCATTCCTGCTGTTCCCAGGCATTGTTTCATACACTGATTTTTCCGACTCAAGTAATTTTTGAGTGCTTGCTGTTGTCTAAATTCCATAGTAGTGAGAGGCGCTTGGGTGGTTCAGTCAGTTGAGCGTCTAACTTCAGCTCAGGTCATGATCTTGCTATCCATGAGTCGAGGCCTGCATCCGGCTCTGTGCTGACAGCTCAGAGCCTGGAGCTTGCTTCAGATTCTGTGTCTCCCTCTCTCTTGGGTCTCTACCACTCATGCTCTGTCTCTCTCTCTCAAAAATTAATAAATGTTAAAACAATTTTTTTGATTAAAAACAATTAATAAATGCCATAGCAGTGAAAGAATAATGTGCCAGTGACTTTATACAAGTAGCAATAGTGGCCAAGAGATACATGCAGACATGGTCAACATCACTAATGTGAGGGACATGCACCCCCGAGCCACATCACACCATTTAGAATGGCTAGCACCAAGAAGACAAGAGAGAACAAGTGTTGGCGAGGATGAGGAGAAAAGGGAACTCTTGTGCACTGTCGGTGGTGGTGATGTAAATTGGTTCACCTACTGTGGAAAAGGGTGTGGAGATTCCTCAAACATTTAAATATAGAACTGTCCTAGGATCCCGCAGTTGTACTTGGGAACATACGCAAAGAAAATGAAAAGAGGATATCGAAGAGAATATACACATTCATGTCTATCACGACCTTATTCAAAATAGCCAGATCTGGACACAATCTGCGTGCTCGTCAGTTCATGAATGGCTAAAGAAAGAAAAGAGAGTAGTAGTATTCGGTCATGAGAAATGACATCTTGCCACTTTAGGATAAAGACAGTTACCTTATGGTGTCACTTATATCTGGAATCCGGAAAAGGCAAACTCATGATAACAGAGGGTACTGTGGTGGTTCCCAGGGGATGGGCAGTGGGAAAGGAGCGATGGCACAAGATCGGAAGAGATAAGTCAGCCGTAGAGATGGCGGATACCATATCAAGAATGCAGACAGTATCGTATTGTGATAACCACACTTGCCAAGACACCAGAACTGAATGGTTCCAGTCACTAATAAGACTTGGGAATTGTGTAACATAATAAAGGTGCTGATTACTGGTACAGTAGCAGTCATAATACAGTTTATAATTGTCTGAAACTAACATGTGCACCTTGAATTTATATAGTTATATGTCTCATGCATTTAAAAAGTAGCACTAGAAAGAGATACTTCTGCGTATTAACGCTGTGTAGTGGTAAAAAATGACCATGGAACTTAGAGCAGAGTTAAATTGTGCTGCTTTAAGAAGAGTAGTCAGGGGAGACCTGAAGTAGGAGATCAGCCACCATTAGAGCAGGATTTGAGTGAAATGTTTGTGTGAGTCGGGCGGTTTCTGCCTCTTCTCAGCAAGGGGAATAGCACCCACTAAGCCAATGAACAGGAATGTGTTTGGTGTTTTTTGGGAAATAGCGAATAAAAAAAAAAGTACAATGGCCAGAGGGGAGTGAGTGATTGATGAGTGTGGGACAGGAAATGACGTCAGGCCGTTGTGGTCCACAAGGTAAATATCATAAATCTTATTAAAGTTTTTAATGTTATCCTTTTTAGTATATTTTGGTTAACAAGCAATGTGTGGTTTATGTTTATAAGATCTTTCTCGCCCCTGGAGAAGATATTGGGAAGAGCATAAGCACTACAGATGTCGCTAGAGGACGCTTGTCGTTTTCCTTTAGGGTGATTATGGTCAGTCCAGATTGGAAGGCATGGAGGTAACGAGAGGAGGGTGGATTCTCTGTGTGTCGGGAAGAAGAGTAACAGAAAGGGAAGAGAGGGTGGGACTTGAAGGATTTTAAAGAATAATGGTTGAAAACTTCCCAAGTTGGGCAGTAGAGCTAAAAGTACTCATTGAAGAATCTGCATGAACTGTAAGTAAGATAAACGCAAAGGGATCCACGCCAATGGCATGTCATGTTTACATTTCTAAAAACAAGAGAATGTTTCAAAGTAGCCGGAGAGAAACATCTCCTTTTCTTTGGAAATGATAGTGGATGTTTCAGCCAAAAGCATGGAAGCTAGAGGGAAATAATGCCTTTTTTTCTGAGTACTGAAGGAAAAGAACTTTCAGACAAAACTGGTATCTTGTGAACATATATTCATGAGAGGAGAGCTGAAGATACCATAAAAAGGAAAACTAAGAGAAAGTGTTGTTAGCAAACAAAACTTTTAAAAATGGCTAGAGGACGTTCTCCGAATCGAAAGGAAATAACACTAGAAAGGTGGAACTTCAGAAAAGAAAGAAAATGGAAGTGGCAAAAATAAGGGTAAATATAATGGAGTTTCCTTCGCATGAGTTTCTACCATCATATTTGATTCAGGCAAAATTTAGAAATATGATTTGATGCTCTATGTGTGGAGAAATTAATATAATTACATTTAAAAGATAGAATAAAGGGCTTTAAATGGAATTAAAGTGTTACATTTCTCTTGAAGTGATAAGATGTTTTGATCCGAGAAGACTATGATAAATTATATATGTGCCTTTTACCTAGAAATGGTCTCAAATACCTAGAACAACCACTAAAAGATTATATGAAGTGGTACACTCAGAAATAGTGTAAACGGAAAAAAACAAAATAGTCTAAATTAATGAAGATGGAATGTTTAAAAAAATGTTCAGGTAACCAGTAAGAAAATAAGTTAGGAAGAGATGAATGAGAAACTGAGAAAACAACCGAAAAATAAAATGGCAGCCTTAAACCTTGACGTTAGCAGTGTTCACCATCAATGTAAATGAACTAAATATACCAATAGGCGTATAAATTGGTAGACTGTATGAAACAGAAAACATGATGCAGAAATATGTTATCTACAAAAAATTCATTTCAGAGAGAACATAGTGAGGTTGATAGGGAATAGAAAAAGATGGGGGCGCCTGGGTGGCTGGGTTAAGCATCTGAGTTGGCTCAGGTCATGATCTCACGGTTCTTGAGTTTGATCCCCACGTCAGGCTCTGTGGTGACAGTTGAGAGCCTGGAGCCTGCTTCAGACACTGTGTCTCCCTCTCTCTCTTCCCCTACCCTGCTCATGCTCTGTTTCTCTCTCTCTCAAAAATAAACAATAAAATTTTATGAAAAAGATGTACTATGCAAATATTAATGAAAACAAAAGCAAGATTGACTCCATTAATATCAGATAAAGTAGTCTCGACGGCAAAGAAAATTATTAGAGAAAAAGGCAGTGATCCAAAAGGTGACCGCACCAAACAACAGAACCTCCTAGGACACAAATCAAAACTGACTGAACTGAACGGATAAATAAACAAACCTTCAATTATATTTGGGGAATTCAGCACCTTACTCTTAGTAATTGGTAGAACTTGTAGACAACAGATATGAATTAATAGCAGATGTGGAAGAGCTGCAGAGCACATCCCTGAACAGGATTGAACGAAAAGGTAGAATACTACCTAACAGATTGGGGTACCTGAGTGGCTCAGTTGGTTAGGAATACTACCTAAAAGAGCAGGATATGTGTTCTCCTCCAGTGCTTGTGGAGTATTCAGTAAGGGAAACCATATACTGGGCCATGAAGAAAGCTTAGGAAATTTTGCAGAACTGAAATCATGCTATGTTGTCCATACATAAAGAAATCAGGGGCGCCTGGGTGGCGTAGTCGGTTAAGCGTCCGACTTCAGCCAGGTCACGATCTCGCGGTCCGTGAGTTCGAGCCCCGCATCAGGCTCTGGGCTGATGGCTCGGAGCCTGGAGCCTGTTTCCGATTCTGTGTCTCCCTCTCTCTCTGCCCCTCCCCTGTTCATGCTCTGTCTCTCTCTGTCCCAAAAATAAATAAAAAACGTTGAAAAAAAAAAATTATAAAAAAAAAAAAAAAAAAAAGAAATCAAACGGTGGGGGCACCTGTGTGGCTGAGTTGGTTGGGAGTCTGACTTCGGCTCAGGTCATGATCTCTCGGATTGTGAGTTCAAGCCCCATGCTGGGCTCTGTGCTTACAGCTCAGAGCCTAGATCTTGCTTCAGATTCTGTGTTTCCCTCTCTCTCTGCCCCTCCCCGACTTGTGTTTTGTCTCTCTTTCAAAAATAAATAAAAACATTACCCCCCCAAAAAAAAACCCTCAGAAAACAAAAAGAAATCAAACTGAATCAGTAACAGGAAGTCACCAGACCTTACGAATTAAACAAGACCCATGTAAGTAAAGCATGAATCAAAGAAGGCTCAAAGGAAATTTTAAAAATACTAAGAACTAAATGAAAAAGTATACCAATTTGTGTGAAGCAGCTTAAAGTGCTGTTATGGAAGTTTATAGTAATAAATGCTAACATTGGATAAGATGAAAGGTCTCGAATCCATAATGAACTTTCTACCTTAAGAAAGTGGAAAAGAACAAAGTAAATCCACAGCAAGTAGGAGAAAGAAAATGAAAAAAGCAGAAATCAATGAAGTTTATAATAGGAAAACAGTAGAGAAACCTAATGACACAAAGCCAGTGCTTAGAAAAAAAATAAAATTGTTAAACCTAGCAGTCTTCACACACACACATGCACGCACACCCCAAACCACCAATATCAGGAAGGAAACGGGGCTATCACTTCTGCATTCATTAACAGGATGATACTTTAAATGTTATGCTCTTAATTTGACAGTCGAGAAGAGCTGGATCAATTCTTTAGAAATCCTAAACTACCAAACTCAAGATGACATGGACAATTTGAATGGTCCATACATTGTCATAGAAGATGACGTAGATAATTTGAATTAAAGAAATTTAATTTAAAATAGATTTAAAAAACTACAGATGTTTTTACCGTCTATCAAACATGTAACCATTTAAGGAGGAATTAACACTGATTTTACACAATGTCTTCTAGAAAAATAGAAGGCAACAGTTCTAATGGAGTTTTTTCTTATCCCGATACCAAAACCATGTAACGATAGCCCAGGAAACAAAATTAATCTATAGATCGATATGTCCCATAAATTTACTAGCACAATTCCTTAACAAAGTATTAGCAAATAGAAACTAGCCATGTACAAAAAGAATCCTACACCGTGACCGAGTGGGATATATTCCGAGTATGCAAAAGTGGTTCAACATTCCAGAACCAATCAACGTAATCTACCGTAGGCTGACAAAGATGCTGTTATACATAAAATTGCTTTATTAATTTCCTTTCAGATTGTTGATTGCAGTTGCATAGAAGCCTCACCTGATTTGGGGGTGGTTATATTGTGGCTTACGGCTTTTCTGAATTCATTTATTATCTCGAGTGGCCTTTTTGTAAATTCCTAGGGATGATTTGTAGTTAGAGGGAACTTTTCCACTCTTTCTTTAAGGCCAAAGAATTGTTTCCTTAATCCCAAAAGCAGATGGTCACTCTTGGAAGAAAAACTACAAATAATTCTTAGGAATATAGATGCAGAACTCCAAATAAAGTCCCAACAGTGTAGGAAGAGAATTATATGCCATGACGAATTAGGATTTATTCCAAACCTGCAAGCTCATTCAACATTCAAAAATCAATGAACATAATCCATCCCATCAGTAAGTTGCAGAAAGAAAAATTGTATAATCCTTTGATAGGATCCTTTGATGCAGAAGCAGCATTTAATAGAATCCATGTATGATTAAAATTCAGCAAACTAGGAATAGAGAATTTCCTCAAGTTGATGAAAAACATCTACCAAAAAATCTGTTAACATCACTTATAATAAAAAACTGGGTGCTTTCTCTCTAAGATGAGGAGCAAGTCAGGGCCATGCGGTTTCACCACTCTTATTTGACATCTTAGTAGAAATCCTAGGTAATGCAACAAAACGGGTATGAAACGTGACAAGGGAAGAAATAAAACTCCTCTTTTTGCAGACATTCAATTGTCTAAGAATCCTAATGTGGCACACTCCTACAACATAGAAGTCATTTATAGGAAGGTTGCCGGATACAAGCTTAATATTCAACAGGCATTTGCCTTAATATTTTAGTTGTAGTTGTCTTTGTATTGGTGAGTTGTAAGCATTGTTTACATATTCTGTATACCAGTCCCTAATTAGGTATACTGTTTACAAATATTTTCTCCCGTTTTGGCGTTGTCATTTTACTATCTTGGCTGTGTGCTCTGCAGCAAAAGAGTTTTTTGTTTCATGAAGTACAGGTTATCTGTTCTATCTTTTGTCACTATTGGTTTTGGTATTGTATCTAAAAGGGCTGTGTCTATCCCAAGGACAAAAACATTCACTCATATTTTCCTTAATAGTTGTTACATTTAGGTCTGTTACCCATTTTTGTGTATGGTGTGAGAAAGGGGTTTAATATTTTTACGTGTAGATATCCAATTGGTTCAGCATCAGTTGAAAAGGATTTGTGGGTGGGTGTGTGTGTGTGTCCGTGTGTCCGCGTGTGTGTACCCATTTCACCTACCCGCAAACCCACACCTCTGGAACCAGCAGTATGTTCCCTGTATCTATAAGATCCCTGTTTGCAGTTTTCATTTTTCAAATTCCATATATAAGTGAGATCATACAGTATTTGTCTTCCTTTTTCTGACTTGTTTCACTTTGCATAATGCCCTCAGGATCTGTCCATGGTGTCCCCACATGGCAAGATTTCATTATTTTTTATGGTTGAATAATATTCTACATGTATATAATGTTTGTAAAATGTATAGTAAATATACACATATATACGTATGTAAAATATGTATAATGTATATGTAATTTATGTAATTTAATATATAACTATTTACATGTTTATTCTTCATTTATTTATATAAGGCTGCAGTGAACAAACGTGTGTATATCTTTTCAGGTTAGTGTTTTCATTTTCTTCAGATAAATACCCAGAAGTGGAATTGCTGGATCATATGATAGTTGTATTCTTAATGTTTTGAGGAACAAACTACCATGTTGTGTTCTATGGTGGCTTCACAATTTACCTTCCCACGAACAGTACCCAAGGGTTTCCTTTTCTTCACATCCTTGTAAACAGTGGTTATGTCTTTTCTTTTTGATCATAGTCATTCTAATCGCATGAAGTGATATCTCATTGTGGTTTTGGTTTGCGCTTCCCTGATGATGTAGTGTTCCTTTTTCAAGTACCTGTTGGCCGTCTGTATGTCTTCTTTGGAAACAAGTCTATTCATATCCTCTGCCCATTTTAAGTCAAATTTGATTTTTCTTATTGAGTAATATTAGTTCTGTTTTGGATATTAACCCCTTATCAGATAAATGGTTGCAAATAATTTCTCCCATTCAGTGGATTGTCTTTTGACTGTGTTGATGGTCTTTTTTGGGGTACAGAAGCTTTTTAGTTTGATGCTGTTCCGTGTGTTCATTTTTCCTTTTGTTGCCTTTGCATTTAGGGTCAAATCCAAAAACTTATTGCCAAGATTGATGTGTAACCTACTGCCTGTTTTCTTCGAGGACTTTCATAGTTTCAGGTTTTGTGTTCCAGTGTTCAGTCCATTTTGAGTTAGAGTTTGTGTATAGTGCAAGATAGCAGTTTAATTTCACTCTTTTGCATGTGGCTGTCCATGTTTCCTAACACCGTGTATTGAAATGGTGACTGTCCTTTCCCTATTGTGTATTTTTGGCTTCTTTGTCATAGATTAGTTGACTTAGATGTGGGTTTATTGTGAACTCCCTATTCTGTTGCATGGATCTGTGTGTCTGGATTTATGCCAATACTATATTGTTTTGATTACAATAGCTTTGTAGTATAGTTTGAAATCAGTGAGCATGCTACCTTTTGCTTTGTTGTTCCTTCTCAAGGTTGCTTTGGCTATTCAAGATTTTTTTGTGGGGGGGGGGGGCGCCTGGGTGGCTCAGTCGGTTGAGCGTCTGACTTCGGCTCAGGTCACGATCTCGCGGTCCGTGAGTTTGAGCCCCACGTCGGGCTCTGGGCTGATGGCTCGGAGCCTGGAGCCTGCTCTGATTCTGTGTCTCCCTCTGTCTCTCTGCCCCTCCCCCGTTCATGCTCTGTCTCTGTCTCAAAAATAAATAAACGTATAAAAAAAATTAAAAAAAAAAAAGATTTTTTTGTGGGGGTGCCTGGGTGGCTCGGTCCATTAAGTGTCTGACTTTTGATTTTCGCCCAGGTCATGATCTCATGGTCCGTCAGATCGAGCCCTGCATAGGTCTCTGCACAGACAGTGTGGAGCCTGCCTGGGATTCTCTATCTGCCCCTTCCCTGCTCACATGCATGTGTCCTCTTTCTCTCAAAATAAATAAACATTTTGGGGGCAGGGGGAACCTCTTGTGGTTCTACACGCAAATTTTAGTATTATTTCTTCTAGTGTGACAATTGCTTTTGCCCTTTTCATAGGGATTGTATTAAGTCTGTAGGTTGTTTTGGGTTGTAAGGACATTTTAATGCTAATCTTCCAATCCAAGAGCATAGTATATCTTTCCAGTTGTTTGTGTTGTCTTCCATTTCTTTCATTGGAGTTGTATAGTTTTTAGAATACAGATCTTTTATATTCTTGGGTAAGTTTATTCCTAGTTATTTATTCTTTTGGTGCAATTGGAAATGTATTCTTAATTTTTATTAAGAATGTTTTCTTAATTTTACCTCTGTTGTTTTTTTTGTTAGTGTATAGAAATGCAGCAGATTCTTGTATATTGATTTTTTTTTTATTCTGCAATTTTACCTAACTCATACATCAGATCTAATAGTTTTTTGGTGGACTCTTCAGGGTTTTCTATATATAGTATGACTTCTTCACATAGTGATAGTTTCACTTCTTTAGCAATCTGGATGCCTTTTAGTTATTTATTTTTGTTCTGTGATTGCTGCAGCTAGGACTTAACTTCCATTACTGTGTTGAATGAAAGTAATGAGAATGGATGGACATTATTGTCTTGTTCTTGATGTGAGAAAAAGCTTCTAGTTTTTCACCATTGAGTATGCTGTTAGCTGTGGGTTTTTAATATATGGCCTTTATTATGTGGAGGTATGTTCCCTTTAGCCCCACTTTGTTGAAAGATAACCTTATGGTTTTTATTCTTTATTTTGTTAATGTGTGTGTCATGCTAATGGATTTGTGGATTATGGACCATCCTTGAATCCCTGTAATAAATCCCACTTTGTTACCGTATAACATCCTCTTATTATATTGTTGCATTCAGTTTCCTAATATTTTCTTGAGGTTTTTTGCATCTGTGTTCATCAGGGATATTTTCCTGTAATTTTCTGTTCTTGTAGCATCATTTTCCGGTTTTGGTATGACGGTAATGCTGGCCTTGTAAAATGAGTTAGGAAATGTTCCCTCTTCTTCTATTTTTTGGTGGAGTTTGAGAATCGTATTCTATTTTAGGTGATTTGTGGAATTCACCAGTGAAGGTGTTTGGTCCTGGGCTTTATTTGGTGGGTGTGGGGAGGGGGCTTTATTTTTAGGGAGGCTTTTTTTCCTGATTCAGTTTCCTTAGTATTAATTGGTCTGTTCAGATGTTTTATTTCACCATGATTCACTCTTGGTAGACCATTTTTCTAGAGATTCATGCATCTCATCTAGAGTGTCAAATTTGTTATGACATAATTGTTCATAGTAGTCTCTTAAAATCCTTTGTGTTTCTGTGGTACGAGTTATAATGTTTTCGTTTTCTTTTCTGATTTGAGTCCTCTTTTTTTTGGCGAGTCTAGTAAAAATTCAGATGATTTTATCTTTTCAAAGAACCATCTCTTAATTTTATTGATCTTTTCTATTGTCTTTTCAGATCATATTTCATTTATTTCTGCTCTGATCATGATTATTTCCTTCCTTCTGCTAACTTGGGTTTCATTACCTCATCTTTTTCTCGTTCCTTGAGATGTAAGGTTAGGGTTTTGTTTTGTTTTTTTGTTTTTTTTTGTTTTTTTTTGAGAATTTTCTGTATTCTTACTGTAAGTATTTATCACTATGAATTTCTACCTGAGAACTGCCTTTGCTGTATCCTGTAAGTTTTGATATATTGTATTTCCATTTTCATTTGCCTCAAGATATCCCTTGGTTTCTCTATTGAGTCATTGGTTGTTCAGGAGAGTGTCGTGTAGTCTCCACATATCTGAATTTCTAGTTTTTGTACTGGTAATTGATTTCAAGTTACATGCGGGAAAGAAGCTTGATAGGGTTTGGGTCTTCTTAAATTTGCTAGGTTTTGTTTTCTGTCTTAATATATGATCAGTTGTTGAAAATCGTTCATTTGTACTTGAGAATTTTTCTTTGTGGATGAAATGTCTGTAAAGTCCGT
>NC_064818.1:8613774-8634672 GCF_023721935.1 Panthera uncia
TTGACTTGACTCAAATGTTCAGTGTCCCTGAATCACCCAGAATCTCCTAATGTCACTTTTATACACAAATGTTATCTTTTTTTTTATTGGAATAAGTTATGTTGAGTTAAGACATCTTAAGACATACTACCTAAAGATATGTATACTCTCTATAGTATATATTTCTATTTCTATCTATACTAAAGATATCTATACTATCTATAAAAAGATAACACAAATGTTATCTTTTTTTTATTGGAATAAGTTATATTGAGTTAAGACATACTGTCTGTATATGTGTATAACAACCATGTGTATTTTATATGTGTGTGTATATATACATATAGTACCGGGCATCTTTGGTTCATCAGTGTATCTTTGAAAAATACCCATGTTGTGTGTATGATTAGTTAATTGCTGTATATGTCTGTGTAGCATTCCATTGTGACTATCCCAGAGTTTATCTCCTTATTTTTATGCTACATCTTTAGGATACGTATTGGAAACACACTTGTTTTGAAACTTATTTGTTTTGAGTTTTAAAGTATTTGAAAAACCTTGATGTAAATATTCTTCTGTGTGTGTTTTGGAGGACACAAACTGTTTTTAAATCTTTGAAATCTTTAATTGAAGTTCATTCATTAATTTTGAGAGAGAGAGTGTGAATGTGACAGGGAGAGCAGAGAGAGAGGGAGAGAGAGAGTCCCCGGCAGGCTGCATGCTGTCAGCACAGAGCGAATGTGAGGCCCAATCTCATGAACCGTGAGGTTATCACCCGAGCTGAAACCAAGAGTTGAATGCTCACCTGACTGTGCCACCCAGGCACCCCTCAACTCTTATGTGTGTTAGATGTGTGACCAGAAATGGATTGCTGGGTACAGAGTAGCTACATATCTAGATTTATCAATGTGTGTTAGTTTTAACAGTTTTCCAACGTGGTTGTACTAAATCATATTGCCACTAGCAGTGTGTGAGGAGTTTAATTGCAGTTCATCCTTATGAGCAGTTGATATTGTCAGTCTAATTAAATTCAACCATTCTGGTCGGTGTGTTGCTCTATCTCGTCAGGTTTTAATTGCCATTTCTCTGATGACTAATGATGTTGAGTATGCTTTCATATGTTCATTGGCTTTTTGGATGTCCTTTAGCAAAGTAACTGTTCAGGTCTTTTGCCAATACTAGTTTATTGGGTTATTGGTCTTATTGAATAATTCTAGAAGTTTGATGAGAATGCAAACTGATGCAGCCGCTCTGGAAAACAGTGTGGAGATTCTTTAAAAAATTAAAACTAGAACTACCCTATGACCCAGCAGTAGCACTACTAGGAATTTACCCATGGGATACAGGAGTGCTGGTGCATAGGGGCACCTATACCCCAATGTTTATAGCAGCGCTTTCAACAACAGCCAAATTATGGAAAGAGCCTAAATGTCCATCAACTAATGAATGGTTAAAGAAGACGTGGTTTATATATACAACGCAATACTACTTGGCAATGAGAAAGGATGAAATCATGCCATTTGCAGCAACGTGGATGGAACCGGAAGGTATTATGCTAAGTGAACTAAGTCAGAGAAAGATAGATACTATATTTTTACTCATGTGGATCTTGAGAAACTTAACACAAGACCATGGGGGGAGAGGAAGGGAAAAAATAGTTACAAACAGGGATGAGGGGGGCAACCATAAGAGACTCTTAAATACAGAGAACAAACTGAGGGTTTATGGGGGGTGGGGGAGAGGGGAAAGTGGGTGATGGGAACTGAGGAGGGCATTAGTTGGGATGAGCACTGAGTGTGGTATGTAATCCATTTTGACAATAAATTATATTAAAAAAATTCCCTAACAATGAATTCTAGAAGTCTTAAAATATATCTTGGATATGATTTGTTTGTAGAAATATGTATTTATTGAAAATATCTTTTCTGAGTTATGTCTTATCTTCTCCATGCCTTCTGATGACGGTTGAAAAGACTGTCCTTTCTCCTGCTGATTGGTGGTTTTATATTTGTCATTTATTGGGTGAGCATGTATTTGTGGTTTTGTTTCTGGGCTTTCTGATTGTTGTATTGGCTGAGTTATCCTTCATGACAATACCACTGCGTTTTATTTATCGTAACTTAATTATAAGTTATGATATCTGGCAGCGTCACTCTTCTATGTTGGCTATTTTCTTCAGGGTCGCGTGGGTATAACGAATACAGAAAATTGCTAAGAACATCTTTTGAGTTTTATTTATTTAGATTTATTGACTTTGAGGGAGCGAAAGAGAAAGTACGAGTTGGGAAGGGGCAGAGAGAGGAGTCTGATTCTGAGCTGACTCTGCACCTCCAGGACAGAGCCCGTCAGGACTCAGTCTCACAGAAACGTGAGATCATGGCCTGAGCTGAAACTCAGAGTTGGATGCTGAGCCACCTAAGCCACCCAGGTTCCCCATTTATCTTTTTTTAGTGTTACTGACTTATTTTTTAAGTACCTCTTTTTTTTTTAATGTTTATTTTTGAGAGAGAGAGCGCGTGGGGGCGAGGGTCAAAGAGAGAGGGAGACACAGAATTCGAAGCAGGCTCCAGGCTGTGAGGTGTCATCACGGGATGCTTTCCTTAACATCACCCCAGCGATGGCCCTGCACTTTGGCCACTAGTAGTAGACTACAGCTTCTTTTTAAAAATTGTTTTAAAAATTTAAAAATAGGGGACATATAATTCACCTATCATTAAATTCACTCCGTTAAGAGTGGAAAATTCAGTGGGTTGTAAGTATATTCACAAAGTCGTGCAACCATCACCACTGTCGAATCCCAGCATGTTTTCTCACCAGCTTCTTTTAGGTCTCCCAGGTGCAGCCATATTGACCCCTCCCCGATGGGCACACCAGCTGGGAGGCGTGAGCCTCAGAGGCGTTATCCCCCCACCTCCGTGCCCTTCTGAGCGGCCTGCGGTAACTGGACGACACCGCTCTGAAGGTCTGAAGGTCTGAAGGTCCGAATTCCAGTTCTGCAGGGCTCTTCTCTGAGTATCTGTAGTATCAGCATGACCCAGCACCTCCTCCGCTTCAGGTGTGGAATCCCAGTTCTGTGGGGCCGCTCTCCTGAGTGACTTCTTCCGTCATGGTACCCTGAGATGGGAGCTGCTCTCTGCCCGTGTTACGCCTGTGTTGCCTCAGTGTCCACTTTTGCCTTTAAAATGCCTGTTTTAACCTGCTCTATTAAATTCCCTCTCTCATAACATTTGGGTGGACCCTGACTGATGTAAACATTCTTGTACGCACATCACTGAACGTTAACTTTATGATAGCGTCACGTGGAGTCGTGTACGTGCTGGAAGTGCCAGATTAACAATCCGGTAAAATTTGATAGAAACGAGCCTCCAGGGAGTTTACATGGATTAAACTCAGAGTAACGGTGACTGGGAATAAGTATCTCCTCAACCACATACCAGAGAGAGAGAGACAGGGTGCAAGCAGGGGAGGGGCAGAGAGAGGAGACAGAATCCGAAGCAGATTTCAGGCTCTGGGCTGTCCGCAAAGGGCCCGAAGTGGGGCTCGAACAAAGGAACCATGAGGTCATGACCTGAGCCGAATTGGAACGCTTAACGGACTGACCCACCCAGGCGCCCCAAGGACTTGGGAAATAAAAACCAACAATGTATGTGTATTGATTCTTAAAATAAGAAGGATGAATCTGAAGTATATTGTACTCAGTCAAAGGTACAGACTCAACAAGATTACATACTGTAAGATTCTATATGCACGGGACTTTCCAGAAAAGGCAAACCTGTAGGCATGACGTGTAGATAGTAGCTGCCAGAGGATAGAGTGGTAAGGAAGTTTGACTTCAAAAGAGTAGCACGAAGGAGTTTGAGGGCTGTGGTGAAATAGTTTTGGATTTTGGCTGTGGTGGTGGTTACACAGATCTCCGCATTTTGTCACAATTCCTGAAACTACACCAGAGTGAACTTCTGTGTATAGAAGTAAAATGAAAAAATTTTCTCTCAATAAATGATAGGTTACATGTTTTTACTTAAACATTTGCATTCTTTTAAATTCTCCTAATAGACTTTTACATACATTTGTCATTCACTGTCATTTCTTTTTTATCATGAGTGCTTAGTTACGTAGCCGGATTCACGTTTCTATTGACTTAAAGATCTCTTTATTAATTAACATATCTTTTCTTTCAAATATTAAAAATATATTTCCTTGTTTATTTGCTTTTAACTTAAAATCGAGCTGAACTACTTGTTATTGCTAATACTAAAACGCATCGGATGCTAAATTTATGGTTTTTATTTTTGGTGTCACAGCTTGTCACCTTTATTTTCCTAGTGGTTTATTTTACACATTTCAAATCTTGGATCCCTGTGAATTATGCCCTGTGTGAACTATGTACCTAAGACTATTCCAAACTGTTGCGAATGACTTGCTGTTTGGAATATTCCATTCATTTCTCATTGCCTTGAAATGCTGTATTGATTAGACTACATTCAAAAAAACACTCTTAATCATGGCCATGTTTCCATGAAGCAGATGCCAGACTACTTGTAGTGGAGCAATATTATACGTGTTGATATTTCCTGGGAAGTTTTCTTTTTGAAATGTTGTCAGTTTAGCTTTTCATGTGTTACAGATGAAGTTACGAATGCTTTTGTAAAGTACCTATTAAAGTACACAAAAATCAAAGAGAAAGAAGTATGTACAAAAGTTGGTTGACAGTGTTAGTGGAATTTGTCACAGAATAGAGTTTCAGTGAAAGGGTCTATCTCCATTTCTTCAAGTAATGTTAGTGTCGTAGAAGGAAGAATAAGATTATGTAGACGAATAAAGACATTTTCTTTTGGACTGTCGATTTTCTGATTTATCTACGATTTTCGTTCATTGCTTTCATGATTTTGATGAACTATCTTGCTTGATCCCACCCTCGTCCCCTGGCTTTTTATTTCCAGAGAGAATCGCTGGCGGTGTCAGATACTATTTTTTTATTTTAAAAATTGTTTTATTGCTTAATGGAATCTGTTTCCTAGTATTTAAGAAAGTGAAGTCGACAAGCAGTTTCCTTTTCCTGACAGCTCAGCTCTGTGTCCAAATTGCACACTGGGTGCACATAGATCTCGGCTGTAATCTGCAACTTTTGGGGATTCCCTGACGCGATCTGATAGTTTGGGTAACTGTTTGGGTAACTAACAAGCGTCCCAACCTTCTCACGCTAGATAAAGACTACACACTCTCCACTAAAGCCCATCGCCGCTCAAGGAGTCTATAAGGAGCGGGAGCTCTGGCTTTCAGCGCGGAACGCTCCCACTGCCCGGTTCTGCGCTTGCCTAGTACCGCCTTCTGCGTCTCTGCACTTCCGTCCTGTTTCTTTTTTTCCTTCCGTTTAACTCAGTTCTCGTTGGGAGGGGGGGTTCTGCACCCGTCGTGTCTCTGACCTTTTCTGCGGCTTCATGTGCAGGGATCGATAGGTGAGCTTGGGACGATTGGACGAGGGCCAATGGGGGCGCCGTGTGCCCGGGAGTCTGTGTCCCGGCGGTCGGTGCCCGATCGCGTGGAGGAGGTCCGTGGACCGGTGACGGCGGGATGGGGACGTGTCCATCAGCGCTAGAGGTCGGGCCCCCCGGTGCTCAGTCCCTGCCGGAGCGGCCGGGGCCGTTCGCGGGGCCCGGTTCTGGAGGCCGCGGGAGGAGGCCGTGTGCCCGGAGGCGGTGGGAGAGGGACGGCGCCGCGGCCGGGAGGGGGGCGCGAGCGCGTCGGGCGGAGGCGGGGTGGTCCGGGAAGACGGGCGCCCCTGCCTGGGCTGAGTCGGTTACCGCCCCGCCTCTTGGTTCTCCTTGTCTCCTTCCTGGAGTCCCCCGAGCAGCTCTCCAGTCGGGTGCGCGACTGTTTCTTGAGGTGTGGTGTTACTCAGTCCGGCATTAGGGAAGGATCTCCGAGAATCCCTTACTTTTTGTCTCATTGAATAGAAACATTGTTTGTTTGTTTGTTTGTTTTTCTTCTCGAAGGTTACTGACTTGTTCAGAATCACAGTTTGTTAGTGGCGAAGTCTGGAAGTTGTGTCTCCCGACTCCAGAGAGACTGCCTGCTTTTCCACACGAGGAAAGGCAAATTACTTTTAAAAAGATCCTTTTGAGAAACGGCAACCAGGATCAAGAAACGAAAACATAGACCTTTCATTAAAGCATTGCTTTTTATCGTTTTCTGTGTAATCAGTAATCAAAGGTTTAGTAACAGTGGGGAAATTGATAAACAGTTTAATCAGGAGTATTTTTTTAAGTTTACTTATTTTGGGGAGAGGGAGAGAGAGAGAGAGAGAGAGAGCCCAGAAGAAGCAGAGAAAGAGGGAGAGAGAATCCCAAGCGGGTTCAACACTGTCAACGCAGAGCCTGTTGTCCGGCTCACTCCATCCCACCATCCCTGAGATCTTGACCTGAACAAGAATCCAGGCTTAACTGACTGAGCCACCCAGGTGCCCCAGGTTGGGAGTATTTTTTGTAGCAGTTTTGGTGAAGACTTAATGTTACTTCACTGAGTATGTTTTATTTAAACCTACTTTTTAATTTAAAAATTTTTTGTGAACATCAAGAGAGCTTTAAACTGTTAAAAATCCCCAGGAAGCAAATATTTAGGTTTTCCCAGTGAAAACTTTTATGCCCAGCAGCCATTACATGATTAAGTCAGAGTCCTATTAGATAGTTGTTCTTTGAGCATCTGCTGTCCTTTCTGAAGGTGAAGGGTACTGACACGCTTCCTATCTATTGGGTTGTATAGTTTTATAGGGCAGGAGCGTTCAGGAGCCACCAGGCAGGCCAGCTCTTTTAGGACCTCATTCCTCCTGTAACTCAGCACAGCACCAGAGTTGTCTACACTTTTCCAAGACAGCAGAAAATGAACAAATCCCAGGTAAGTTGTTCATTCCCCACTTTATTTTGCAGTGGACCTGGTGAGATTTGTGAGTCCCATACTAATGGGAAATTAGCAATAGATAGAAATCTACCTTTACAGAAAGTAGTGGCAGATCAATAGCAAAACTAAAGTGGCTTCTAGATACATACTGATCATTCTATAACTTAGAGTTTCTAAACTGACCTACAAATAACATCTCTGTTGTTTCTGATAATCACGGAGAAAGGAAGACACAGTCTTTTGGATACAGACAGAATTTTTATAAGACACAAAGACTTCTTGGATGATATCTTTTTTATCTTTTAACCTTCCTGTGACAGCCCTGAAATGAGTGCCTAAAACTATTCCTTACTGAAAGTAAAAGGGTCCAAGGGATAGCTCAAGTAGTTAATTTAATGATAGTCTTGTTCGATCCTGGTATAAAACCTGATACGTTTAGGGGCGCCCAGGTGGCTCAGTAGGTTGAGCTTTAGAGTTTGGCTCAGGTCAGGATCTCACACTCCGTGAGTTTGAGCCCCACGTCAGGCTCTGTGCTGACAGCTCAGAGCCTGGAGCCTGCTTCAGATTCTGTGTCTCCCTCTCTCTCTGCCTCTCTCTCGCTCACACTCTGTCTCTTGCTCTCTCAAAAATATATAAACATTAAAAAGAAAATAAAAACCCTGATACGTTTATAGGAATGAATATGGCCTGCGTGCTGGTTAACAAGAACTCTCCATGAGTACTTTAGCCGGGTTGTATATGCGAGTTTTATAGCCGATCGTTTAAAGTTAAATTCTCCAGTAAGTCTGTCTGAGCTTCTCCGTCAAATTCATCCCATAGCTTTCTGCCTTGGTTTTTCTTCTTCACTGTTTGGGATCTGTCCAGGTAAAGGTTGCCAATGATTTAATTGTATTTACTGACCACTCTTTCCAGGAGACTCTTTGTCTCTTTTGATGGATACTGGAAAAATGGTTGAATAATACTGTTAATTGTTTTGAGTACTTCTAAAAATATGTAAATTATCTTAATGTGTAATTGACAGGCATTTTCTCTTCTTAGTTCACTAGTAATTTGAGATCTATCCATATGTAGCTTATTTCCTTTTTTTTTTTTTTTTTAATTAGAATCTTAATCAGGCTGCGCTCTCAGTGCAGAGGTCAGTCTCACGACAGTGAGATCATGACCTGAGCTGAAATCAAGAGTCACATGCTTTACCACCTAGACACCCCTGTAGTTTGTTTCTTTTAATGTTGGATTTTCCTGCTGTGTGGACACAGTGTATTCTAAATACTATATTTTACTGATAGACTTGTAGGTAATTTGCATGTTTCCTTAATATAACAGCTGCTGTGAATATCCTTGTCATTCTCTATGGTAAATGCAGATGTATCTCCAGACCCTGGAGCATTGCTTCTCAGAGTGAGGATCTTTGGCCAGAAATGGCAGCGTCCCCTCGAAACTTGTTTGACATGCAGATTGTGATCCACCATCCCAAACCTACTGGAAGAGAACTTTTGGAGGCCAGGCCCAGCAATCTGTGTTCTTACGGGATGTCCGTGTGATGGTTGATAACACATTAAGTTAAGAATCATTGGTCCAGTGTCCAGTGATTAATATTTTTGAGTTACAGGATATTAGGATTTCTCATTTTTCTAGGTAAATTGTTACTCATCAGAAAACTGTGTCTTCTCCAGATACAGAGGTTATTCCTACTTCAAATGATTACAAACTTCACTGTTTAATTTGTATGTGTCTGATTATTGAGTTTGTGCAAATTTCATAAATTTATGGTGTATAAGTGTTCAGCAATTTCAAGAGTGGGTGGAATTCTTGCACACCCATTGTTAGAATTATTTCTTTGTGTTTAGTGGTTTTTTAAAAATATACATGTATCTTCCCCCACCCAAGAGAGGTAGCGTGAGCTGGGGAGAGGGGTAGAGGGAGATGGATGGAGAGAATTAAGCCGACTCCACACTCAGGGTAGAGCCCGGCATGAGCCTGGATCCCACGTCCCTGGGGTCAGGACCACAGCAGAAATCAAGAGTCTGATGGTCAACTGAGCCACCCTGTATTATGTATTAATATTTAAATATATTTTTATTTGCACTTTTTTAACTGCTTGTTGCTGGCATGTTATTTTTTATATATTGACCTTATTTCCAACAAGTTTTCTATACTAATTTACCACATCTAATTGTTTATCTGTATATCCAAAAATTTGGATTTTTTTTTTTTTTTTTTTTATTAATTTTTTTTTTCAACGTCTTTTATTTTTGGGACAGAGAGAGACAGAGCATGAACGGGGGAGGAGCAGAGAGAGAGGGAGACACAGAATCGGAAACAGGCTCCAGGCTCCGAGCCATCAGCCCAGAGCCTGACGCGGGGCTCGAACTCACGGACCGCGAGATCGTGACCTGGCTGAAGTCGGACGCTTAACCGACTGCGCCACCCAGGCGCCCCTGGATTTTTTATGTATACACATGTATAATCTGGGAATAGTGACACTGCCATATACTTTTCCCAGATTTTGTACTTTTTTTTCTATATTGCTCTCTTAGGTCCTCAAATATATAATATTAAATAGAAGCAAGAGTAGGGGGGGAACTTTCCTTTCAGTATGGATTTTTGCTGTATTTGTTTACATTTCATAATGGCATCAAGGATGTCCAATTTTATTCCTAGTTACCTAAAATTTTTCTTTTTTTTTAATGAGTGCCAATGAAATTAAAAAAAAAAAATTAATGTTTCTTTTTGAGAGAGAAAGAAAGAATACCAGCAGGGAAGGAGCAGAGAGAGAGGGAGACAGAGAATTCAAAGCAGGCCCCAGGCTCCTAGCTGTTAGCACAGAGCCCAACTTGGGGCTCGAACCCACGAACTGTGAGATCATGACCTGAGCCGAAGCTGGATGCTTAACTGACTGAGCCAACCAAGCGCCCCAATGAGTGCCAATTAAATTATTTAAAATGGTTTTGGACATCTACTGAAATCGTCATATGATTTGTCTCCTTCATTTTCTTAGTAAATTACATCAGATCTTATGCAATTAAATTTAATGTAAAATTAATTACAACAAATTTAAATGTAAAACTAACAAGATATGTCTGAAATAAACCTAACTGGGTCATGACAATATTTTGTTTTAGAATTATGTATCTGTGTCCATGAGAGACATTGAGCAGTGAGGTATTTTTTCCCGGTGGGGGACATGTTCTTGTTAGGATTTAGTATTTAGTGTCAAAGATATGTTGAATTTATAACAAGAATTCTTGAGTATTTCCTCCTGCTTTCTCCCCAAGATTGTGTTTTATTTTGTTTCTACTTCTTTCGTAGGTATTCATTCATAGGTAGGGACATCTTTACCTGGAATTAGTTTGTTTCCCTCCCTTCCTTTCTTTCTTCATTGTTAAGTAGGCTCTGCGCCCAGTGTGGGGATCGATCTCATGACCCTGGCTTACAACATCCCATTTTTTTCCTCTTTTCTCCCAGCCTCTGGCAGTCCCCATTTTATACTCTGTTTCTATGAAATTAGCTTTATGGTGAGTTATAGTGTATGATATTTGTTTTCTCTCTGACTTACTTCATTTAGCATAATGCCCTCAAGGTCTGTCCATATTGTCTCAAGTGGCAGGATTTCCTTTGTTTTTATGGTTGAATAGTATTCCATTGTGTGTGTGTGTGTGTGTGTGTGTGTGTGTGTGTGTGCGTTTATATATATATTTATTATATATGCATGTATGTATACACGCATTATCTTTACCCCATTCCTCTGTTGATGAACACTAAGCCTCATGCCTCAGCTACTAAAATAATGTTGCAGTGAACAGGGGATTACAGGGGTCTTTTGCAGTTTTGATTCCATTTCTTTTGGATTTGTGCCTAGAATTGGATTGCTAGATCATCTGGTAGTTCCATTTTTAATTTTTTGAGGGACCGCCATAGTGTTTCCCAAGGTGGCAGCACCAGTTTACATTCTCACCAACAGTGAATGAGGATTCCCTTCACGCCACAGTCTTGTCATTTGTCATTTCTTGTCTTTTTGATAATAGCCATTCTGAGAGGTGTGAAAGAGATATTTCATTGTGGTTTTGATTTGCATTCCTTGATGGTTCATGATATTGAGCACCTTTGCATGTACAATTGGCCGTTTGTAGGTCTTTGGAAAAATGTCGGTTCAGGTCCTTTGCTCATTTTAATTGGATTATTTGCTTTTTGGTTTTTGAGTTGTATGAGTTGTTTATACATTTTGGATATTAACGTCTTATCAGATACATGATTTGTGAATATATTTTCCCATTCTGTAGGTTACTTTCCAGTTCATGGACTGTTTGCTGGGCAGAGCTCTTAAGTTCGATAAAGTCTTGTTTGAGCTTTTGTTGCCTTGCTTTTGGCATCTTATCCAAAGAAAACATCATCCTAGAGAACAATGTTGAGCTTCTCCCCTATGTTTGCTTCTAGGAATTGTATGGTATCAGTTCTTATGTTTAAGTCTGATTCATTTCAAGTTAATTTGTATGAGTGGTGTAAGATAGGGGTATAGTTTCATTCTTTTGCGTGTTGGTATCCCGTTTTCCCGCTGCCATTTACCGAAGAGACTATCCTTTCTCCATTGTGTGTTTTTGCAACCCTGTCAAAAGTCAGTCGACCATATGTGCGTGGGTTTATTGGGGGGTTTCTCTTCTGTTCCATTTGACTGCAACTGTTTTTATCACTGAAATAAGTCTCCCTTTGGCTGCAGTTGGTATTCCCTGTAACGTACCTTAATTAGGCCTTCCTTCACTTCGTTCATTAACCATTTATGAATAGTTAGTACGTGTCCTAATGTGTGCCAGCTGGTGAGGATTCTAAGAATGAGACATCGCTCTTTATAAGGAGAAACTCTTAGAACTGTGTAGGGCATTAAAAGAAACTCACGTGATTTTGACGCTACTGTAAGTCCTACGGTGGGGATCCTGTTTTGTTTTCCTCATGATTTTTCATTTCTGGTTAAAAATGAAAAGACAAGATTTTCAAGGCTAAAATAACATAATTGTTTTTTGTATTGGGTGACGTACCCCATTTGTATTTGTTCTTGTGAGGCTTTAGTCCCTCCATCTGACAATGTATTTATTCCCTATGCTTTTTCTTGGTTGTGTGGGGCACCCCGATTGAGTGGGAGCCGGTAGGGGGTGCCAGTGAAGAATTCACTCAAGACAGAACAGAGGAAATAGAAGTTTACCGGATACCCTGCAAGGGAGCAGCGGGCAGGATGGCAAAGGGGAGACCGTCTGCTACTAGGCGGTGGTGAGGGGCTGTAGTTCTAGAGTAGCTGTAATTTTTCCCCCTTTTTTGGTAATCTTAGGCACTGTGCCTGCCGTGGGCAGCCCATTGGTCAGTGAGGGCCTGTGGCTTAATGAGCCTGTTCACGTCAGCTTGGTGGTCGTGGTCGCTGTGGATCCTTTTGCTTTCCTCAAGCTTTGACTGCTCAAGCCTGTTGTATACACAAGTGGTCTCTACAGGTTGTTTGTTTCTGTTTTACTGGATTATTTTGTTTTATTTTTTCAACACTGCGTCAGCTTGTGTCATAACAAAGGATTCCTAAATTTATTTTCTGTTTGTGTCTGTGATCTTACGGGCTAAGGCGTGGCTCTGCTCTCTGTGCTGTGCATTGTGGGGTCAAGGATGAAGGATGATGTTTCTGAAACTTCTCCCTGAAGTGACACATTTCCCTTGTACCACTTTTCATTGGCCAAAGCCAGTCATGTGGCCCAGCTTGATGTCAGTGGGCAGGAGTTGTGATGTACCCGCAGGGGCAGGCTGGGGCGCTGGACCTACTGGAAAGGGGAAAAAATATGTTGTGAGTTGTTTGTCAGTGGTCACATGATTTATCAAGTGACCTTTGATGATACACTTTTAAAGTTACTCCTTCTAGAGTGGTTCAGTATTTAATTTTTATTCTAATACTAATCATCATTTAAGTTTAAATTGTGGTTATAGTTTGTAATTTTCTATTAACATATGAAAGGACCTTTATTATTACTGCAATTCGACCTTTACATTTACCTCAGTCATCTTCTGCTATCCCGTATTTTGTGGAAGCCCTCTGAAGTATTTTGTTTCCCTTAATGAAGAATATTTGTAATACTGTTTTTCAGACAGTTTCATGGGGCACCTGGGTGGCTCAGTGGCTTTAGCATCCTTCTCTTGCTTTCAGTCCAGGTCATGATCTCACGGTTCCTGGGATGGAGCCGTGCTTGGGGCTCCACACTCACAGCATGGAGCCTGCGTGGGATCCTCTCTGTCCCTTTCTCTCTGCCTCTCCCCTGCTCGTGCTCTTTCTCTCTCTCAAAATAAAGAAAGAAACCTAAAAAAAATTTCTTGAAGCAGTTTCATTAAAGGACACAGCTGATATGCCAGGAATGATTTGGAATCGAATATATCTCTTGATTGGTGAATTCTAATTATGTGCCTGGATAATACTACTTTAAGTAAGTTTTCTGGATTAGCTAGTGCAATCCTACACCACCTTTATGCTGTAGGTACTGAAATTACAGAAGCGTATAAGGATTTACGTTCGGGATCTCTATAGAATAGTTCATTTGCAGAAAATGCAGTTTGAGAAGTGGACAAATTTGAGATGTCCTGACTCCTAGTCGACCGGAAGATGCCTCTTCTGGCAATTTGATGCTTGAAACGTGGGAACCGGAACTCACATTACAAACGATACTGGAAGTGTTCTCAGTGGTTCCCGAGGTGCCTCCTGGTTTTGAAAATGACTCAGGAAGATCTTTGTGTGCTGCTGATTTTATCATCTTGCTCCCCCTCACTTCTTCATAGACGTGTCATGTCTCAGTGTGTTCTCCCACTTCAGATATTTAAGGAACCTCAGCCTTTATACTCACGATATGTAGCTGCATCAACAGGTAGAAACATGTTATTTACATATATTTTTTAACTTTTTAATGTTTATTTTTGAGAGAGAGAGAGAGAGAGAGAGAGAGAGAGAAACAGAACATGAGTTGGGGAGGAGCAGAGAGTGGGAGACACAGAATCCCAAGCAGGCTTCATGCTGTCCATACAGAACATGATGCGGGATTCAAACCCGTGAACACGGAGATCATGACCTGAGCCGAACTCGGACGATTAACCAACTTAGCCACCCAGGCACCCCTCGGCTTTTACCTTTTAAACTGGAGAATAAAAATTTGTAACAAAATGTATTGATAGTATATTTATGTAATCCATAAATATCAACTTCGATAGTACTCAAAAGTGTTCTTTTTTTTTTAACTTTTTTAAATGTTTATTCATTTTTGAGAGACAGAGAGAGACAGATCATGAGCAGGGAAGGGGCGGGGAGAGAGGGAGACACAGAATCCGAAGCTGGCTCCAGGCTCCGAGATGTCAGCAGAGCCCAGCGCGGGGCTCGAACTCACGAACTGCGAGATCATGACCTGAGTCGAAGTCGGACGCTCAACCCACTGAGCCACCCGGGCTCCCCAGTACTCCAAAATATTCTTTAAAGTGGAACGTGATCACACATTGAAGACTCGGTCTAATTTACTCTGTGATCCATTCCATGAATTCCTTTCTGGCACTTCTTGTCATCACAGATCCAGGCTGGATTCTCAACTTTTCCTCCACCATTTGCCCTCTTCTCATTTCCCGAACGTGTTAATGGAGCCCCGCCTTTGCTTGCACCGGGGACCACGACCCTGTGTTCATGAGAGTACGGGTTTCCTCTTCTCCACCAGCCGTTCTTCAGTGAGGCCCCACAAAGAGCTAATTTTGCTGCTCGTTTGTTTTAGTCTGTCTTGTGCATACCTCACCTTAGCGATTGTAACCTGTTACTGCATGTTTTCTTATCAGATTATGTGCTCCTTGAATACAAGAACAGTTTTATTAATCTTAGCATTTCTAAGAATTGGAACAGTTCCGGATACGTTGTGGGATTTGGTGATTTTTACATTAATAATACCCTGAAGCAATGGCATAGTGTTTGTTAGATTTCTCGTCTTCCCTCAAAGCCTAAAGCCAAACACGCCTTCTGCAGACTGTTTTGGTAATCATGAGAAGGATTGGTTCCCATACAGCTTTTTCCATGTCACCCAATTCTGAACATTTCAGATTGAACAGAGATTCCAGGGATCGGTATCATTTAAGGATGTGACCGTGGGCTTCACCCAGGAGGAGTGGCAGTGCTTGGACTCAAGTCAGAGGTCCCTGTACAGGGACGTGATGCTGGAGAACTACAGCCACCTTGTCTCAGTGGGTAAGGACTGTTTTTATATAATTCCAAGTAGCATGTTTTGGTTGTGTTAATTATGAGGCATATAGGCTCTGTGCCGCGTTGAATGATATTTAAGATTGGAATTCAGGAGTCATTGCCGATTGACCACTTTTGGGCGCCAGGAAGGTAGTTGTGTTTACCTCTCCAGTGAAGTGTTCCGTGGCTTCTTCACCGAGCAGCTGCAGCGGCTTCCTCCTCTTCCAGAGGCCCTGAAGTCTAGGCCACCTGGTCTGAATCCTGAATGATTTCACGTTGACAGGGTCCTGTGCTACCAAACCAGAGGTGATCTTCAGGCTGGAGCAAGGAGAGGAGCCATGGATATGGGAGGAAGAATTCCCAAGCCAGAGCCTCCCAGGTGAGTGGATACATACGGCACCGATGAACATCGGGACATTTATTATCTTCCCATGATTAACCCAGGGCTGGACAACTTTGGAATGTGTTTTTAAGGTACCTGTTTAGAAGTCATAATCCAGTGAGTGACTGAGAATACTGGTTATTGGACCAAACCTCCAGATTCTGCTCTCACGAAAAATCTTCTCCTGTTTCATTCACGTTTTGAATATTCACCATTCTTACATTTGTCAACAGACCAATCTTTGCCTCCTCCCCTTTGCCATCGTTTTCCTGCATGAGTGTGTGTTTCTCAAAGCAGTGTCAGCCTCCGACCTTACCGGCGTTGTTGCACTGCATTCCTGCTGTTCCCAGGCATTGTTTCATACACTGATTTTCCGACTCAAGTAATTTTTGAGTGCTTGCTGTTGTCTAAATACCATCGTAGTGAGAGGCGCTTGGGTGGCTCAGTCAGTTGAGCGTCTAACTTCAGCTCAGGTCATGATCTTGCTATCCATGCGTCGAGGCCTGCATCGGGCTCTGTGCTGACAGCTCAGAGCCTGGAGCTTGCTTCAGATTCTGTGTTTCCCTCTCTCTTGGCCCTCCCCCACTCGTGCTCTGTCTCTGTCTCTCAAAAATGAATAAACATGAAAAAAATTTTTTTGATTAAAAACAATTAATAAATGCCATAGCAGTGAAAGAATAATGTGCCAGTGACTTTATACAAGTAGCACTAGTGGCCAAGAGATACATGCAGAGGTGGTCAACATCACTAACGTGAGGGACATGCACCCCCAAGCCACATCACACCATTTAGAATGGCTAGCACCAAGAAGACAAGAGAGAACAAGTGTTGGCGAGGATGAGGAGAAAAGGGAACTCTTGTGCACTGTCGGTGGTGGTGATGTAAATTGGTTCACCTACTGTGGAAAAGGGTGTGGAGATTCCTCAAGCAGTTAAATATAGAACTGTCCTAGGATCCCGCAGTTGTACCTGGGAACATACCCGAAGAAAATGAAAAGAGGATATCGAAGAGAATATACACATTCATGTGTATCACGGCCTTATTCACAATAGCCAGATCTGGACACAATCTGCGTGCTCGTCAGTTCATGAATGGCTAAAGAAAGAAAAGAGAGTAGTATTATTCGGTCATGAGAAATGACATCTTGCCACTTTAAGAGAAAGACAGTTACCGTATGGTGTCACTTATATCTGGAATCTGGAAAAGGCAAACTCATGATAACAGAGGGTACTGTGGTGGTTCCCAGGGGATGGGGTGTGGGAAAGGAGTGATGGCACAAGATCGGAAGAGTACTAAGTAAGCCTAGAGATAGCGGATACCATATCAAGAATGCAGACAGTATCGTATTGTGATAACCACACTTGCCAAGACACCAGAACTGAATCGTTCCAGTCACTAATAAGACATGGGAATTGTGTAACATAATAAAGGTGCTGATTACTGGTACAGTAGCAGTCATAATACAGTTTATAATTGTCTGAAACTAACATGTGCACCTTGAATTTATATAGTTATATGTCTCATGCATTTAAAAAGTAGCACTAGAAAGAGATACTTCTGCATATTAACGCTGTGTAGTGGTAAAAAATGACCATGGAACTTAGAGCAGAGTTAAATTGTGCTGCTTTAAGAAGAGTAGTCAGGGGAGACCTGAAGTAGGAGATCAGCCACCATTAGAGCAGGATTTGAGTGAAATGTTTGTGTGAGTCGGGCGGTTTCTGCCTCTTCTCAGCGGGGGAATAGCACCCACTAAGCCAATGAGCAGGAATGTGTTTGGTGTTTTTTGGGAAATAGCGAAAAAAAAAAAAAAAGTACAATGGCCAAAGGGGAGTGAGTGATTGATGAGTGTGGGACAGGAAATGACGTCAGGCAGTTGTGGTCCACAAGGTAAATATCATAAATCTTATTAAAGATTTTAATATTATCCTTATTAGTATATTTTGGTTAATACACATGTGTGGTTTATGTTTATAAGATCTTTCTCGCCCCTGGAGAAGATATTGGGAAGAGCATAAGCACTACAGATGTCGCTAGAGGACGCTTGTCGTTTTCCTTTAGGGTGATTATGGTCAGTCCAGATTGGAAGGCATGGAGGTAACGAGAGGAGGGTGGATTCTCTCTGTGTCGGGAAGAAGAGTAACAGAAAGTGAAGAGAGGGTGGGACTTGAAGGATTTTAAAGAATAATGGTTGAAAGCTTCCCAAGTTCGGCAGAAGACCTAATAGTATTCATTGAAGAATCTGCGTGAACTCCAAGTAAGAAAAATGCAAAGGGATCCACGCCAATGGCATGTCATGATTACATTTCTAAAAACAAGAGAATGTTTCAAAGTAGCCGGAGAGAAACATCTCCTTTTCTTTGGAAATGATAGTGGATGTTTCAGTCAGAAGCATGGAAGCTAGAGGGAAACGATGCCTTTTTTTCTGAGTACTGAAGGAAGAGAACTTTCAGACAAAACTGGTATCTTATGAACATATATTCATGAAAGGAGAGCTGAAGTTATCATACAAAGGAAAACTAAGAGAAAATGTTGGGAAACCTTTTACTTATTTATTAAAAAAATTTTTTGTAACATGTATTTACTTTTGAGAAACAGAGAAAAAGCACAAGCAGGGGAGGAGCAGAGAGAACGGGAGACACAGAACCCAAAACAGGCTCTAGACTCTGAGCTGTCAGCACATAGCCCGACATGGGGCTCAAGCTCACAGACCATGAGATTGTGACCTGAGCCAAAGTCAGACGCTCAACCCACTGACCCAGCCAGGTGTCCCTAGCAAACTTAACTTGTGAAATGGCTAGAGGAACTCCTCTGAATAGAAAGGAAATAACACAAGAATGTTGGAACTTCAGAAAAGAATGAACATCGGAAGTGGAAAAAATAAGGATAAATATAATGGAGTTTCCTTCTCATTATTTTCTGAAATCATATTTGATTGTTGAAGCAAAATGTAGAAATATCCTATGATTTGATGCTCCATGTGTGGGGAAAATATATAATTCCATTTAAAAGATATAATAAAGGGATTTGGATGGAATTGAAGTTTTACATTTCCCTTGAGTTGGTAAAATGTTGATCTGAGAAGAATGTGATGAATCATATATGTGCCTTTTACCTAGAAATGGACTCAAATACCTCGAGCAACCACCAAAAAAATGTATGAAGTGGTACACTTAGAAATACTCTCAAGTAGTTACCTGTATAATCCTTGGCAAAATATTAGCAAGTAGAAAACAGTGGTGTATAAACAGAATCCTACACCGTGACTGAGTGGTTTATATTCAGAGCATGTAAAAGTGGTTCAGCATTCTAGAACCAATCAGCGTAATCTACCGTAGGCTGACAAAGATGCTGTTATACATAAAATTGCTTTATTAATTTCCTTTCAGATTGTTGATTGCAGTTGCATAGAAACCCACCTGATTTGGGGGTGGTTATATTGTGGCTTACAGCTTTTCTGAATTTATTTATTACCTCGAGTGGCCTTTTTGTAAATTCCTAGGGATGATTTGTAGTTAGAGGGAACTTTTCCACTCTTTCTTTAAGGCCAAAGAATTGTTTCCTTAATCCCAAAAGCAGATGGTCGCTCTTGGAAGAAAAACTACAAATAATTCTTAGGAATATAGATGCAGAGCTCCAAATAAAGTCCAACGGTGTAGGAAAAGAAATATATGCCATGCCGAATTAGGATTTATTCCAAACCTGCAAGCTCATTCAACATTCAAAAATCAATGAACATAATCCATCCCATCAGTAAACTGCAGAAAGAAAAATTGTATGATCCTATCAATTGATGCAGAAGAAGCATTTAACAGAATCCATGTATGATTACAATTCAGCAAACTAGGAATAGAGAATTTCTTCAAGTTGATGAAAAACATCTACCAAAAAATCTGTTAACATCACATATAATAAAGAGAAACTGGATGCTTTCTCTCTAAGATCAGGAGCAAGTCAGGGCCATCCAGTTTCACCACTCTTATTTGACATCATAGTAGAAATCTTAGGTAATGCAACAAAACAGATATGAAAGGTGACAAGGGAAGAAATAAAACTCCTCTTTTTGCAGAGATTCAATTGTCTAAGAATCCTAAAGTGGCACACTCCTACAACATAGAAGTCATTTATAGGAAGGTTGCCAGATACAAGCTTAATATTCAATAGGCATTTGCCTTATTAATATTTTAGTTGTAGTTGTCTTTGTATTGGTGAGTTGTAAGTGTTCTTTACATATTCTGTATATCAGTCCCTAATTAGGTATGTAGTTTGCAAGTATTTTCTCCTGTTTCTGGGTTGTCATTTTACTATTTTATCTGTGCGCTCTGCAGCAAAAGAGTTTTTTGTATCATGAAATACAGGTTATCTGTTCTGTCTTTTGTCACTATTGGCTTTGGTGTTGTATCTAAAAGGGCTGTGTCTATCCCAAGGACAGAAAGATTCATTCCTATATTTTCTTTAAGTAAATGGTTGTTACATTTAGGTCTGTTACCCACTTTTGTGTATGTTGTGAGAAAAGAGTATAATTGTTTTGCATGTAGATATCTAATTGCCTCAGCATCAGTTGTTGATAAAGGTGTGTGTGTGTGTGTGTGTGTGTGTGTGGTCTTGACAATACATCGTTTTGATATACACACACACTCACGCATCCATTTCTCCTACCCCCAAACCCATACCTCTGTCAACCGACAGTATGTTCCCTGGATCTGTAACATCCCTGTGTTTGTGTTTTTCATTTTTCAAATTCCATGTAAGCAAGATCAAACAGTATTAGTCTTCCTTTGTCTGACTTCTGTGACTTTGCATAATGCCCTCGGGATCCATCCATGGTGTCCCCAAATGGCAAGATTTCATTAATTTTTGTGACTGTGTAATATTCCACATGTATATCATATTTATAATATGTATATATACATAATACATACATATGTAAAACATACAAAATATAGTATGCATAATGTGTTTAACTTATAACTATGTATTCTTCATTTGTTTATATAGTGCTACAGTGAAAAAACATGTGTATGTCTTTTGAGGCTAGTGTTTTCATTTTCTTCAGATATATACCCGGAAGTGGAATTACTGGATCACATAATAGTTCTATTTTTAATGTTTTGAGGAACTGCCATGTTGTGTTCTATGGTGGCAGCACAGTTCACCCTCCCACGAAGAGTACCTAAGGGTTTCCTTGTCTTCATATCCTTATAAACACTTGTTATGTTTTGTCTTTTTGAGAATAGTCATTTCGGTAGGTGTGAAGTGCTATCTCATTGTGGTTTTGATTTGCATTTCCCTGATGATGAGTGTCGTAGAGTACTTTCTTCAAGTACCTGTTGGCCATCTGTATGTCTTCTTTGGAAAAATGTCTATTCATATCCTCTGCCCATTTTAAATCAAATTTGATTTTTCTTATCGAAAAATATTAGTT
>NC_064818.1:8635172-8650181 GCF_023721935.1 Panthera uncia
TATATTAAAACAAATATATAATTATAATTATAAATATTAATATTAATAATTAATTAATAATTATTGTTAGATATATAAATACAAATAAATACAAACAAGTGTAATAAATACAATAAATAACAAGTCAAACAAGTAACAGTAAAGGCTCTTCTGTCAGCTATAAGGTATAATGTACAGTGAACATTGTAGAAAACTACTAAGTGTGACCACACCTTCCGAGGAAAGGCTGACTTACACATGCGGGTGGGGAATCCACCTTCTTACCAGAAGGGAGATGACACAGCACAACACCTTTCATGTTCTCGACTGCGAGTTTAGTGGAGCCCAAGTATCAGAGGAGAATGACTGATGATCTTAAGAGCCATGTGAGTGATCACAAAAACTATCACGTATCGCGTGCTTATTTAGATGCCAAGTTAGTTTCAGCTTCATACCAACTTTGTAACAAGGCTATTCATTTAATTTCCCCATTTTTGCACATCAGGAGACAATGGCTTAAGGACTTCCCGTAAGTTATGGAAACTAGACAGATGTAGAGTTGTATTCAAGTCAATGGTGGTTGGCGTTAACTGCTTTTAACTAAAAATAGACAACACTCTGTAATAGCACAGTATTAATACTGATACTAAGTCCTTAGAGACTGGAGACGGACCAATCAGGAAAGGCGTTCCACAGCAGGCGGTGCTTAATTAAGGAGAGCCTTGCAGGAGCAAGAACATCTGGAGACAAGGCCCGAAGAGGGAAAGGCACCTCAGACATGGAGAAGAGCATAGAAAAAAAGCACGAAAGCTGGAAAGAGTACACTATCTTAGGGAAGCGCTCCTTTGCCAAACTTAAATGAGGGAAGCGTGTGCAAAAATGGCTATGGTAAGAGCTCACGAGGGTATTTGGGGGTCATTATCTACAGGGAGGCAATGGTAACAGGTAAGTTTAAAATGGCGCCACAACAGCCTCAGCAATAATGCCAATTCAGAATTCTTTTTCTTCAAGCCTACTTTAATAAAGATGAATGAGATCAATACAGAGTAATTAATAACTAATATATGAGGACATGACTGAAATTTAACCCCATCTCATCCAAGAAAGGTTGTGTGGTAGCCTCAGGAAGCATTACCACATATTTTATTGTAGACCAGTAAACACTGGCAAGGCTAATTGCTCAGCGGACTCCATTTTGGCTAAAACCATGTGTGATTTCCTGTTCTTGTCTAGGATAGGATACCGCTTTCTTCCTGCTCCCAAGGTAGCCTTGACCTTGCATTTAATTCTCTGGCTCTTTATTGACCTGCCTGGGCATTAGTCCCTGATATTCCTCTAGAATTTGTGTCAAAGCCTAATGAGCATTTATAATTTTGTCCCTTCCTTCCGGTTAATAAACCACATCTCTCCTTGCTGTCAAAGCTAGGGGGAATTTGGAGCCAAATTATTTTTTATCAATATACTTCAAGTCTAGGTACACCTTTTACTTTAGGGGCAATAACTGAATGGGACTTAAAATTAATAAACCTAGCCACAGGTATAAATAAAGTCTATCAAAGCTGGTAAAAGGCATAAAAGGTCTCTCAAGCAATTTTCTTTAAATGTCTATTTTATCATCTGGCCAAAGATCTAATGATTTAAAATCAAAATTTTAATACTGTTGCAGAGCCTCTATGAGGTTTTTCATTCTCCTGTGCCTCGTTCAATCCTCTTACGATTATAGTTTTTGTTCCCAGTTTCCCAATTTTTTTTCCAAGCCGAAGATGAAGGCTTCATTCACGTTTTGACATTTCTGTAATTAGAAGTCACTCAGAGCAGCTTCCAGGCACTGAGTATAATTCATAGTTTCCTCTTCCCTCCCCCAAACCTGTCATTCGCGCAAGGGCTCACCCCATCATCAGTGGTGCCACTGAATCTTGGAAATGTGTCAGACTTTTGTCTTTTTGTCAAATGATGTTTTGGAGGGGAAAAGAAAAAAAGAGCACTGAATCACCACCACAACAAAAATACTTCTGTAAACAATAAGTGAAAAACAGAAACTAACTTTAATCTACTTGTTCACCACTAGTGAACCGTGAGCATAGTAATATACACACCCCTAGTAAGGACTAGGCTTGTGGTCACCATTTTCTCCTCTAAATTTTTTTTTAATGTTTATTTATTTTTGAGAGAGAGAGCGCACAAGCAGGGCAGGGGTAGAGAGAGAGGGAGGCAGAGAATCCGAAGCAGGGTCCAGGCTCCAAGCTGTCAGCACAGAGCCTGATGCAGGGATCGAACTCATGAACTATGAGATCATGACCTGAGCCAAAGTCCGTTGTTTAACCAACAGATCCACCCAGGCGCCCCTTCTCTGAATTCCTTATTCTTCCCTGTTCCCTTGATTTACTCACTTATTTCAACTGAAAAAAAGAGACTCCATTCTAAGCGGTCCACAGAAAAGGTAAAAACTAAACCAGGGGGCTTCGATAGACATAGGTAACAAGCACCCTGCTTCTAATTTTGTTTCCAATTTCAGTTTTCTGTAAAAGCAAAGAATTCTGTGTCCATTCCAAGCCCATGTGGGATCGTGGGTTGAGGACTGGGGGCAGCTCTAAGAGTCGGGAGTTTGAGATGCCCTGCTCAGAGGTGGCAGTCCTGTGTCCCCCACACCTGGTCCGTGGTGGGCACAGCTGTTACTTCATGTGACACAGGAAATGAGGGACATTCAAGCAGAAGCCTGGGTTAGCTGCGTAGCTACTGTTCTCTAAGATTGGACTACCCTTTCCTCCAAAACCTTGTTTCTATTAGTCACCGCCTCACCACTGTGTGTAGGCTGGTTTCAGGACATCATGTTGAAAAAGCAGCTCTTTTAGACTAAGCTACCTACACAGCCTATTAAACTAGATCCGAAATGGTCACCAGGAAAACAAAATTGCTGTTGCCTGACCCGGGATGTGTCCACATGGTGCAGTGATCATCCTGGTATTCTTACACAGATCTCTGGAGAAAAACAAAGCACTTAAAATAAACTTTTTATTGTATAGAACAAAGTCTTATAAAAGTCAGTATTTAAATGGAAAACTAGTAATTTCCCAAAATTTTAAATTAAAAAAAAAAAAATCAATGTACTGAAGGGTTTAGGGCTATGGATCTAGTGATGAACTGTCCCAGAATGTAGTGCTAACTTTGATTTCTTCTTCAAATGCACCAAAACCTTCAACATAATTCTACTAATATCCTATTTTTTAAACACATATTAAAGTGTTTGACAGTTGTTTTTTTTAGAGTAAGCATTGGATATGCTATTAGGTCAGAAAGTTCTTAAATAGCAGAGAAAACACTGTATCTTGATCATATCCTAATTTGGTAACAAAACAAGAATTTGAAGACTTTGTTTTTTTAAAAAAAGTATTATATAATATGTATTGTATCTCACCCCCCCATACCATGCATACATACACACGTACATACATACAGATTAGGAACAAAAAAAAAATTAATAGTGATATATACACAGTCTCACAAACATTTAATTTTTTATTTTTGAGAGAGAGAGAGAGAGAGAGAGAGAGAGAGAGAGAGAGAGAAGGTATGGACGAGAAAGGGGCAGAGAGAGGGAGACACAGAATCTGAAGCAGGCTCCAGGTTCCAAGCTGTCAGCACAGAGCCCAACAGGGGGCTTGAACCCATGAACCATGAGATCACGACCTTAACTGACTGAGCCACCCAGGCGTCCCGTGCACACATAACTTTTTAATGACACATAGAATTCTGGCAGCAATCTCCAAATGGTTGGTAAAGGCCACTCAAATACCAAGGATGAACCTTTGCTTTCTTATAATGTGAACAAGTAACCAACTCTGTGCCATGAACCATGTTCGCAGCCACTGACCAAGACCGTGAGAAGCACACACAAAGGTCAGGCGGAAGAAGCAGAGAAAGCTCGCAGGAGATGGTGACCTGGGCACCCCCTCGGGCAACAATGACGTGCTTCCTGTGGTTTAAGCTACGTGCGGTCTGCACAGGGGCCTAGAGATCTGCTCTCGCCGCCTTCTGTCATCAGCCAGGGCTTCACCTTCATTTAACACACACCATACAGCTTCACTTCCGGATCCCGGAACCACAGGTGTTTATTATTGGTCACCGGTGAACCCTAAGAAGCAGGACCTGGGTCGCAGACCATGGGACCAACCTCAGGGCCCTGGGGGGAGGATCGCTGTGTGGGAAGCCCGAGCACAGGTGTGCGTCCGGGACCCAGGCTGGAGCCACTGAGCCACCAAAGGAGTCCAGCTGAGCCACATCCAACCTGTGACAGCGGTGACTCTGGACAGGTTTCAACGTCTCTAGAGCAATCGGTGGAAACTATGCTTTCTTTATTCGCGCAGCCCAGGAACCTGCCTCAGTGCTGAGCACAGAGCTAATGTCAATAGATACCTTGTGAACAAACAATCCAATAGGAATCACGTTCACGTGACTGAGAGAGAGATGGGCTCACAGGGAATAAGCCACAGAAAGGCATTTTTAGAATGTAGAGGTAAGTTCTGAGATCCCCTCCAACTCAGAAACTCTGGTATTCATAATCTATATTCTACAATAATAAATATTAGTATATTCTGTATGTTATATAGAATGCCTAGATTATATAATATCTAGTTATAATATTTAATCTATATTCTATATTTGACAATTTTTACAAAAATAAGGCCCTCTATTTTCATTAGCCTGCTTAGGCACTAACAATTAACTTTTGTTAATCCTTCTAAGTGCGCGAGATGCCGCACAGCCCTTGTTTCTCTTTGGCATAGCAGGCTCCCTAAAGACATAGATGGCTTTCCAGAAAAACTGTGTTCTGAGCCTCCTGAAGCTCATGATCTCTATCAGGTGGTCACCAGTTCACGATGGTACCAAGTGTGAGCATAAAAAGCCTTCTTGGCTATATTTGAAATGTAAAGGCATTGCCTCTAAAAACACAACAAATCTTTCAGAAAATGATGAGATGTTAGCCTAACAAGAAAACTCTTGGTTCAGCAGAAACATGGGGAAACAAAATCAAAGAGCTTCAGGAATCCCTAACGTCCGCAGATGCTTTATTACACGCCACCAGCTGAGCTTTCCTTGCGTCGTGCCGGCCTCCCGCTCATGTACGGGACCGCCCTGGGTAACACGCTGTTTCCCACTAGAAGCATCAATTCATTTCAGCGAGGTCTCCAAGGGCTCCACAGATGGACATTAGGGAGAAAGCAATGTCTGCCACCTGCTTTTGGCAAATTATTTATTTCTGAACTGCCAATCTCAATTACAACCACGTTTGAAGCGCCCACCAGAGAGACAAGGTTGGCACTTAGTGCACTTGATTCTGGTTGAAATCAACTAAAGATTTAAGAATTATAAGATTATAAGAATTATAATCCCTAAGAATTATAAACAGATACTGCACCTCTTAACTGTACCCTAGAGTGAAATGCTTTTGGGGAAAAAAAGGGGGGTTTTGTTATTGGTTCATGTGAATCATACTCAAATGGCTAAGGATGGGAGCAATTCTCTACCTACGTGGTGGTTCTCCTCGTGGGAGTGGGGAAGAAGATTCTACATATGCAAAAACCTTCTTGGTCATCTCAAGAATTCGGCAATTCAACCTCCAGAGGAAGGCGGGGTTCCACACGCTTGACAGTGAGGGAGAGAGTGATTCTTCATTTCAGAGTAGGGGTTGCACCCTAACTGTTGAGAACACGGGTACCCCAACCAGGTCAGCTGTCTGCATATCAGTACAACTCGGTCAGGTCTGCAGATTTCCCAATGTATGGATGCACTTCGAAGAGTATTACCTGTATGTAAAAACCAAGGAGTCCTGTTTTTCTACTGACCGTAATATTTCCTTTTCGCCTTCTTTCTTATTCTAAGTACAGATGTCGAAATTGTTCCCTGATTCACTGAATGAAATTTGTCCCCTGCACCTGGTCTGGGTGGGGCAGGCATAAGGGAATGAGAAGATAAATTTGTTGGCTTCCATGCGAAATGTGCCCAAAAAGGGCAACAACCAGGAAATTAAGCGAGCATAGAAAGGCACTGGGGAGGTCAGTAATAAATGTGCGTTTAATAACCATGTATATTTCATCTTTACTTGAAGCATCATTTCCATTCTGAACATCTCTGCTCAACCCACCATTAAAAAAAAGAAAAGAAAAGAAAAAACAAACACCTCTTCCTTCTTGGTCTAAGGGGCAGTCCTGAAATGTCAATTTCTACATTTCCGACACGTTCCTATTGCGGAGCTCATTTGCACTGGCAGACTAGCCCATGTGATTAGAATTCTCTCACTGCCATCAGGTTCTAGAATCTCCCTTCAAAAACTCAACCTCAAAATTTATATGCCATCAATGCAACCAACGATGAGCCCCAGTTTGGGCTGGAAAAATTAGGAGAGCTCAGCACTTTAGAAAGTTTATTTGGTTCAGAACCAACTCCGTTGTTTTCATTTCCTTTTACTGAAGTCTGTGGGCAAACCAGCCCTGGGGACAGAATTCTTTCCATTGACCTGGAAAATTCCTAATACTACCAGCTTTTGAATTGGGGCTCTCCAAGAATTAGGGGAGAAGAAGGGGCTGCCAAAACATCCTGTGCTTTGGTACTGAAAGGAGAAGTTAAATGAGAAATTGGGACCCTGAAGACTGAGGCTGGGATTTTCTGGCCGTAGGATACCTGCCAAGTACAATGATTTCGATCTTTAACATACAGAGCTTCCCTTTAAAAAGAGGTTTTGGAGGGGCGCCTGGGTGGCTCAGTCATTTAAGCATCTGAGGTCAGGTCATGTGGCTTTGGCTCAAGGTCATGATCTTGTGGTTTGTGAGTTTAAGCCCTACATCAGGCTCTGTGCTGTCAGCATGAAGCCTGCTTAGGATCCTCAGTAACCCCCCTCTCTCTGCCCCTCCCCTGCTCTCTCTTTCAAAAGCTAAAGTAACATTTAGGGATGCCTGGGCAGCTCAGTCGGTTAAGCATCTGACTTCAGCTCAGGTCATGATCTTACGGTTCATGGGTTCGAGCCCCATATTGGGTTCTGTGCTGACAAAAATACTAAAAACGGGTTTTGGAGATCTGATGGCATCTCAGAGAATATCCCCTTCTAGAAACCCCTAAAACTGCCCAAAGGTTCATTATTCCTTTTAAGATTTTCTGTCTCTATATGGCTGTTAAGCATCTTTCCTCTCATTAACACACATGTGAGAGAACACATAAGGATATGTAACTGGACCTATTTTGTTATATTTTATTACCCTAGGTGGAACAGAATCAAACCAAAACATCCACAAAAACACTTTGGGGCCAGAAAAAAATAAACTCTCTAACATCACTGTAGATGAGCATATACATTACAAATTTGACTCTAACCTTGGGGTAGTTCTATTTTAAATATTTTCCTGAAATGTGATCATTAGCTGTATATCCGATCACCTTTTAATCTATTTTTCACTAATAAATGTTAACTTTTACTATGTTTTTGATGACTTACATTGAGTTTGACCACAGAGTCACAAGTAAACGGTTTTTCAGGCTTTTCAAAAGGAGCCCATAGTGATGTACTGAGGCAAAGTCTGACTGCCTTCTGTGTTAGTCTGATGTTTAAAAATGTGTCTCAGGGGTGCCTGGGTGGCTCGGTCGGTTAAGCGTCCGACTTCGGCTCAGGTCATGATCTCACGGTCCGTGAGTTTGAGCCCCGCGTCGGGCTCTGTGCTGACAGCTCAGAGCCTGGAGCCTGTTTCAGATTCTGTGTCTCCCTCTCTCTCTGCCCCTTCCCTGTTCATGCTCTGTCTCTCTCTGTCTCAAAAATAAATAAACGTTTAAAAAAAATTTTTTTTTAAAAATAAAAGTGTGTCTACATAGACCAATAGAATAGAAAACCCAGAATTGGACCCACAAATGTATGCCAACTAATCTTTGACAAAGCAGGGCAGAGTATCCAATGGCAAAAAGACCGTCTCTTTAGCATATGGTGCTGGGAGAAATAGACAGCAACATGCAGAAGAATGAAACTAGACCAGATTCTTATGCTGTACACAAAAATAAACCCAAAATGGATAAAAGAGTTAAATCTGAGATAGGAAACCATCAAACTCCTAGAGGATAAAGCAGGCAACAATCTCTCTGACCTCAGCCACAGCAATTTCTTACTCACCAGGTCTCTAAAGGCAAGGGAATTAAAAGCAAAAATCAACTATTGGGACCTCATCAAGATAAAAAGCTTCTGCACTGCAAAGGAAACAATAAACAAATCTAAAAGGCAACTGACAGAATGGGAAAAGATATTTGCAAATGACATATCAGATAAAGGGCTAGTATCCAAAATCTATAAAGAATTTACCACACTCAACACCTGGAAATACAAATAATCCAGTGAAGAAATGGGCAGAAGACATGAATAGACACTTTTCTAAAGAGCACATCCAGATGGCCAACAGGCACATGAAATGATGCTCAACATCACTCATCATCAGGGAGAGACAAATGAAAACTACACTGAGATGGCACCTCACGCCGGTCAGAGTGGCTAAAATGAACAAACCAGGAGACTCTAGATGCTGGCGAGGGTGTGGAGAGGGACCGAGGCTCCAGCAGGGAGAGCAGGTCAACCTCAGAGAAAGAGAAACAACCGGGTACATTTGAGGAAGTCAAGCTAATGTAATGATAAACAAGACCGAACAAGCCTGTGGTACCAAACTGCACTGATGGGTCCAGAAAAGTAAACAGCCTCAGAACATACAAGGCTTCCAACTAACAAAAGGCTGTTCATGCCTCCACTTGAATTCCTCGATGCCCGATAAAGCCCGCTATTCAATCTCTTCAACGACTGCATTCAAAGGGCTTAAGAAGTTTACTCTAAATACTTTATTTAGAAGAACTTTGTGAAGCCTATTAACTTCCATCTCAAAGTGAATGCTACCCTTACAGCACATGCTTTCTGTGGACTTGGACAATCTGGGTGTTTGAATCGTACTGTTGACTCATGTTAACTGAAAAATGAACCACTCTTTCAGCATGAGTAGCCATCAAGCCTCCAGAACCCAAGGAAGAAAATCTTACTTTCTCAGTAGTTTTCCAAATGCTTAATAGATGTCCTGAAAATCCAAAAATTCACATCATTTCTTAAACACATTCAGTGAACAGAGGGACCACAGATTCAATACCCGTAATTGTGATTCCAGTCCAACCAGAAATGCTAAGCACGTATCTCAGGAGCAAAGTTATGGGCAAGCAGAGGAAGAAATGCGCTGGGCACACTTCCAATACAGCCCTCCGCGTTGGCATGAACCGGCATCAGAAGCAGGAACGTACAGCAGAAAGGACCGGAGCCCTGGATTAACGCAGCTCTGCCATCCGTAAGCACGTGAGGTTGGAAATGACTTCATCTCACTAGACTCAACTCTTCCTCTGTGAAGTCGTGACAAGACATACCTATCAGGATGGTTGTAAACGTGAGAATTCACAACCAGCTCCTTAAGAGGCTGGGCAAGCGGTGGGGACTCAACACGGGCCACCTGTGATTAACGTGTGCTCAGCGGCTCTCCCTACTGAGGGTCCTCACATGTCTAGCTACCGTGAATCAATTAACTTGAAGCCACTGGGCGACCCACGCTTCACGCTCCATTCACAAGACGCCTCCCTGAACGGGCCCCTCCTTGTTAGTGCCAATTGCCATCTGTCGTTTCTTGTTTCTGAGTGTGAGGCTTGGCAAGTCAGGTGCCCATGCGGGGACACATTTGTTGCCATTCTTGATTAATACATTGCATTCGAAGTTTATCCCTTGGATGACAAACCAGGCCTCTGAGCCTTTTCTTTAAAGAGACCATTACAGTATCATTTAAATGGAATGAGGAAGGGAAACACTGTTGATAACTTTCGAAGTCTCTATTTTCAAATTGAGTAAAAACATTATCATTCCTCTTCCCCCCCCCCCCATTTAAACACAAAGATTTCAGCCTGCGCTCAAGCCAAAAGGCAAGACCATCTTTACTCGAAGGGAAAAAAATGCTGTAACTAGACATAGCTTCGCTCTTCCCAGAGTTTGAGATTTACTAATGGGTCTTCAACTTGTTTGAAGTGTTACCATGACATCAGGTGAGACAGAAGTGCCCAACATGCTCCTGGCAGGGCCTGGAAACACTCTTGGCTGTGGAGGACATTTTCCTCCACTAGAAAACCTGTATTTCCACATGAGTTTACCTTCTCTACACCACAGCCAAGTAAGAAGGGCATACAGATTCTGGAGTCACATAAACATGAGTCTAATCCCAGCCCCCCTAGTTGCTAGTTTTGTGAACACAGGTGAGCCCTCTAAGTGACTATCCTCTCATCTACAGAATGAGCTCGTCGCTGTGTGTATATTCCACTGGGCTGTGAACAGAGCCCTCCGCCACGGGATTTGCCAGTTCCCAGGAGCTAAGGATCATCTGTACATTTTCAGATGGCTAGGGGGAAACATTGGTTTCCTCTTGGGTTATTTAAGTTCCTAAATAATGGCCCCGCTTTGGGTCCACAAAGCCTAAAATCGTCACAGTCTGGGTTTTTGCAGAAGATGTTTGCTGAGCCCCGGGTTAGATGATTAAGTAGAATGGGATCTTATGTATATACTGTGTTCACTTGTCACATTGAGGTGTTTAATAAATGCCCCCTCTCTTCTGAGGGAGCAAGGGTGGCTTTGAGCAACGAGCACTAAATTAAGACAAGATCTTTGGAAGTGCTTAGCAGCTTCCGTCACTCATCAACTCTGTGGTATCAGAAGATATCTTGGCCTCTCTGGACGATTACTTTACTTCTCTTCAAAATAAGAATATCACTACTTTTCCTGTGCAGATTTTTCTCAAGGAAAGAAAATGGTTAATCACAACAAGTGAGACATGCCTGGTCTAAGTCAGTTATTTTATGGAGAGGAACTCTTTGTAAGCTTACGATAGAAAGCTTAGAAAATAAAATCATGTACATGTAGGTATGGACAATTAAGTCACCCATTGTCCCAGCATCTTAATAGAATTCCTGCCTCTAAGTTAGAATACTGCCTTTCATTTATTCTCACGTTTCTTTTCTCAGACTCCGACTTTGCACCCAGCCACCCTGGCAACCAAGTGACTAACTTCTGACCGCTTGGATGTAGATGGAAGAAACATAAGCCGTTTTCCAGAAAGTTTCTTTGAAGAGCAGAGAGTGGCCACTTTCAATTCCCTTCTTCCATCATAGCGGCTAAAATGCAGAGATGGAAAGTAAACCAGCTTGGCCATTTGGGACCATGAGGCTGGGACACCCTAGGGATGCAGGCAAGTCTGGGGGTGCTACAGCAATAGGCTAGGAGTAACTCGGGGCCTTGAAAACTTTATGGAGCCACCATACAAGGTCTACATGGCCATCTTGCCCCCAGACTTTTCCCACTCCTTTTTTAGTTTGTTCTATTTTTTGTTCTCCTCTTAACATGTAGACATTTTCATCTTACTGCCTGGACACTTTCTTGGTCACGAAGGTGGTTTGAAATAGACCAAACTCTTACCTGTGACTTTTCCCGGGTGCTGGGTTAAAGTGGATTTTCTATCATCACTTATGCTTTCCTTTAGTTTCTACATTCAATAAATGATGACCGTGCTACCAGAAAAACATGTTTTAAGTGGCACGTTATTATAAATGTCCTTGGCTTAGGGTTCAACTATGGAAATACTGAGAAGTTCACAGAATACCTGAAATGTAAAAATAAAGCCTTGTCCCACCCAAATATCCCAAGAATATCCCAAGTAATTGGCACATATCAGTCTCCACTAAGTTCTCTCCAGGATATTCATTGTGACAACCAATGTACCGTCAGGGGAAGATGTAACAATCTGGAGAAAGCCTCAGTAATGGTTTTGGATGCTATACAGATTAGCTAATGGAGTTGGTAAGAAAAAGAGGCAGAAAAATTCAACACAGATTTACTAATTATTCCTGGGGGTATGATCTCATGGTCAAAAGTGTTGAATGTTATTACAAACAGCTTTTAAAGGATCACTTTAGAAGCAATTTAATAAATGATTACACTGTGGAGATCCACAATTATACTACATTCTAGAAAGAATACATAAGCCAACGTCCTAACATCAGTGAATGTGCACCTATGGCCTGGGATAAAATGTAAAGGTAGAACATTATAAATGATTTAAGAAAGCACAGTGTACTTAACAACTCCAGAAACAACGCACTCTGGAAAACCACCACCAGATGGCTGGAAAGGTACCTCTAGTAAAGACCCAGCCAGCCGGTAGATCCCATTCACCTCAGAGACTCCCCATCTAAGAGGATTTGCCCATCATGGGAAGTTATGAGGGAGTCCAGAGAGGGAAGAGGGTAAAATCAGGACATCTCCAAAAGAAAAGCTGATTTCAAGAGTACTGGGGGTGCCTGGGTGGCTCAGTTGGTTAAGCGCCCACTCTTGATCTGGGCTCAGGTCATGATCTCACATGCAGAGCATGAAACCTGCTTGGGATTCTCTCTCAAGTGCGCGCACACACACACACACACACACACACTCACACTCACACACACCAAACATTTAAAAATCCTGAAGGGAAATAGAAAAAAAAAAAAAGAAAATAAAATCAGAACCGAAGTGGGTATAAATGTCACCCAATCCACTCCAGTGAACATCCCAGATGCCTGCTCTCCCAGGAAAATGGTTTACCCTCTCCTAGAGTGGTCGCCATGTACACGCAGGCATTTAGGAACCGAGTGAGTCTTGCAGCAATGTAAGTAAGGGGGAGGGCTGGGCGTGTTGACACCAGGAGCTTTCCCTATACTACCTGGAACAGCCCTTACAAGTGTGAAAAGTTGGCAGAGCTCTGTGTAACCTGCTTTCCCAGACTTGCCGGAACAAGGCAGAAGTAAGGCCGACCTAACACATCACATGTAGCCCCCATGTAGTTAGGAAAAAATCCCAAACAGACTGAAAAGCTAAAACAATAAGATAATGAACGTCCACATAGGCACCACCTATAGGTTTAATCATTGTTATTACATTATCCACTTTGCCGTCTATTTATGTATGTGTCCATGCATTAAGTGCGTTTTTACATGCATGTATGTAAATAATTAGCAAATAAATTGAAGACATCATAATACTTTGCGCCTATAGACTCAAGCCTGTGTTTTCTAAGGTATCTACATTCTCTCGCATAACGGTTACTTATAATGAAGTTCAAAACTGTTTTTTTTTAAGACAGTGTGAAAACATTACCCTTTCTCTTACATCATCATTACTTTGCAACAATTGTTTTTTCAAACTTTCCCGATTGACCCTAAAATACTTTTTACAGAATTTTTTCCCTCTAGAATCAATCAGGCTTCAAGCAGATTGTGGTCAGTGGCCTCTAAGACAGTCCCTAGAGCTCACTGTCCCCTGGTCTTCACGTCATTATGTAATCCCACCACCTGGGCCCCTCAAGTGAGAGTGGGAATTACCAAATCACTCAGGGACAGGAATACAAAAGTGGCAGGATGTCACTTATTGAGATTAACTTACGAAAAGGCTGTGTATTTTGTCCCGGTCATTGTCTGATCTTTGAATCACCTGCCCTGAGAGAAGCCAGCTGTCATGATGTGAGGCAGGTCTATGGAAATGACCACACAGCAGGGAACAGAGGCCAACCAACACCCCCATGATGAGCTCTGAGACCCTTCCTCCTGTCTTGTCACCCCACCCACTGTCCCTCCCCTCCATGATTAGCTCTGGCTGAGCCCGTAGCCTAGTCAGGAGCTTGGGACCTAAGGACAGGCTTTTCACCAAAGGCCAGCTGTACCCGATTTCTCACACAGAAACAAGGGGATGATCCAGGTTTGTGGTTTTCAACCACCCCATTTTGGTGGAGTTTGTTTTACTGCAATAGATAACGAATACAGATTTAATTTGGCTATTATGCCCCCATCAGTCCCTCCTAACGTTGTCGAGTCCCCTGAACAGTTTTCTCCTGACACGAATTTTTTGAAGGGGCCAGGCCAGTTTTCTCATTGCATGTCCACAGTATCCTAGGCCTCTTTGCCTGACTGTTTCCTTGTAGTCTCATTTAATGCCCCTCTATCCTTGGATTCCCGGAAACTTCAAGTTATGTCAAATGGCTTTCAAGTTTCATATTTATCCACAAGAACATGTCACAGATGATGCTGTGGACTTTATATTGCATCACATCAAGAGTCATCCATTGTCAAGTTGTTCCACTAGTAGTAATGCTAACTTTGGGGCTTTCTAGAAAAGGGTGACCACCATTTTGCTATTGTTGTTTTAAGTATATTTATTTTGAGAGGAGAGAGGGAGAGAGGCAGAATCCCAAGCAGGCTCTGCACTGTCAGTGCAGAGCCCAGTGCAGGGCTCAATCCCACAATCCATGAGATCATGACCTGAGCTGAAACCAAGAGTTGGTCGCTCAACCGACTGAGCCACCCATCTTGCTATTGTACAGACGTTTCCTTCCTTTGCAATGAGGACATGATTTTCCACCACATCTCTGGATTCTGTGCCCTGTCTCTGCTCAGTAATGCAGGATGAACTCCATCAGTCTATGGGTGAGCAGCGGCAGCAAGGAGCCAGTCAAATGGCTTCTTGGTCAAAATGACACCATCAGTATGCTCAAACGTTTCTGGTCTTTTCACATAACGATTGTGAAATATACTTATCAGGTGAAGAATAACACTGCTTACAAGATGTACTGGTCAACTAGGCAAAGATTTTGACCACCGAGCCTTGATTACTTTGGACTTTTACATTCCTTTGACAACTTCCTGCCATTTATTGCATCTACAGATGTGAAAATATGCACATATTGAACGTTTCAGCATTCGAGTAAAATGAGAGGTCATCACTGATTCTTTCCTTGATTCAGATATATATTCTCTTCATACTGAAAAGCAGTGGTCCACAGCCTCCAAGTCTAATATTACCATCATTTCACAAGTTCCTATCACAACGTTTGTCAGATATCCAGAAACTCTGATTTTCTGGGTATTTTGTTCTCTGATTAGATGTGATACTTTGATTCCAAACTTTCTTCA
>NC_064818.1:8650681-8702832 GCF_023721935.1 Panthera uncia
TCTTCACGACAATACCACTGCTTTTTATTTTTATAACTGAATTATAAGTTATGACGTCTGGCAGTGTTAGCCTTCTGGGTTGGCTATTTTCTTTTTTTTAATTAAAAAAATTTTATTTATTTATTTATTGTTGAGAGAGCACGAGCAAGGTGGGGCAGAGAGAGAGAGGGAGAGAGAGAGACTGTCTCTCTAGACAGAATCTGAAGCAGGCTCCAGGCTCTGAGCTGTCAGCATAAAGCCCGATCAGGGCCCAAACCCACGAATGGTGAGATCATGACCTCAGCAGAAGTCGGATGCTTAACCGAGAGAGCCACTCAAGCACTCCTGTGTTGGCTATTTTCTTCAGGGTTCCTTGGCTATAACATGAATACAGAAAGTTGCCAAGAACATCTTTTTGGCTTTAGTTTTATTTATTTATGTCTTTATTTATTTTTATTTATTTTGAGTTATATAGAGACAGCACAAATAGGGGAGGGGCAGAGAGAGAGGAGATCTTATTCCAAGCAGATTCTGCACTGCCAGTGCAGAGCCCGACCTGGGGCTTGAACTCACAGAACTGTGAGATCATGACCTGAGCTGACACCCAAGAGTCAGACACTTAACTGACTCAGCCACCCAGACGCACCCATTGTTTTTTAGTTTTCTATTAGATTTATGTATTTACTTTTTAAGAACATCTTTTTTTTTAATGCTTTTTTTTGTTTGTTTGTTTGAGAGAGAGAGAGAGTGCCCGTGCTAGTGGGGGAGGGGGACAGAGAGACAAAGAGACACAGAATCTGAAGGAGGCTCCAGGCTCTGAGCTGTCAGCACAGAGCCTGACACAGTTCGAACTCACAAACTGTGGGATCATGACTTGAGCTGAAGTCGGACATTTAATCAACTGAGCCACCCAGGTGCCCCAAGAACATGTTTAGTCTACAAAATATATTAAAATAACTTCTGTGATGCCAGATATTATGGATAATGCATTGCTACTATGAGCTTTTGCATTTTCATATACATGTTAAAAGCACCTTGTCAATTTGTACAAGTACACACACACTCCCTACACCTACCTTTTTAGGGCTTCTATTGGGATTGCATTGCTCATTTTGGAGAAAATTGACATGTTCATAATACTGAGTTTTCCAATCCATGACCATGGTATGACTCTATTTAACTCTTCTTTAATTTCTTTCTGGTTTTTTAGTTTTCAGTTTAGTAGTTTTTCCCATCCTTCATTAAATGTATTCTTTGTTTTTTTAAGTTTTATTTGTTTAAGTAGTCTTTACACCAAGTGTGGGGCTTGAAATTACAACCCCAAGATCAAGAGTCACATGCTCCTCTGACTGAGCCAGTCAGGTGCCCTTTAGTAAATATATTCTTAAATATTTTCATGTTTTCTTATGCTATTTTCATTTTTAACCTTATGCTATTCATACTATTTTATTCTCCAGTTGTGTAATGCTAACATATAGAAAAACATTTGATACTTGCACCCTGGCTTTGTATCCTGCAACTTTGCTAAATTTACTGATTTTGGTAGTTTTATAGATTTTTAAAAATTTCATAGGTAAACAATTGTGTTCTCTAGGAATAAAGACAAGTTTACTTCTCCTTCCTAATGTTCATACATTTTTTTTTCTTAGCCTGTTGTACTGGTTGAGAATGCCAGTGATGTGATGTATAGAAGTGACGAAGGTGAACATTTTTGTCTTGTTCTTGACTTCAGGGAGAAACTGTTGGGTGTATTATTATTAATTTTGACTTTAGCTGAAGGATTTCTATAGATGTCTTTTATCATTTTGAAGAAGTTCTATTCCTAATTTGCTAGGAGATTTTTTTTTTTTTAGATCATGACTGAGTATTGAATTTTGTCAAATGCTTTTTCTGCATGTATTGAGATAGTCATACTTATTTCATATTTATTTTGTTAATATGGTGAGTGATCTTGATTGATTTTCAAATGTTAAACCAACCTGATATGTTTGAAATACGTTCTTCTTCATCATAATGTATTTTGCTGTTATAATCACTGAGTTTGGCTTTTCACTATTTTGTATATGGTTTCTCTGTGTGCGTGTGTTCACGAGAGCTGTTATCCTGTAATTGTCCTCATCGTAATCTTTTCAGGTTTTGGGTTGAAGACTGTACTACCTTCAAAAGATGAGTTGGGCGGTGTTTCATACTTTTCTATGTATGGTATGTGAGATTATGTTATTTTTTTTTAATGTTTGAAAGGTTTCACCTATGAAGCCATTGGGTCTGAAGTTATCTCTTGGTGGAGATTATAAATTTCAGACTGTTAAATTTTTAGTATTTGTCTTTGTTAATTTTACCGTAAATACAATATACGAGTATTGGTACGAGTATCTGGATCAGAGCAGATGAATTATTATTTATGTAAAGCCAGGTAACAATTTTGTGGTTCTGGTGTACCTCGATTTCTTACTCTCCGAGCAATAAGAAAAACCAGGGGTCTTGCACATACATGCAGAATTGTTATTTTGGGTGCAGAACACCGATAAAATGAATCTGGGTGCTTGCATAGAGGAGAGAGGTAGTTGTCCCCCTACCCTTTTTAAAGCAGAGAGCGGAACCTTTGCTCCCTTAGAAAGGAGCCCAAGTTCACACTCTAATCCTTTGGACTATGAGTAAATTTCTTCAGGGAAAAAGACGGTTATTATCTCCAGCTATGTGTGTGTGTATGTATGTATGTATGTACTTTTTAAGTTCATTTATTTATTTTGAGAGGCAGGGGAGGTGCAGAGAGGGAGGATCCCAAGCAGTCTCCACGGTGTCAGCACAGAGCCCCACATGGGACTCCAACTCATGAACCATGAGATCATGACCTGAGCCAAAGCTGCGAGTTGGACGTTTAACTGACTGAGCCACCCAGGCGCCCCTGTCTCCAGCTGTATACCCAGGATGGCATCAGGGTCCCAGGTCCAGCATGCCCACTGAACTGTAAATCTCTCTAGAGTGTGTCCCTATCTCATTAGTCATTAATTACTTTCCAAGCCTCATTCTTGCACCTTAAGCTCCAAGTTTTATCGAGATTTGCTCAAAAAGTCCTAACTGTTCAGTAACATAAAATTTATTTTCCCTACAGTCCCACAGTACCATTCGTCTTATTTCTGACTTCTGGGCAGTTTTTCTGTGTACGTGCCATTCTTCATTTTGTTTTAGTCTTGAAACAGGTTTGTATGCTGAAAGCTAGATGCTCTTCACGTTTTTCCATTCACCTTTTACCTGGCCCAAGGTGGTAAACCAGCTGCGGCAGCATTTATTGATATTTTGTACAGGCTGTGCCTTGGTCTGTGTGGAAGAAGTCTGTGGCACGCTCTGTGGTCCATACAGCCGTGGCCAGCCAGTTAAAACTGACTTGAATGCCTTCCAGGCTGAGGCAGGGTCATGAAGCATTTCAGCTCAAGGCAGGAAAAGATTCTGTCCCTCTTTCTAACAGAACACCTGCACTGTAGGTGACACTGCTCACAGAGTGCACGTCTGGGGTCTGTTCAGCACCAGGTGTTTGCTCACATACTTGAGTGTTTCTGATAACCACCCCTGGGTGCAGATCACACTTCAGTTTCAAGTTAATGCCACACACACACACACACACACACACACACACACACACACACACAATCTCAGAGGGTATACTGGAAAATAAAAATTTTGCAGTTGTTAGCACCACCTGCCCCCGCTGCCTCCATCGTGGCTTCTCACTGTCTGGTAAGCTTTAGACCCCCACCCCAGTACCAGTCTAAATATTTGGTTTTGTCTTCTTTTCAGGCAGTCAGTTCCAAACAGTCCTGCTTGTCCATGACGCCATTTCGTCCATCCCCTTCCCTGTGGTATGCATGATACCCACAGGTGCTCCGAGCTGCTGTCTTGTGACACCAAGCAGGGATGGGAGAAGCAGCTGCCAACTTCACTGCCAGGGATTCACTGCAGTTTGTAGTTGGGTTGAAGAGCACGGGCGGCATTTAGCGGGAGCAGCAGAGGCATTGGTCCTCTGGGAGGAGAACTCCCAAGAGCAGGTCTGACAGCCCTGTCCCCATGCTGCCATAAAGGTTCGCTTTCCAGGTGCCAGAGAGTTTGCTTTCCTTCCGTCATTACAAAGTCTGCGTGTCTTAATGGAAACTGCAGCTTCACAGTCTTTCCAGCCATCCTCCACTCTTAGCCAGACCTTGCATCTGGAAGGGCCAGGTACAAGGGAGACCACAGCTCTGTAACAGAAGCGTTTTCATACAACTTAGAATTAGTTCTGATGCTTGAAACTGTTTTTTGGCTGTGTTCTGGCCTGGAGTCGCTGTCAGGGAAAAGAGATCCATCATGCCCACCTGAACGGTCAGGGTGAGATGTTGAATTTGCAAAAGAGGTCCGTGTACTACCCGCCCCCATATTCACCCTTTTTCCCCTAATCGTATCCAGGAAATAGCCTGGAGACCATCCCTTTTGAGGACAGCTGCATTTAATAGACTGCTTTGCTAAGGTGTGTGTGCCAAGAAAGAGGTAAGGGAAATAGACTCATTCTTGCTCATTATTGTAAAGTCACAGTAGTGAGATATCCTCTAAAGGAGTTTAAAATTGAGATCGATTCCCTGTCCCAGAATGGGTGCTCCCTACCCCCCACCTTGCACCTTCCACAGGAACATGAGCTAAGAACACAGTCAGCTCCTGTAGTCTGGGCGGTGCAGGCCCCGGCACCAGAAGTAGCCCTCTCCACGATTCTGCCAGGATTCACCGTGTTTCCACAGCCCACAGTGCCTCAGGGTGGCTTTCAACATTGTCATGGTCAGAGTCCTGCCACTGCACAGAGGGACCACACCTGCTTTCACACCTGCCTGGCAGAGCCGAAGGACACAGCGGAGCAGCAGCCAGGAGAGGGCTCTGTGACTCCATCAAGGCCTTTCTTGCTGGGTTTTATTTTAAAAAGTCTTTTTTGGGGGCGCCTGGGTGTCTCAGTTGAATGTCCCAACTTAGGCTCAGGTCATGATCTCATGGTTCAAGAGTTTGAGCCCCGCTTCTGGCTCTGTGCTGACAGCTCAAAGCCTGGAGCCTGCTTCGGATTCTCTGTCTCCCTCTCTCTGTGCCCCTCCCCCACTTGCAAGTGCGTTCTCTCTCTCTTTCTCAAAAATAGATAAACATTAAAAAAATGAATAAAATAGAAAGGCTTTTTCACCTTGCCAGTGGTAGATTCCAAGTTGATCCACTCAAAAATGGGTTCAACAGGCTAGAGACCCATTATCACTCTCCAGTAAATCAGGCATCACAGTTTAACAAGAGCTCATTAGCAAGTTCAAAATGATTTTTCCAAAAGGCAGCTAGCTCCCAAAGTGTCTCCCTGTCTGGACAGGCCCTCCCTAGTTCTGTTCTCCTTCTGCACACGGCCCTCCCTTAGGCAGATCATCAGTCTTGCAGACTTGTTCTGTCTCCAGTACTGTAAGATTCTACACATGGACACTAAATCCTCACCCACAGACACTTCTTCCCTTGATAGGGACGACTGTCTCTGGGACTTACACCAAATTGTTTTCTGCCACATCTTTGGACGTAGTAGCCACAAGACAATACAGAGCTGTTTTTAAAAATTCCCCCTTTTTTTGCTTAGTGCAAAATTCGTACCTACTCCTAGAATCTAAATTCAGCGTTGGGTGTTGGCTGGGGCAGAGCTGGGGCTGCAGGGCTGCCATGGAAATCTTTTTAGGAACCCTCCCCCCCCCCCACCGCCGCCTTTTAAAAGTTCTTCTTTGATCCATGGTTCATGGGTTGCTTAGAAGGGAGTTGCTTCTAAAATCATTCTTTTGTAGTTATCCTTCAGGTCTTGAGTTCTGATTTAATATAGAGAAGATTCTTTGTGTGATTTCAGTGGCTTGAAAGTTGTTGATGTTGTCTGTTTGTACTTTAGAAGGATGTATGTTCTACAATTGTTTCGTGTAGTGTTTTATAATGGTCTTCTGGTCTTCAGGTCTTGTGTTTCCTGATTGTCTTTTGTCAGCCACTCTGTCAGTTACTAAGAAAGGTGTTTTAAAATCTCCAATATGATATTTCTTGAAGCTGTATTATTAGGCAGACAGAAATTTATGATTGTTATATCTCACCTTTTAATGGACTCTTGAACCACTATGTGGTGCCTGTCTCCGTATACGCAGTGATGCTCTTCCTTCGAGTCCATTTCTGGTATTAACATCGCCACACCAGCTTTCTGTTCTTTAGAGTTTGTAGGATATACTCTGTTTCATCCTTTACTGCCAGCCTTACCACACTCTAGTTGTTGTTAAATCTAGTCTGACATTTTAAATTTCTTGTTTAGACTGTTCAGTCCATTTATGTTTACTGGTATAACTGGGCTTAAGCCTGCAGTCCTATTTCGTGTCTTTATGTACCATTTCTTCTTTCTTCTGTTATTTCTCCTTTCACAACTCCTTTTGGGTTTTTTAATTATTACTTTCTTTTGCCTCTATTAGCTTTTTATAGTTATATAGTCTTTTATATAGACTAGTTATATAGTCTTTTAAAAAATTATTAGCCTTTTAGGGGTTACACTGTATGTAACAATATGCATTCTGTTAGGGCAGAACTGGAGAGACGAGTGGATGCCGGCTGTGTGGAGATGTTCAGTCGTGGGAGCTGTATGAGAGCTTCTTGCTCATGAGTGCATATAAACCAGAGGTGTGGGCTCGTGGCTAAATCCTGGGGCACCATGAGGTTTAGAAGTGATGACGATGAGGACTGAGCAGTGGGGACGGTGGGGGAGTCTGTGAGGATGGAGTAAATTTGAGAGAAGGTGATACTCTGGAGGCCAGAGAAGAATTTCAAGAAATAAAGGACCTCAGGTTTGAAGACAGAAACATAAAGTTGGCATTTTAACCTTGACTTCTTAGAAACAGGAAGAGCTAAGACCCTAAGACCTGCCAGTCAAACCCCACTTTGAAAGAACAAGCAGAAAGCTTAACTGTCAACAACAGAACCAGTGAAGGGTTGCCAAGAGCAGGGAAAAACGGGGTGGAGGTGTGTGCCCAGCTGCCACGTCCAAAGGTTTGACCTCGGATCGTCGAACGTCATCTTACAGAACAGGAGGAAGGACTTTTAGGATGCTGGTAGATCTCTGTAGTTTCTTTGTGAGAAGCAGAGGGCTGGAGTGGACTCCACACTGGGGGCTGGATGAGGACTCACACACACAAGCTCTGTTGGAAAGATGCAGGCCGTCTGTGAAGTGGTAGAAAGTGCAGAAGACTTTGATACTTGAAACAAACCAAAGACTTCTCTCGGTTGGTTGGAGACCGTAGTAAAGATTGAGGAGAGCACGCAGTGCCCTTGTTAAGAAACATAACACGAGATGGATTCAAAGTTATTATGAGAAACAGGAGAAGACAGGACAAGCAAGTGGCAGGTGAAAAACAATTCACTTGAAAATGTTATCATGTAATGTCTGAATATTGTCACTAGTTTTTAATATAAATTAACAATGAAACATGGTTTCTGGTGTACGAGAACATAAGAGAGGCAGGTCGTTCATTCTGAAGGAGATAGTAAGACCACAGGAAGGTATGATGAACTGTGTTATATCATAGGAAATAATTCTATGTTATTATATCATAGGAAATAATTCTATGTTATATCATAGGAAATAATTGAAAAAAAGAATAAAATCACTGCAGTAATCAAAATTAAATTGATTAAAAAAATTAAATTTAATTTAATTTAAATTAAATTAAAAAAAAAAAAAAACAGAGGTAGAAAAGATATTGCAGGGGTGCCTGGCCGGCTCACTCGGTGGAACAGAAGATGCTTGATCGCAGGGTTGTAAGTTAAGCCCCATGTTGGGTGTAGACATTACATAAAAATCGAGGGAAAAAAAAAAGATATTGCTGAAAATAAGTAGGAGACATGGAGGTTGTAAATGAGAAACCTAAACAGAAAACAAGGTGTGGAAAGAGTGCCTGACATTGAGTAATGGCTTCTTGTGTTCATCACATGATTTATATTGCCAAGAGAAGCTCATCGACTACTTCAGCATACTTCTCGTTCCATGTCTGCCCGTCAGGAAATTAATTCCTGGTCATATAGTTAGGTAATTATAGTTTATAGAGGCTTCTCTTCCTATCAGTATTTTGATCCTCCAAAGAGAAAGATCTTGGTTTCACTCCTTAAAAATCTAGTATTACACATTAATGATTTTGCTTGACTGTGGAGCCACATAGAGCCAGATTTTCATAATAATGCAGAAAGCCATTACCACAAATTCTTTACAAACTTACATGCCAGCTCATCAAGCACGTAAGATTTGTTAGATTCTGATTTATTCTGTGTACACTGACACAGAGACTGAAAAAAATCGTGTCTATTATCATCCTTGTTTCTTATCAGAAGTAGCACACACTCATTTTAAAATTTACTATGGAGTGTGAAAGCCAACCCCGTGTCATCTCCCTCAGATGAACAGGACATTTTTGATGGGGTTTATATGGATGTGTTAATAGCATTTAAATATTTATTTTCATTATAAACTAACATTAATTATTAATGTCATAATATTAAGTACATTGTTCTATACATGCTTTTTAAAAAGTTTTCAGTGACATTTTACCATATTTGCTGGTTTTTTTACAGAAGTTTTTTTTAAAGTTTATTTATTTATTTTGATAGCATGAGTGGGAGAGGGGAGAGAAAGGGGGAGAGAGAGAATCCCAAGCAGGTTCTGCACTGTCAGGGGCTCAAACGCAACAAACCATGAGATCATGATCTGAGCCAAAATCAGACGCTTCACTGACTGAGCCACCCAGGTGCCCCAGAAGTATTTTTAAAAGTACAGACGTTAAACCACTAAACCTTTCAGTATGATGCCTAAAATTTGTGTTTGGTAAAGCTGTGCAGTTAATTCTGATAAAAACCGTTTGTTAAATACCATTGACTTCATATCTGTTCAGTGTTGAAAGAAAATCGTAGGTAGAGTTATGGTTGCCAGAAACATAGTTGAATGAAAATCAGAGCTGCATGAAATATTTAAAAATTTAGTATTTGGGGTGCCTGGGGGGCACAGTCGATTGGGTGTTCAACTCTTGATTTTGGCTTAGGTCATCTAGTGGTTCGTGGGATTGAGCCCCTTGTCAGGCTCTGCGGTGATGTCACAGAGCCTGTTTAGGATTCTTTCTCTCCCTTTCTCTCTGTCCCTCTCCTGTTCACACACACTGTCTCTCAAAATAAATGAATAAACATTAAAAAAAAAAAATTAGTGTTTAACAAAGACAGTGTTACCGCAGTGTAGTTCATGTTTGTGGTAAAGTAAATTATACAAACAGATTTTTTTTAACTTTTTATTTTAATCACCCAGTGCTTATCATGACAGGTGCACTCCTTAATCCCCATCCCCTATTTTACCCATCCCCCCACCCACCTCTCCTCTGGTGACCATCAGTTTGTTCTCTATAGTTAAGAATCTGTTTCTTGGTTTCTTTCCCTTTTTTCCCCCCTTTGCTTGTTTGTTGTGTTTCTTAAATTCCACATACAAGTGAAATCATACAGTATTTGTCTTTCTCTGACCGGCTTATTTCACTTACCGTTACATTCTCTAGCTCCACCCATGTTGTTGCAAATGGCATGATTTTACTCTTTTTGATGGCTGAGTAATATTCCGTTGTATATATATATACACATACCACATCCTCTTTATCCATTCATCTATCGATGGACACTTGGGCTGCTTTCATATCTTAGCTATTGGAAATAATGCTGCTATAAACATTGGGGTGCATGTATCCCTCTGAATTAGTATTTTTGTATTCTTTGGGTAGGTACCCAGTACTGTGAGTGCGGGATCATAGGGTAGTTCTATTTTTAACTCTTTTGAGGAATCTCCATGCTGCTTTCTGCAGTGGCTGTACCAGGTTGCATTCCCACCAACGGTGCATGAGGGTTCCTTTTTCTCCGCATCATCACCAATACCTGTTGTTTTATGTATTTTTATTTTAGCCATTCTGACAGGTGTGAGGTGATATGTCATTGTGGTTTTGATTTGCATTTCCCCGACGATGAGTGATGTTGAGCATCTTTTCATGTGTCTGTTGACCATCTATCCGTATGTTTTCTTTGGAGAAATGTTTGTTTATGTTTTAGGTCTTTTTTTTTTTTTTTTTAACCAAAGAGGCTGAAAATTATGGGGAGATTTGGGAAGGCAACTTTTTAAAAATGTTATTGGACTGTAAGCTAATGGAGTGAAAGAATATAAGATTATGAATGAGAATGAGCAATTTATAAGGGACAAACAGCTGGGCTTACCAGAGTAAAATATATTCATTCTAGATTTGTAAATTGACAGCTTGATTCTAAGCTGAATCCGGATATAACTGATATGTTCTCTTCAGTGTGATACCATTGTAAAAAATATTGTCAGTTCTTAGGTTGTAGGACTCAATAGTATTATGGGTTTTGTACAGTATCGTATGATATATCATTACAAATATAGTATTGTAGATAGCAGAGGAGTAAAGGTGAGCATGCATAACCAAAAAAATATTAAAGTAAAGGTAAATGACAGTTTTAGGACCAGGTTTAGAATTGTAGGTTTTCATGTTTTGCAAAGATATAGAAGGGTGTGTGTGTGTATGCAGGATTGAAGACTAATGTTAAATCAGGTGAGATTTGGTTGGGGGAAAGCCAGAAAGCATTGGAAGAGGGTTTGATGGTTCACTATTGAACAACTCAGATGGAATAAAGGAAAATATCTATAAATCAGAAAAGAGCTGTAAATATGATCCTGTGGCAAGGCTGGCTTGACCACTCATTGATTTTGCTATTTTGTTGTATGTTTTTATTGCTAGTGATTTAGAGCTAGTAACAGAATTAGATATTAGAGATTGAGTTATAGTACTATTCTCTTTTGAATTAGAGTTCTTAGAAATTTGATTTGTTGCTGTTGTGTAGAATGGAAGAGAGAGATGAGACTGGAAATGTGTATACTGTTGTCATAATCTAGATGTGAGAAGATAATGACCTAAACTTACCCACTCCCCAAAACCTAACTAATTCTGTTTCTCCTAATTTTCCTGTCAACTAATCTTCCTTGTCACTCTATTTATATTTCAGAATTAATTAATAGCAGTAGAAACTATTCAAGAAAGAAGTTCAATGAGTTTAACAAAGGTAGAAATTGGCTCCATAATGATAAGCATGAAGGAATTTATTCTGAAGAGAAACTTTATAAATATAATAAAAATGGGAATGGCCTCCATCTTAATGAAGATTTTGTTCACCGTCAGAAAATTCAGATTTTGGAGCAACCTTTTGAATACAGTGAATGTAGGAAAGCTTTCCATGAGAATTCACTCTTTGTTGTACATAAGAAAACTTACACAGGAAAGAACTCCTGTGAACACACTGATTATGGGAAGATCTTCTGTGATATGTCATCCCTCATGGCTCATCAGAGAACACATCCAAGAGAGAATCAGTATGAATTTAATGAATGTGGAGAAAATTTCTTTGAGGAATCCATTCTCTTTGAGCATCAGAGTGTTCAGCCTTTCAGCCAGAAGTCAAACCTCATTCCAGTTCAGAGAAGCCACTCAATTGACAATGTGATTGAATATAATGAATGTAGAACGTTTTTCAGTGAAAAGTTAGTCTTTGGTGTACAACAGAGAACACGCACAGGAGAAAAACCTTATGAGTGTCATGATTGCGGAAAAACCTTCAACCAGAAGTCAGCCCACACGAGACATCAGAGAACACACACAGGGGAAAAATCTTGTGAATGTCAGGAATGTGGGAAAACTTTCTACAAGAATTCAGACCTCATTAAACACCAGAGAATTCACACAGGGGAGAAACCTTTTGAATGTCAGGAATGTGGGAAATCCTTCAGTGAAAAGTCAACCCTCACTCAACATCGAAGAACACACACAGGGGAGAAACCGTATGAGTGTCGTGAATGTGGGAAAGCCTTCTCGTTCAAGTCAGTCCTTACTGTACATCAGAAAACACACACAGGGGAGAAGCCCTACGAGTGTTATGAATGTAGGAAAGCCTTTCTTAGAAAATCAGACCTCATTAAACATCGAAGAACTCACACAGGGGAGAAACCTTATGAATGTAATGAATGTGGGAAATCCTTCTCTGAGAAGTCAACCCTTACCAAACATCTGAGAACTCACACAGGTGAGAAACCCTATGAATGTATTGAATGTGGGAAGTTTTTCTGCTACTACTCGGGTTTCACAGAACATCAGAGAAGACACACAGGGGAGAAACCTTTTGGATGTAATGAATGTGGGAAAAACTTCCGTCAGAAGTCAGCCCTAATTGTTCATCAGAGAACTCACATAAGACAGAAACCCTATGAATGTAATGAATGTGGGAAATCATTCTGTGTAAAGTCAAAACTCATTGCACATCATAGAACACACACAGGGGAAAAACCCTATGAATGTAACGTATGTGGAAAATCATTTTATGTGAAGTCAAAACTCACTGTACATCAACGAACACATTTGGGGAGAAACCCTATAAATGTAATAAATGGGGGAAATCACTCTGGGTGAAGTCAAGATTTTATAGAAAAGAATGCAAAAGGGGAGAAAAATCTGTTGCTGTAATGATTTTGAAAACATCTTAGGTCTAAAGTCAGTTCTCACAATACAGGAGAGAACTTATAGAGGGGAGAGAATAATATGAAGCTATTGAATACAGAAAACTTTAGTGCTGGAATTTGAACCATAGAATATATCAGAAATCTCAGAGTGGAGAACACCTTATCAGCAAATCGCCCAAAGCCACACCTCACAAGTTAGAAACCTCTATTAATGTTCATAGGGTAGAAAATACTTGATCCACAGGCTATAGAACATGCACAGCTTGTAGGAAGCTATAGGAAAGCATTGTGCTATTTTATTGTGTGTAGCATCTCAGTGGATATCAGTAGTTACTAGATAAAATACATTATTTTAAATGTGTGGGAGCTTTAAGTTAAAATCTAAGCTTATGCATCAGATATTTTGAATTGAAGGATCTCTGGCAATTTAAGGTGGAGGATGATTTTCATTTAGAAATAGCTTTGTATTTTTGTTGAGATGCAATTTGGCCCATTGCTGGGCTTGTTATTCCCCACTGTTTAAGGTATTAGATGTGAAAACATAGCATGCTGGGACCAGCAGTTGGAAGCAAGTCAGAGGCTCATGCATCTGCAGAAGAAGAGAAGATTTTTACCAAGAGGACCCACCAGGAGGACTTTCGGATGCCCAGGTAGAGAGAGAGGTTCTGGATTGTTGGCTCATGGACGGGCAGCTTGCCAGCAGGATGTGTTCATGCTTCTGGGGCAGACTGTTGAGAGCGGCTCATCCTGGCCTAGGGGGTCAGAGGGGAAAGGTGGGTTGCTGCACGCACAGCTTAGTGGAGGCAGTAGAAGTTGAGTGCGCATGAAGCGTCGGTGGTCTCTTCCCTGGCAGGTGTTGACGTTTGTCTCAGTGTCACCCTGCTGGGGTGACTTGCCATACCCCGCTCTGTCTCTCCACATACTTAATACTTCCATAGGTGATGTAACAATTTCCAAAAAACGTAATAGTCACATACAAAAATGTATTCTTTGGAGCACCAGCGTGGCTCATTTGGTTAAGCATTCAACTCTTGATTTTGGTTCGGGTTGTGATCTCATGGTTTGGGAATTTGAGCCCCATGTTAGGCACCATGCTGAGAGCGCAGAGCCTGCTTGGGATTACCTCTCTCAGCCTGCCTGCGCCTCTCTCTCTCTCTCTCTCTCTCTCTCTCCCTCTCCCCCTCTCCCTCTCCCTCTCTCTCTCTCTCTCTATAAACATTTAAAAATGCATTCTTAAATATAAAGCTTGAAAAAAGCACAAGTAAAAATAAGTAAATTAAAAAACACAAGTAGATTCCAGTGCTGGGTAGTAACTTGTAGCAGGTCGGTGCCCTAGTGAGAACAACTAGAGAAACATCACAAAAAGCATCTGTTTCAATGCAGCTTATTGCTGCAGGAGCAAAGAGGACTAAAGGTAAAATTCAGGAGAGGAGTGAGTCACAGAAAGTTCCCCGGGCAAAATGCACCTGTTTCCCCTGGGAGCATTTGCCAGCTTTGGGCACAGAGGAACCTGAGTCCTGAGCTTGGCTCAGGTAGAGGGTGAAGCTCGTAGCGAGAGGGCGGAGACCAGAAGCCAGCAGAACTTTCAGCAGTCAAGGCTGGAGTGAAAATTTCTTCAACATTAGAGGCTTAAGCCTCGTAGCTAGTCTCAAATTTTTAGAAGATTGACTCAGGACGGGAAGGAGCCTGAAAATGAAAAGCTAGGCCGAAAGTCGATTTTATTCAGGACAGAGAAAATGATTGGAATTCAGTTCCAAAAAATGATTGGAACTGTTAGTAGGATGGGCCCTTGGCGAGCACAGCATGCTATCAGTAAAGGTAAGGTCATATCAGAGGTCAGTTGTACAAATGATACCTGATATTAAAAAAGAACCAATACTGCCCAGAAAGAAAACTCTGAGTACAGTTGCTTTCACTGCAGTTATTCCAAATATTTAAGAAGGAAATAATAGGAAGCTCCCATGACCTTTTCCAGAGAATGGAAGATGGAACTTTTCTAATTTATTTTGGGGGCATGGTACAACCTTGATACCAAAACCTGCAAAAGACATTTCAGGAAAGTAAAGTTACCAATATTTTATGAATTAAGGTGCATAATCTTAAATTTAAAAAAAAATCCAGTCATATCCATGGACCAAGTAATGTTTATTAGGGGAATCAAAGGATTTACTATTTAAAATTAAATCGATTTGGCCAGTTCTTCTTCCTCTCACATCCTCCCTTCTCCCTTGTGCTTTCTGTGTTTCTCTTCTGCCTTCCGTTCCTAGAGTGGAAGTCAGAACAGGCCTGCCACAAGGGATGAGAAAGGTGTGGTGATGTGCACACTTGCATCAGACGTGTTGAATGCAGCTGGAAGAGATGATCATCGTGGCTAAAGTATCGATAACATTGAGCGGATGAGAAAATGTGCTGAGGATGATGAGAGCCAGAGCAGAGAAGGTTTTCATGAAAATGGAGAGGGGAAAGTTAGAAAATCCCGGGGTGTTGGATTGGAATGTAACTCACGGAAGTGTGTGTGTGTGTGTGTGGTGTGTGTGTGAGATGGATCTGTCTGCTGAGAGGGCCTACACACAATGACACCCCAGGAGCAGTGTGCACACCAAATACCAGGTTACTAATGTCTAAATGCTGTCCTCCACCAAAAAAGGGACTGTCTCCGGAGTGATGGCTGGTTTCAGGTAAAAGATGGGGAGAAATACACGATGAACCTGAATCATCTTACCTGCCAGACAGTAAAAAAATGTTCAAATAATCATGGAGTCAAAAGAACCACCTTGGTCAGGTTCCACTGGCCAGATTTGAGACAGTTTGAACATAGCGTCAGAATTATTAATTCCCATTAATAAAATGGGAGTCCATTAATGTATAGTGATATAGATAAATTTGTAAATTCATAAAGGAGAAGGGAAGACTTGTACAAAAGAATGCCAGTTAATAAATGTAGGGAGAATAATGGACATAGAAAAACACCATTGGGCAACCATTGGAGGGGCAGTTGATTCAGGAGGTAGTTGTCAGCATAGACTAGAGTCTGTGAGTAGAGCTTTGATGAAGAACAGGATATGGCATAATCTTCAGATATCTCCCCACAAAATACCCATCAGCTGCAGAGGTGAAAGGGTGATTCTGTGATTAAACCTGGCAGACACCGGCATGATCAGGCCATCAAAGTTCACCTCACCAGTGGAGTAGGACAGGTCAGCATGATGTGTCCCCTGATGAGATGCACTGAGAAGAGGCAGCATCATTTGTGTGGCATTTTCGCCAAGAAAGCACGACCTGTAGGACGCCTGGATAGCTTAGTGAGTTAGGTGTCCAACTCTTGATCTCAGCTCAGGTCTTGATCTCAGGGTCATGAGTTTAAACCCTGTGTTGGGCTCCACACTGGGTGTAGAGTCTACTTAAAAGAAAAAAGAAAAGAAAGCTTGACCTATGTTTATTTAGGAGGAAACATCAGGTGAATCCATATGAATGGTTATTTTAGTGAATGCAAAGCCTATAGTTTTTTATTATGTGAAAGATACGAAAAAGACTGAGAGGCTGTTTCAGATTAGAGGTGACTGGAGATAATTTTAAAATAAAAATGAAGACCAGACATTGGTAGAACAGTTGGCAAAATTCAGTGTATGGATTGGATGGTCGTGCTTATCAATGTTTGTTTCCTGATGTGGATGATTGCTGGGTGGTTCTATAGGTTAGTGCCTTTGGGGAAAATACACACTGGAATATGTAGAGGTAATGGAGCCTCATGGCTGCAGCTTGCTTTAATTTTTTTTAATGTTTATTTTTGAGAGCAAGACTGAGTGGGGAAGGGGCAGAGACAGAGAGGGAGGCACAGAATCCGAAGCAGGCTCCAGGCTCTGAGCTGTCAGCACAGAGCCCGACACGGGGCTCGAACTCACAGACCAGGAGATCGTGACCTGAGCCAAAGTTGGACACTTAACCAACTAAGCCACCCAGGTGCCTCTGCAGCTTATTTTTAAATGCTTTAGACAAAGGCTAATAGAGAGAGAGAGAGAGAGAGAGAGAGTGTGTGTGTGTGTGTGTGTGCGCGCGCGCCTGCGCACACAGCGCGAAGGACTGATGGAGGAGATGCAGTGCAGTTAGGAGAATCTGAGGGGGATATGGGAGTTTTTTGGTACTGCGCTTGTGACTTTTTTAAGTGTGAAGTCATTTCAGAATAAATGTTTACAAGTTTAAGGTAGTTGATGTAACCTACCACATTAGTAGAAAAAATAAATGAAGCCATTTGATTATTTCAATAGATGCAGAAAACATATTTGATAAAAACTTTCCTTTCATGGTTAAAAACCAACAAAACTAGGAACGGAAGGAAAGTTCATCAAACACAAAAGGAAACCAACATACAGCAAATATTATACTAAATAAATAAGTATTGACCTATATCTCCCTGATATTAATGAGACAAGAATGCTTGTTACCACTTCTGTTTCACACATGACTGAAGGCTGTAGCTCGTCAGTAAGGCAAAAAGGAAGAAAGTTTAAGGCCTGAAACTTGGAAGATTGAAGTGCCAACTCATTATTGGTAGGTGGTATCATTGCATGGAAAAGTGAAAAAAACTTACGGAGAAGTTACTAAAAATGGTGAACTAGCAAACTCACTGTGTAAAAAACTACAAATAGAAAACAAGTGATAGCAGGACAGTTGTATCCACCCAGGATACGGTAGCAGAGACCAGATCTACCTACCTGCCAAAAAAAAAAAAAAAAAAAAAAAAAAAAAAAAAAAAAAAAAAAAAAAACGGAAAAAGGAAACCGATAAAATCCAGGAAATAACTGTTTTCAAGACAGGGGACATCAGGCAATAAAGGGGCAGTGATCCCTATAGGTGATGGGTAGGTTCACTATATTGTGATGGTTTTTCAGCTATATTTATCAAATTATATCAAGATGTACACTTTAAATTTTTTTTAAATGTTTATTATTTTTGAGAGAGAAAGAGAGCAAGCATGGGAGGGGCAGAGAGAGAGGGAGACACATCGGAAGCAGGCTCCAGGCTCTGAGCTGTCATCACAGAGCCCAAGGCAGGCCTCAAACTCATAGACTGTGAGATCATGACCTGAGCTGAAGTCGGCTGCTTAACCGACTGAGCCACCCAGGCACCCTGTCAAGTTGTACACTTTAAATACTGTTACATCGCTGTTAAGCTTACAGTATTCCAAAAACGGTAAGTTCTAGAAATCCAAAAACTGCACCACCACCAAATTAAGGGATATTAAAGATCAAAATAAATGAAAGGATATACATAACTGTCTTGATGACTTTGAAGGCTCATTTCCCCAAAACTGAGTGGTAGATTCAGTGCAACCCAATCACCATCTCACAGCAGGTTTTGTTATTGGAAATTAGCAAATCTGAATTTAAAATGTATATTCAGGGGCACCTCGGTGGCTCAGTCAGTTAAGCATCTGACTCTTGATTTTGGCTCTGGTCATGATCTCCTATGGTCATGAGATCAAGCCCCACATCACACTCTGCGCTGGGTGTGGAGCCTCCTTAAGATTCTCTCTCCCTGTCCCTCTGCCCCTCCCCTGCTCATGCTATCTCTCTCTGTCTCTGTCTCAAAAACATGTATATGCAGATGCAGTGACCATAGCTAAGACAATCAAAATAGAAAAATAAATCTGCAGGACTTAGATTTTGGATATCAAGACTGTGGTATAGGCACAAGGATAAACAGTGTCCAGAAACAGGCCCCAATATCTTAATATATGATAAAGGTGACACTTTAATATTGTGGTAAAAAGATGGTAATTTTGATAAATGGTGAGTTAGCTCTGTGTGTGTGTGTGTGTGTGTGTGTGTGTAAAGAAACATTTTGACTGTAGCCACCCACTATACACAAAGACTTGTTTGGTGTGGATTGTATATCTAGATGTGAAAGTAACACTTTTAGAAGAAAGAAAGTATAGGCGAACACCATAGCTTTGGTTAAGACAGCTTAAACAAAAAACAAAAACCATAGATACACTATATGTTAACTAACTTGGATTTAAATTTTAAAAAAAAAGTGTAGATAAATTTGAGAACATTAGAATTAAAAAGTGCTGTTTGTTCAAAAACAAAAACCAAACAAAAACCAACAGCAACAACAAAAAAACATGAGTTAAAATGCCAGCCACAGCCTGGGAGAAGATAATTGCAATGCATATATCAAACCAAGGACTCTTATAAGGCATATATAAAGAACTCCAACAAATCAGGAAAGGAAAAGTGAGCAGCAGATTGAACATAATTCACAGAGTGTATTTAAGTGACCAGTAAATGTGGAAAGTTGCTCAATTTCATTAGTCAGCAAGGAAAAGCAAATCATAATGAATATGTGATTACCAGTATACACCAGAATGGCTAAAGTGGTAAAAAGAAAAGACCAACCGATGATGAAGATACGAAGCAGCTGGGACTAATACGAGTTTGGTAGGAATGTAAATTGTACACTGTGGAAAATAGGCTCTTTCTGCTAAAGCTAAACATGCGTGTACCTTTGGCTGTGTAATTCTACTTCTAGGCATATATCCAACAGAAATACATGTTTACTGAAAGAATATTCATAGTACTAGAATTCTCAACGGAAGTAGAAACGGCACACATGGCCACGACACTAAAATGAGTATATAAACTGTGCTGTTCATTCAGTGCTATACAGCAGTAGGAATGAACAAACCACAATTACACGCATGCAAAGAACACAGAAGACCTAAGTGCTGTATACATGTTTTTCATTCAAAAAGCTGGCAAATCTAATATGTGGTGTTAGAATCCAGGTGGTTGCCTGGATGGTAGCAGCTTGCAGAGCCTAATGTGAGGCGGCTCCTCTGGTGCTCATCGTGTTCTTTTTGTCTCAGTATTGATTGTAGGTGTAATCAATTTACAGATGTTGTTACTTGCGAATATTTACATATATATATATATCTACATGTCTGAGTGTAAATGTTCCTTAATAAAAGCAGAAAGTCTGACATTGTTCACTCTCTGCTTAGATTCCTCCAGCAGCTTCCCCATCTCACTTAAAAACACAACACAAGATGAATAATTAGGACAACAGCAGTAAGCGTGTGTGTGAGGGATCGCTGTGTAGTAAGTGCTTATGTATGTGAGTTTACTACAGAAAGTATTTTGTTCCCTTCTCAATGTGCTAAATAACAAAGATACTCCATGTTAAAAGCTAACCAATTTCTCTGTCTTACCTATTCAATAAACATGTTAAGTGAAGTAATATTCCATAGTTTTACCATATATTACACATGTTCTCTCTCAGTTTCCTGGCATATAAAAGTGGATTCGGCCAGTGTTTTGTATTAATTCTTCAATAAAGAATTCAGACACTGTGTTTATGAAGTTGTTATCTGCGTCAGGATCCATCAGTGGGTATAATGAAAATACTGATTACACAAAATAAGCCATACCAATTAAAGAAAGCAGATATTAACAGTACTACTTGAGTTCAACACAGTATTGCTTTCCATTATATGAAGAAAATGTCCAGCTGAAACATTCAGATGAGCAATCCACTTAGGGATGAGTTGCATAGCCCAAGCGTAACGAACCATGTACATTTGTGTTGTGATGTTGTATATACATAGTTTGTCTTATTCCTTCCTTCCCAGTGTAGGGGAGGCCGTAGAATTAGTTACCAGATTGCCTGGGCTCATATGATGTCTAGCCCTGTCACTTACTAGATTTGAGACAAATTACCATCTTTTGTACTCAGACTCTCATCTGTCAAATGGGGACATTAGTAGTGGCTACTTCATAGGGGCAATTTAGTATGAGCTGTGTATGTGTTAGCTGTTATTTCTTAAGTTAACTTTCAAACAATTGATAGGTTCTTACAGACTCTTAATACCCAACACATTTTTCCCTTGATGGCAGTGCCTTAACTTGTAATTTCTCACCTTGGCCTTGAAAGGTTCAGAGGTAAAGAACAATTGTATTAAGCTAGTCATGAAAGACACTCCCCTCCAAGATTTGTTTGGGATTGGCCCGTGTTCTGGCTGTCATCAGAGTTGTTTGCAGAAGTGTTCTGAAAACTTCCGGGAAAGGTTTCTTTCTTGCCCAGCTGAAGTGTTTGATGCCTGGACTTGACACTTAGTTCTGTCTTGCAACTTGCAGAGGTAGGTGGTGGTCTGAGGATGGTGGGGCAGAGAGTGAAGGGTTCATGAGGATGTTGCCTATCCTGACTGTTCTACAGTGAGAACGGATGGAGGTTGTATTCAGCGTAGGCAGAGCATGGAGTAGATTCCCTGCCCAGGCAGGACCACGCGACAGGCCTCAAGGCTGGCATATCTTGTTTGAGGAACTAGTCTAGCAGAATTGTAGTCCCAAGTTCCCTGGCCATATGGGCCAGTGTCCTCAACTCAGCAGATAAGCAGTGCTGCTGGCCATGATCTCCACTCAAGTGCTGTTTCCCTAGGCAGCTTCCCAGGTGCTCAGGTCAGGCTTTTTACCTGGTGGGGTGGGCATCTCTGCACTCAATAGTGGGTGGGGCTTTAACTGAGCTCCCCTGACTGGGTGGAAAAGGGAACCAGCTCCCAGCCCTGCGAGGCTTTGTGTGTGTGGTCTTAGGCTTGTTCTGTGGTGGTGCATAATTCTCTAACAACACTAGTTTAAAATTAAAAACAAAAACAAAAAAAAACTTAGTAAAAATAACCATGAATACAATAACCTTTCATTCGATATACAATATATATAAACTGTAACATCAATAATGAAAATGTGTGACAGAGGAGAAATAAAAGTGTAAAGCTTAAGAATGCTGTTGGATTTAAGTTATCAGTTTAAAATAGACATAATTTTAATATACTTTATATAAGTTTCATGGTAACCACAAGGGAAAACCTATAGCATTTATGCAGAAGAACATGGTAAAGAAGTCCAAGCATACTCACCAAAAGGCATTAAAACACAAATGGATAAGAAGCAAGGAACAGTGGAGCTACAAAAAAGAAAATAACAAAATGCCAATTGTAAGTCCTTATCTGTCAATAATTACTTTACAGTAAAGAGATTATAGTCTTCAGAGACCTAGAAAGGTTGAATGGATAAAACAATAAAATCCCATGATAGGCCGCCTACAAGAGACTCTAGCATTAAGTTGCATACTGACTGAGTGAAAGAATGGAAAAAATATTTCATGCAAATGGTAACCAAAAATAGCAGGGGTAGCTATCCTTCCTTATGTCAGACAAAATTGACTTTAAAAATAGTAAAAGAAAAGTTCATTATATGACAGTAAAAGTGTCAATCCATCAAGAAGATATAACGTTTATATATATTTATGCACCCATCATTAAAGCAACTAAATATATAAGGTAAAAGTAGCAAAGCTAAAAGGAAAAATAAACAGCAATGCAATATTTGGGGACTTTAATACTCCTCTTTCAAAAAGGATACATCATTCAGACAGAGAATCAACCAGGAAATACCGGGTTTGAGCAGCACTGTAGGGCAAAAGGACCTAATGGACATATACACAGAACATCAGAATACACATTCTTCTCAAGCATGCATGGAACACTTTATACAGGAGACCATATGTTCACAAAACAAGTCAGCAAATTCAAGAAGACTGAAGTCATACCAAGTATCTTCGTTGACCACAATGGTATGAAATTAAAAAATCAGTAATGGGAGGATAACTGAAAAACTCACGAACACATGGAAATTAACACTCCCTCAAAAACCAGTGTATCAAATAATAAATGGGTAAAATAGTATCTTGAGACAAATGAAAATGGAAAGACAACATACCACAACATATTGGAATGTAGCAATACTTTCCCTTCTCAGACTATTCCAAAAAACAGAAGAGGAAGGAATACTTCCTGATTCATTCTATGAGGCCAGCATTACCCTGATACCAAAGCCAGAAAATGACACTATAACAACAACAACAAAAACTATAGGCCAATATTTCCGATGAGTATAGATGTAAAAATTCTCAATAAAATACCAACAAGCCTAATTCAGGAGCACATTAAAAGGATCTTTTACCGTATTCAAGTGGGATTTATCCCTGGGATGCAAGGATGGTTCAATATATGCAAATCAATAAAGGTGATACAACACATTAAAAAAAAAATTATATGATTGTCTCAGTAGATGCAGAAAAATTCAGTAGATGAATTTTTTTTTTTTTATGAATCCATTCATTTTATTAAAGTAAGGCTAGTGAAGCCATGGCATGAAAACCCGCAGTCATTTGGGGCAAGTGGATGATTTTATAAAGCTAAAATCAAAAGACTTAAGACATGAAAAATTCATAAGTAGGAGGAAGTAATAAAACGCAAAGTGACCACAAGAATTACAAATATATTTAAATCTCAGACCTGGGAAATGGACACAGCCTTCTAGGCGAGAAGAGAAACGCCTTATATGTTCTGACAGCACTGCATCTTTGGCTTGTTTTCAGTGGTTGGCAGAACATGAATAGGAACCACATTGTTGCTTGGAGACATGTCATTTTCACATCTGTCTGACATTTGCTTTCTGGGAAACAATGCAGTAGATCTGTCAGAATTGTCTGAAGAGCAGCTTCTACGTTTGTAGAGTCTAGAGCAGAAGTCTCAATGAATGACAAACCATTCTTTTCTGCAAAAGCTCTTGCTTCCTCTGTAGGTACTGCCCTGAGATGACACAAATCACTCTTATTGCCCACAAGCATGATAACAATGTTACTATCAGCATGATCTCTCTGTTCTTTCAGCCATCGTTCTACATTTTCATATGTGAGATGTTTAGCAATGTCATAAACCAATAAGGCACCTCAGTGGATGCATTTGACAAAATTCAACATCTGTTCGTGACAAAAACTCATGACAAATTAATTATGGAAGGAACATATCTCAACATAGTAAAAACTATAGGACAAGCTCACAGCTAATATCATACTCGGTGAAAGTCTGAAAGCTTTCACTTATGATCAGACAGGGGTGTCCCCTGTCACCATTCATATTCAACATAGTCCTGGAAGAGCAGTTAGGCAAGGAAAAGAAATAAAAGGTATCACAATAGGATTGGAAGAGGTAAAATTGTCTATATTTGCAGATGACATGATTTTTATATAGAGAAAATCATAGAGACTCCACCAAAATATTGTTAGAGCTATGATTTCAGGAAAGTTGCAGGACACAAAATTAGCAGCATTTTCATACACTAACAATAAATTTTCAAAAATAAAATTCTGTTCATGGGAGCATCAAGAACAGGAAAATACTTAGGAATAAATTTAACCAAAGAGATGAGAGATCTCTTCACTGAAAACTACAGGATATTGATGAAGGAAATTGAAGAAAACACAAATAAATGGAACGACATTCCATATTCATGGATATAAGAATTAATATTTTTGAAATCTCTATACCAACCAAAGCCATCTATAAATTCAGCACAATTCGTATCAAGATTCCAGTGGATGGGGCACCTGGGTGGTTCAGTTGGTTAAGCGTCAGACTTTGGCTCAGGTCATGATCTCACCATTCGTGAGTTAAGTCTCCTGTGTTGGACTCTTTGCTAATAGCTCGGAGCCTGGATCCTGCTTTAGATTCTGTGCCTCCCTCTCTTGCTGCCCCTCCCCCAACTCATGTTCTCTCTCCCCCCCTCAAATAAATAATAAAACATTAAGTAATTTTTTAAAAGATTCCAGTAGAATTTTTTACAGAAGTAGCAAAAAAAAAAATTATCCTAAATTTATATGGAACAACTTAAAGACTCTGAACAGCAAAAGCAATCCTGTGAGAGGTTCACACTTCCTGATTTTAAACTATGTTATAAAGCTAAGGTGGTCAAAACAGTATGGTACTGGCATAAAAGACAAATAGATCAATAGAAATAAATTGAGAGCCCAGAAATAAACCCATGCATATACAGTCAACTAATATTTGACAAAACAACCAAGAATGCTCAATGGAGAAAGACCATCTCTTCAATAAATGGTGCTGGGAAAATTGGACATTCACAAGTGAAAGAATGAAACTTGACCCCTATATTACTCCCCCATAAAAATGAACTCAAAATGGATTAAAGATTTAGATGTCTTTTTTTTTAATGTTTATTTTTGAGAGACAGAAACAAAGCATGAGTGGGGGAGGGGCAGAGAGAGAGGGAGACAATCTGAAGCAAGCTCCAGGCTCTGAGCTGTCAGCACAGAGCCCAATGTGGGGCTCAAACCCACCAACCATGAGATCATGATCTGAGCCAAAGTTGGACACCTAACCGACTGAGCCACCCAGGGGTCCCAATGAGTAGGACTGTCTTGAAATAAAAAGCTCCGCACAGCAAAAGAAATGATCGACAAAAGGAAAAAACAATCTATGGAATGGGGGAAAAATCTGTAAACCATATATTTGATGAAGGGTTAATATCTGGAAGATATAAAGAACTCATGCAACTCAACAGAAAAAAAAACAATTTTATTTAAAAATGGAAAAAGATCTGAACAAACATTTTCCAAAGAAGATATTCAAATGGCTAACAGGTACGTGAAAAGGTGCTCAACATCACCAATCACTAAAGAGTTGCAAATGAGAACCACAATGAGGAATCTTTTGCTCGTTAGAGTGATGGTCTATTAGAGTGATGGACATGAACAAGGGTGTTGAGAAAAGGGAAACTTGTATTCCTTGTGGGATTGTAACCTGGTGCAGCCACTGTGGAAAATAGTATGAACTCTTCTCAAAAGATTAAAAATGCAACTACCGTATGATCAGGTTATTCCTCTTCTGGGAATACATCTGAAGGAAACAAAATGTCGAAGAGACATCTCCATCCCCTTGTCCATTCCAGCATTATCTACAATAGCTAAGACATGGAAATAACTGAAGTGTTTACCAACAGATGAAGGGAAAGAGGTGTGGTACACACACAGTGGAATACTCATCCACAAAAAGAAGGAAACCCTGCCATTTGTGACAACATAGATGGACTTTGAAGGCATTATGCTAAGTGAAATAAGTGAGACAGAGAAAGACAAATGCTGTGTGATCTCACTTAAATGTGGAATTTAAAAACCAAAGAAACAAAAACAAAAAACAGACTCCTAGCAAAAGAATTGAGGTATGTGGTTCCCTGAGGTGGTAGGTGGGGGATGCGAGAATTGGATGGAGGTGATCAAAATGTATAACCTTTAAGTTGTAAGATAAATAAATACTGGGTATGTAATGTACAACATTATGACTGTAATTAGCTCTGCTCTATGGTAGATATGAAAATTGTTAAGAGAGTAGATCCTAAGATTTCCCTTCACATGGAAAAAAATTTTTTGTATCTACTTGAGATGATGGACGTTAAGTAAACTTCCTGTGACAATCATTCCATAATACATATGTCAACTTGTGCTGCACACCTTGAACTTACACCGTACTGTGCATCAATTATATCAATAAAATCCAGGCAAAAACACTTGAAGTAAAGATGTCTATAAAAGTAGAATCTGTATTCTACCACAGAGGAGTGTCATTTAATGTTCTGCAATGCATTTAGAGAAGGACCTAAAACTTATATAATTATTATGGTTCTATTAAGGCACAGGTAACCTGCACTAACAAGAGTGTTAGGGAACAGGTGTGATAGCTGTATCTGTTAACAGGTTAAGAGAATTTTTAAAAAGTAATAAAAATGTTTATACTGCTGGGTGTATATTAGTTTGAGAAGGATGTTGTTTCAAGGAATGGAAGTGATAGCCTTTCAGTATGCATTTAGAGAAGTGTTTGAAACACATGTGATAAAAATGGGTGTAAGAGTGCTATGTATAATGTGACTTGGAGTATGGTGTTGTATTAGGAAATTGATATGTTAGCCATTCTGTAAATTATATGCAGAAGTGTTTAAACAGACATGTAGTAAGATGGTCATCACAGTGATACATGAGTCCATCGTTGAGAGGGTTGTTATTTCAGAGCAGGGGTGTGATGTCCATTTTGCAAGGCATTTGGAGGAGAATTTAAAACCAAATGTAATAGCAATGGCTCGAAGAGTGCTACTTGCATTCTACTTTGAGAAGAGTTATTTCAGGACATGGATGTGATATCTTTTGTATTGAACGTAGAGAAGCGTTTAAAATCATATGCAATAAAGGTGGGTATTGGAGTGCTTATGGCATGAGCCCTGACAGTTGGGTTTTCTCTTTTTCATAATGCAAGCACGTGACTTAAGTCTGCTGAGGGCCCACTTCACAGCTGCTCTTTAAGTAAATACGTAAAGAGCTGGCCTGCACCCCACCCCTGAGGCTCCTTTGTTTTGGAGATCTTGGTAGGTTTGGTAACTGACCCTTTGGGCTACTTGTTCTTTCTCTTCCCAGTCTTGATTTTTCTTTACTTTTTACATTTTTATTTATTTTTAATTTTTTTAACGTTTGTTTATTTTGAGAGACAGAGACAGCACGAGTGGGGTAGGGGCAGAGAGAGAGAGGGAAAGACAGAGAATCCCAAGCAGGCTCAGTGCTGCCAGCACAGAGCCCAACACAGGGCTCAATCCCACCAAATGGTGACGTCATGACCTGAGAGCCAAACCAGGAGTTGGACACTTAACCAACTGAGCCACCCAGGCGCCCCCTGTCTTCAAATGCTTTAAATCCGACAGTCTTATGTTCAAAATTTACCAGTAAAAAGCCTACCAATAAAAAGGCCCCCACTCTCAACTCCAAGAAAAGTAGAACTCTAGCTCCCCTTCTCCCCACCTGCAACCTTGAAGTGTGGCTTCAGGTGTGCATGTAATGTCCAGGACTTGTAAGTAATAAGCCTGGTTTTTGTTTTTGTTTTTGTTTCAAAGTTTCCTGATGGTTACTGCTGAGGGCATCTTGCAATCATACTAAGAGCCACAGAGGCCGGTCCAGCCACACTGGTTACCAGTGTGGTTATCAGGCTGAGCCTGGCACACGAAACAGTGCTCCCGGCAAGCTACCTTTACAAGAGTTCTTATGGGGAACGAATGCTGTAGACATTCTGTAAAACATTTATCAGCGTTTAAAAACACACAATAGGGGTGCCTGGGTGGCTCAGTTGGTTAAGCGTCTGACATGGGCTCAGGTCATGATTTCACGGTTCGTGGGTTCGAGCCCTGTGTCGGGCTCTGTGCTGACAGCTCAGAGCCTGGAGTCTGCTTCAGATTCTGTGTCTCTTGCTCTCAAAAATAAATAAACCTGAAAAAAATTTATTAAAAAACACACAATAGACATGGTTATGGGAGTATTATGTGGAAGCCAGTTTGACAGTATTATGGGAGTATTATGTGGAAGCCAGTGTTATTCCTGGGGATGGGGATGGTTGCTCTTCTGTAGTACATTTATTTATTTAAAAAAATTTCAATGTTTATTTGAATGAGAGAGAGAGAGAGAGACCGGAGGGGAGGGGCAGAGAGAGAGGGAGACACAGAATCCGAATCAGGCTCCAGGCTCTGAGTTGTCAGCACAGAACCTGATGTGGGGCTTGAACCCACAAACTGTGGGATCATGACCTGAGCCGAAGTCAGATGCTTAACCGACTGAGCCCCTTTATGGTAGCCATTCTAACAGATTGTGATTTTGATTTGCATTTCCTTAATAATTAGTGACGTTGAGCAACTTCTTACATACCTGTTAGCTGTATCAATATCTTTTTTGTAGAAATGTTTATTCAGGATATTTGCCAATTTTTAAATTGATTTTTTTTTTTGCTTTTTTTACTTTTTTTAAAAGTTTATTTATTTATTTTGAGAGAGAGAGAGAGAGAGAGAGAGAGAGAGAGAATCCCAAGCAGGCTCCATGTTGTCAGCACAGAACCCGATGTAGGGCTAGATCTCACGAACCATGAGATCATGACCTGAGCTGAAATCAAGAGTCGGGTGCTTACTGGACCGAGCCACCCAGGTGCCACTTTACATATTCTATTAATCCCTTATCAGATATGTGGTTTGCAAATTATTTCTCCAGTTCTGTAGGCTTCTTTTCCATTTTGTCGATCATTTCTTTCACTGTGCAGAAACTTTTTAGTTTGTGTAGTCCCACTTGTTTATTTTGTATTTTGTTGCTTGTGATGCAGATCACATAAAAAGTATTGTCGCCAAAACCCATGGCAAAACGCTTTTTCCCTACGTTTTCTTTCTGGGAGTTTTATGGTTTCAAGCTTGCATTTTAGTCTTTAATCCATTTTGAATTAGTTTTTTGAGTTTTTTAAATCTTTATTTTTGAGAGAGAGAGAGAGTGAGAGAGAGAGAGAGAGAGAGAGAGAGAAAGTACAAGCAGGAGAGGAACAGAGAGAGAGGGAGACACAAAATCTGAAGCAGGCTCCAAGCTCTGAGTTGTCAGCACAGAACCTGATGGGGGGCTTGAACCCACGAACCATGAGATCATGACCTGAGCTGATGTTGGACGCTTAACTGACTGAGCCACCCAGGCGCCCCTTGAGTTAATTTTAAGATGGAGAGCTACTTTCATTCTTTTGCACCTGACTACCCAATTTTCCCAGCGCTGTTAAATGGAGAGACTCCACAAGGGAGTGCTTTTGGCTCCCTTATCAAATATGTGTATAGGAGGTTTATTTCTGGGTTCTCTTTTGTTCCACTGGTCTCTACGTATCTGTTTTTATGGCAGTCCCATAGTGTCTCAGTTATTAGAGCTATGTAAGAATCAGGAAGTGCAATTCCTCTACCTTTGTTCTTGGTAATGCCATATATATAATACTTTCTTAAGATCTTATGTATATAATGCTCTATTTTATGCTGGTAGCAATTTAATTTTGATGGCATTCCTAAACTTTCCACTTTTACTTCCTCTCTTCACATTTTAGGTTATTGATATTACAGTTTACATATTTTTATATTATGTATCCGATGGCAAATTATTGCACTTACATTTATAATACATTTCAAAACCTAAACTACACTTATAAGTGTTATGTACCATTACAGTATTGAGGAATATGGCTTCTATTTATTTACCTTTAACAATGAATTTTACCCATGTGTCCATCTGTTCTTATGATGTTAATTTGCATCCTTTTCTTTCCACTCAAAGAACACCTTTCATCATTTCTTGGAAGGCAGGTGTGATGACAGTGAACTCCTTTGTTTCAGTTCATTTGGGAAAGTCTTTATTTCTCCTTGGTTTTGCCTCTCTGTAGGCCTCGGTTTCCCAGTTGTCCCGTGAGGAATTAGATTCAGAAACTGTATCAGTGTGAACCCTGTGGCCCCAGCTCCCTCTGCCCCGAGTGCTGTGTGGACAGGGTGTTAAATGCCCATCTAGGCCGCTGAGTACTCACCCCACCCCCTGTGCCACCTCCACGTCCACATGCAGTCCCACTGACAGCCTTTTCCGGAGTCCCTGAGAAAACCTGGGTGCAGCCAGGGCCCCACCTGTGAGGACACAGTTGGGTTCACACTTGGCTCCACCTTCTTACTGGGATTCTGGGCGAGGCACTGAACCTTTTGGGGCCTTCCCCTCCTCTCCTCAGCGGCTCTCTGCGATCCCCACAGTGGCCACATCCTTGTGTGATTTCCTTCTGTGAGCGTGGACTGGACTTAGTGGCCTCTTTTCCATAGAAGACGGCAAAGCTATGCACCGTCACTCCCAAGAGTTGGAAGTGACTTTGAGTAATGTTTTGCCCACTCATTCTTGGGTTCTGTCTTCTTCCCCCTCTTTCTCTCTTGTGTCACGTCCCCCGTTGTGAGGCAGACACAGAAATTGCATTGGTGCGTAGGAGAGGTTCATGCAGTCCACAACTGAGAGACACTGACAGGGGCGTCAGGCCCTCGGTCCACACCGAGTCCTGCCAGCACCCCCAGTGCACGCGGCTGCAGTCCTGCCCCGCTGCAGCCTCGGCTGACCAGAGCCCCAGCCTCCTGAGATTTCTTGGGGAAGAGGCTCCCGGGACCAGCTGGATTCCTGGTCCACGCAAACCGTGAGGTAATACACGTCCGTGGCTGCAAGTCGCCGTGTTTGGGGTAGCTTTTCCACCCAGAGACACATTGTTGACGCGGTCTCCCAGGCCCCAGGCCCCGGGTCCCAGCCCTGCCCTCCCCCGCCCTTCCTCTTCTCCCAGTGACAAGCCAGCGGTGGTGGTGCCTTGCTCGTGGCATCTCTGGCCGCACTCACTTGTGTCACTTCGTCTCCGAATCGCTGCAGATGAGTCCCCGCGCCCCCCCCCCCCCCAACACTGTTCCGAGGCGCGTGCAGGGCTGGCCTTGTCCTGTCATCCTGGTCCCGGCATCCACAGCACCTCAGTGTGGCCTGTTCAGACCCGCAGCGCCTGTGGCGCCCAGCCCTGTCTCACGGCACCGTGCTTTATTTAAAGACAGCCTTTGGCCTTTGTCTCCCACGTGTATTTGTTTCTGTGCTGTTGTCCATCTGTCCCTCCAGCGTGTGAGCTCCTGGAGGGCAGGGCCTAAACCGGGATGAATGTTCTGGGCACAGTTGACAAAATGAATAAATGAGCGGATCCAGGAGCCCCATCCCACCTCGGACCAGCTCGGACTGTGTAGATGGACGCCCATAATTGAAGGTGCCTGTTCGGCCGGGGCAGGAGAGTGGCCAGAATGACCTCCGCGCGGATCTGCTCTGGCGCCCCGCTCCTGCCGAGCACGGCGGGCACCGCCTGCCCCCTGGTGGCCAGCACTGGCATTGCCGCCTCAGGGGGGAGAACCTAGAGCAGAACACCTTTGCTGGGGCATTTCAGACAGCAAGAGGGAGGAAAGGAGGAGGACTCAGGGGAGCGTGGCTGTGTGAGCCTCCCCAGAGGCCCACAGAATCCTTCTGCTCACTGTAAGTTGGCCGAGACTTCACGTGGTCACTCTTAGCTGCAAGAGGTGATGAACTAGATAGAGTCCTTCAGCGTGGTGACTGGTTGCCCCGAATGAAACCGAACCTCTGCTGAGAAAAGTCGAGAAAAGGAGAAGGACGAGGCCAGGGCTCTTTTCCTGCACCAAACTCCGGGAAGAAGGGGGCGGCGGCACCTTTCTCAGAGGGCTTGGGCGTCCATGTACCTACCACAGGCTCTCATTTCTTGGTTTTGTTTCCAGGGAGAGAGAAAAAGTCTTGGCTTCTAACCAGGATGTTTGAGTAGGAAACCTGCTTTCGCACAGTACGCCATGGGGACAAGGATGGAAATTACGGAACGGGACCCTCAGGGGTATGTGGTGACGGACGATTCATAAGGTGTGCCTAGAATGAATCGATGGGCAGCCTGCCGGGAAAAAAGATCCAGATCCAGTGGTTGCTCCAGTGAGAAGTCACGGTCTCTCACCTAACCCAAGCCCCCGAAGACAGTGTTGGACCCGGAGCCCCCAGCCTGAGGGGGAGACTGGAGCTCCTCGGGTAACGACCCTGCAGTCATCTCAGGTGCCTGCAACGTCTTCTCCCCAGCTGTTGGGGAACATGAGCAAAACGATGTGACAACCGACTGACCCGTGAGCTGAACCTGGGCACTCGGGGGCTCCTCACCCCGTCCCCATCCTTGGAATGTGGGGTCCACTTACCTTTCCCTCTCCAGGGTCTGCTCAAAGACAGCATGTTGAGACGGTGATGTGTTGAAAACACCTGCACAGTGTGTGACTGGGTATTTTATTTTATTTTATTCTATTATTTTAGAAAGGGAGAGATAGAGAGTGGGTGCAAGCAGGGAGTAGGGGCAGAGAGAGAGAGAGAGAGAGAGAGAGAGAGAGAGAGAACCGCAAGCAGGCTCCACGCTCAGCACGGACCCCAACGTAGGGCTCCATCCCATGACCCTGGGATCATGACCTGAGCTGAAATCAAGAGTTGGATGCTCAACTGACAACCACCCAGACGCTCCAGGGCCTTTTTATAAACTTTTAAGATTTAGAGAGTGGGCGCAGGGGGAGGGGACGCATTTTTCTTGCTGCCACCCGAGACAAACCTCGTCTGCAAGTTCCCTTTGCTGTTATTAAAATTGCCACCTACCGGAATGGCTTGCCTTTCTCTTCCGTCTCTCCCCGCCCTCTGCGTATGGGGGCCGGTCTGAGATTACACCAGGAAAGCTCCTGAGGTTATGAACTTACACCAGCCTTCCCCAAGTGTCCCCAAAGCTGCAGACATTTACCAGTGTGACCATACTCTGGGAAAAGGGAAATACTGCTTTTTCTCAGGACTTACATATAGTAGTTTTGAACATACTCTGATTCCCAAAGATCATACATACCACGCGGCCCATCAGTTGGCATAGGGCTTTGAGGTCTGGGGATAGAAGGAGTCTTAACCCACATTTAACAGTTTGTTTGTCAGGACTGTGGACTCTCTCTGTGCGTGTTTCTTCCATCCCAGAGTATAGGGAATAGATACATTAGCAACTGGTGGAATCCTTACTGTCGTCTCTGGAACCTAGGAGTGAAGGTTTGTAGAGAAGAAAGGGCTAAGTAGACTAGTAGGTCCTCGGGACCGCCTCTCCCTCAGAGTAGACGGCAGGCCAGTCTGCATCACTGGGGGTGGGGGAGAGATGAGTGGCTTCCTCGGGCCCTGGGGGGTTACAGGGTTGGGCCTTTTTACCGTGCTCGTTTTACTTGCCTTGTTGGCTACTGTGAACGCCAGATGGGTCGTGGAGACGATGGTGGACCTTCACGGACTTCGTGGGATGCAGGAGGCGCCTGCAGCTATGACCCTGCATGTGGGTTCTCTACTGCTCGACTCCCCCAGTTGACCTGAGCCTGCAGAGAATCCAGCCCGAGCAGCTCACTGCTGTGGGAGGGGCAGGAGCTTGGTGTGAGACACAGGAAACCCCCCAGCCCCTCGGCCCCCACGTTAGGCAGCCAGCCCCCACCGGGGCCATTCGAAACCAGCCCAACTCAACTACCTGGTCTCAGCTCCCCACAGTACGGCCTGGGGGAGGAGGCACCCCCACTTCTGGACCAAAATCTGTTACCGCAGCTGCTGTACTTGTCTGTAATTTTACGTCAGCAAATTTGGAAATTTGAACCAAACGGGCACATTCCTTAGAGGAAAAAAACCTGCATGACTGGTTGGTGAATTTTTCCTACTCAAAGAAATGTTCAAGAAATGTCAATCTCTTCTCCCTCTCTCACGGAAGCAAGATTAAGTTACTTTATTGTCACAATTGCAAGAGCCCATTTTAGAGTAACGCTAACGTTCTTTTTCAGCCATCCAAGTACCCGCTGCCATCCCTCCTTCCAGCGTATTTCCAGTGTTCCCCGGGGAGGTGAGGCTACTGCTTTCCGGGTTAAGACTCCAGCGACGTTGCCTGGAGAGGAGATGACTCCTGTGTGCTAACGTTTCCTCCAAGAGAGATGCAGCCCACTGTTCGGAAACATTAGTTGTCCCTTCTGCCCAAGGAGCAGGCACTGGATGTGGCCAAATGACTGAGGCGAAACCTAAGGAATATGACAGGGGTGATGTGGATTGCGTCTGGGCCACGACCGGAAGGTGCAGCCATGCCTGCCCCGTGTCCTCCTCCCTCTTCTGCGGGATGAATTCTGGCCAAATTGGAGAAGTCTTTGTCTGCACACTGCACTGAGGGGGAAAACTGCCTCCCCGATAAAACAGGAAGATCTGTCATGTGGATGAGCCACGAACGTCCATTATGTCAGGCCCCTGAAATGTGGGGGCTCTGGGTGTTAGCATAATACACATGTGAGGGGAGAGGACATAAGGTATTACTGATGTCAGATGACATGAAAATAATTTTGCTAGAGGGGCTCCTGGGTGGTCAGTTAAGTGTCTGACTCTTTTTATTTATTTATCTATTTTTTTTTTTGAGAGAGAGAGAGCATAAGCAGGGGAGGGGCAGAGAGAGAGGGAGAGACAGAGAATCCCAAGCAGGCTCTGCACTGACAGCGGAGCTCAGACTCACAAACCGTGAGATCATGACCTGAGCCAAAACCAAAAGTCTGGCACTTAACCGACTGAGCCACCCAGGTGCCCCTAGACTAGCTAGGTCCTGATCAGGGTCGTGAGATCGAGCCCTGTGTCTTGGGATTCTCTCTCTCTCTCCCTGTGCCCTTCTCCACCACTCATGCCTGCTCCTCCTCTCCCTCTCTTTCTCTCTCTCAAAATAAATTAAACATAAATAAATAAGTAAATAAAGGTATAAAGAAAGTGATTTTGCTAGATAAATCTTAACCAGACGTAGCTAAGAGCAGTAGCTTCCCCCACTATTCATTGTTTTCTTCTTCCACAGTAATGACATGTCTGATTTTAGCTAGGAGCATGGGGGCTGAGAAAAGAGGTGAAATGACATTTTCCAGGTCCCATTGTGTGCCAGGGGTGTGACCATGTGACTAAAGGTGGCCAAGCGACTGATTCAAGCTAATAGGATGTAAGCTGCAGCATCACGTGATAGCTGGTAGAATCCTTACTTAGAAGAGAGAAGCTTTATGCAGTGAGCCTTCTTCTTCTTGATTCTTTTTTCCATTCTGCTCCCTGGAGTGCAGATCCAATGGCTGGAGCCCTGACTGCCATCCTGAGTAATGAGGGGTGCCCTAGGGATTGCGTATGGGGTAGAGGGAGCCTAGGCTATGAGGATCTCATGGATTACCTACATTCAGACTTACCTATGAGAGAAAACTTACTTTTGTATAAATCACTCTTATTTGGGGGTCTCTATTACATGTAGCTACAGTGAATTTTAGTTGAAAGACTTGAACGGTAAGTAGGAGTTTACCAGGTTCGAAAACTTTGAAAGGACGCTGTGTGGGAAGATCAAACTATATTTGCTTAACCCTTGTTGCTAAAAGAAAAAAAAAAGTTACCAACTGATCTCCTTAGTAAGTGCAGCCTAAGGAACAAATGAGTCATTCTTACAGATTGGAGAGCCATCGTACTAAAGGTCTACAGCTGTAAAAGTGAAGGTGCAAAAGGTCTGTGTTGACTGAGTGCCACGTTAGTGTCTCAGGGCTTCTGTAGCAGAGTTTCGCAAGCTCAGTGGCCTGAACAGCAGAAATGTATTGTCTCCCACCGCTGGGGGCTAGAGGTCCCAGGTCAGTGCATCAGTAGGGTTGGCTCCTTCTGAAGGCTCTGAGGGTGCCTGACCCTGGCCTCTCTCTTAGCTTCTGGTGGTTTGCTGGTGGTCTGGCTGCGGACGTCTCGTCCGGATCTCTGCCTCCTTCCTCCCGTGGCATTTTCCTTGTGAGCATGTTTGCATCCAAATTTCCTCTTTTTTTTTTTTTTAACGTTTATTTATTTTTGAGACAGAGAGAGACAGAGCATGAACGGGGGAGGGGCAGAGAGAGAGGGAGACACAGAATCGGAAGCAGGCTCCAGGCTCTGAGCCATCAGCCCAGAGCCCGACGCGGGGCTTGAACTCACGGACCGCGAGATCGTGACCTGAGCTGAAGTCAGACGCTTAACCGACTGAGCCACCCAGGCGCCCCCAAATTTCCTCTTTTAGAAGGACTTCAGGGGTGCCTGAATGGCTCCGTCGGTTAAGCGTCCAATTTCAGCTCCGGTCATGATCTCACAGTTTGTGAGTTCGAGCCCCACGTCGGGCTCTGTGCTGACAGCTCGGAGCCTGGAGCCTGCTTCCGATTCTGTGTCTCCCTCTCTGTCTGCCCCTCCCCCACTTGCACTCTGTCTCTCTCTTTTTCTCTCTCAAGAATGAATACACATTGGGGTGCCTGGGTGGCTCGGTCGGTTAAGCGTCCGACTTTGCCTCAGGTCATGATCTCACGGTCAGTGAGTTCGAGCCCCGTGTCGGGCTCTGTGCTGACGGCTCAGAGCCTGGAGCCTGTTTCAGATTCTGTGTCTCCCTCTCTCTCTGCCCCTCCCCCACTCTCTCTCTCTCTCTCTCTCTCTCTCTCAAAAATAAAATGAACATTTAAAAAAACAAATAAAAAGACATCAGGCATTTGGGTGAGGGGCCCCTCCTGTTCCAGTGTGATCGCATCTTCACCTAACTAGTTACAGCTGTATTGGCCCTGTTTCCAAATAAGGTCTTAATCTGAGGTCCCCGGGGTTGGTGTATCAGCGCCTGAATTTGGGAGGGGAACATAATTCAACCCCTGACACATCCTGACATTGGAAAGTTGATGGACGGAAGATCCTTCCTACTTTGTTTCTCTGACATTGCTAAATGTAGATCGATGACGGCGTCCGTTACTCGAGGGTTGAGGCTAACGATGGATTTACCTGCCACGTGTTTTCTCGGGGGGTGAGCGCGTGGCCGACACACGGTGAATGGGAACCAGTCCCCGTGTTCAGGACGGCGTCAGAGGCAGGGCTCCACGCACGATGCGGAAGCAGAGCCCAGGAGCCATCGCCACCAGAGAGCGACCATTGGTGGCGACAGCCGTTGTGGCCTCAGCAGATGGAAGTGACAGGGGGGCCCCTCGGAGCTGGGGGAACGGAGGGCATGGATGCGCCCCTTGGTCGGTCTGATGTTTATGCCAGCTTCAGAGAGTCCATGTGGGTGGGAGGCAGATGACTCCTCTGCCCCCAGGGAGGTCTGTTCCCAAGACCAGAACAGTGCAGGCTGTTCCCAAAGCTGAACTGAGGGCGAAGGAGCATCATCTCCGCCTCCGTTTTCCATGACTTGTCTTAATAACGTCAGGCAGCCCCGGCGTGGGGCCTCTCACTCTGGCTGCGCGCAGACGCCCTTGGGCACGGGTGCATCCACACCAATACAGAGGTCCGACCCGAGGCCCAGACGTGTCTGTAAAGCAGCCGCTAGGCGGGCTGGATCTTAAGCGCTTTGGGGAACCCTGCTTCCCCCGTGGCATTTGGAGTTAGCTAGCACTGCAAGACGGCAAAGGGATGGGACGAGCCGCTTTGAATTTGACCACAAAGTCTGGCAGATAAGAAACTGGTGATCGTGGCGTCCAGGTGGTTCAGTCGGGTAAGTGTCCACCTCTGGATTTCAGCTCAAGTCATGACCTCAGGGTCGTGAGATCCAGCCCTGAGGCAGCCTCAGTGCTGGGCGTGGAGCCTGCTTGGGTTTCCCTCTCTCCCTCTCCCTCTGCCCCTTCCCTGCTGTCGTGTTCCCTCTCTCTCTCCAAAAAAAAAAAAAAAAAAGGAAACTGGTGATCTGAATCATGGAATCGTGGAATCCTGTAATAATAAAGACCTTCTAAACAAGTAGGGGGAAACAGTAAAAATTTATAGCGAAATATCCCTCTTCGGCTTATTTTGGTTCTCTTTTTTTCTTGGATTTAACTATAACTCATGACACAAAAGGAAAGGCGGTTTTTCTCATATATAAAGTCTGTTAGGTTTTCAGAGATGGAAGGAAAGAAGAGGAGAAAGAGGGAAATTAACATTTAATTGGTACTGATACTTCTGTGCTAGGTGGCTTAAAATTCACTGATTTATTACAAAACAGGGATTACTATTTCAATTTTAAGTAAAAGATGATGAAAACTTAGAGTAGTTAAAAATGCAATTCTGGAAGACCTAGAAAACCAAAATACTCTTAAAAAGAACAAGGTTGGAGGATCATGTTCCTTGATCCCACGACTACTGGAAATATATAGTAGTCATGAAAGTGTGGTATTGTTGTGTAAAGAATAGACATAGAGACCATAGGAACAGAATGGAGCTCAGAGATAGATCCACATTTATACCCTAGTTGTTTCTTGACAAAAATACAGAGACAATTCAGTGATGGGAAGGGGGTTACGATTCATGTACTTTCGTGTCTAATTTTTCCTGCGTACCATGATGTTTTTAAAGGCTTACCAATGTTATTGCATTTATCAGTAGTTCCTTCCTTTTACTGTGAAGTAATATTCTATCACACAAAAATATTATATTTGCATACTGACGCATTCTACTCTTGATGGATATTTGAGTTGTTTCCAGTTTGGAGCTGTTATGGATAAAATAGTCAGGAACTTTGTGGTAGAAGCTCTCTTTTTGGGCATATGTTTTATTTATCATCGTAAATACTGAGGACTAGTATTGTTGGATTACAGAACAGGTGCACATGTACTTTTATAAGAAAGCAGGGTGACTGTGCCATTTTACGCTCCAACAACAAGGTGGGAAAGTTCTAGCTGCTTCACATCCTCTCTGATATTTGGTGTCTTTAGTCCTTTTAATTTTTAGCCCTTAGAGTGTTGTGTATTGGCTCCTTTTCACTGTGGTTTTGTGTTTCCCTGATAACTAATCGTATTGAGATTGGGTCCCTATTAATTATTTGTATATTTTCCTTTGTGAAGGTCTGTTCAAATATCAGGCTGTTTTCTTTACAGGTGTAGGAGTGAATGATTATATAATATATATATATTTTTTTTTTAAATTTTTTTTATTTTGATGTTTTATTTTATTTTTGACAGAGACAGAGGGTGAGCAGGGGAGGGGCAGAGAGAGAGAGAGAGGGAGACACAGAATCCGAAGCAGGCTCCAGGCTCCGAGCTGTCAGCACAGAGCCCGACGCGGAGCTCGAACTCACCGTGAGATCATGACCTGAGCCGGTCGGATGTTTAACCAACTGAGCCACCCAGGCGCCCCTATAATATATATTTTTATATAAATTAATGTTATATATAATTTATATAATATATATTATATATATCTTCATTATATATATAGGCTATCTACCTTTTGGATTCAAGGCCTTTAATAGGTAAGGCCTTAAACAGAAAAAAGGGCCATTTTTCTCTCTGTTTGATTTTTGGAGAGGGAATGCGTGTGTGTGTGTTATATATAATATGAAGATATTCTCCAAAATTTCCTTCTAAAAATTTCATAATTTTAGATTTCCTACTTGGATGAAATGTGTCCTTATAAAATTAATTTTGGGGAATGGTAAGTGGTAGGGGGTGTATTTATTTTTTCCCCACACAGATGGTAAAACCAAATTCTGAAAACTTTTACAATCTGTGTAATATAACAATAGTATTGTAATATAATCTTTGTAACCACTGCCCAAATGAAGATATAGAGCATTTCTGTCATTCTAGATATTACACACACACACACACACACACACACACACACACACATATATATATATATTTACATGTATATTTATACTAGAGGATTAGCTTGGGCTGCTTTAACAAAGATACCATAGACTGGGTGGTTTACAAAACAAACACTTATTTTTCACGGTTCTGAAAGCTGGGGAGTCCAAGGTCAAGGCACTGGAACATTTGGTATCTAGCGACAGCAGCTTCCTCTTTCATAGATGCCTGTCTGTCACTGTGCACTCCACTCACCCTAGAGAGAGGAAGCAAGCTCTCTGGTGACTCTTCTAAAGGCACTAATCTCATTCTTGAAGGTGGAGACCTAGGACCTCATCTCACCCTAATTACCTCCCAGAGGCCCCACCTCCTGATACATCACATTGGGGCTAGGGTTTCAACATTCGGATTTTGAGAGGACACATTCACAGACATGCATAAATAGATAGATAGGGACATAGACACATATCTAGACAGCTAGATGATAGACCCATGTCTATCTGTCTGAATCTCGAGCTCTCTATGTAGCAAGGAAATGGGGGGGGGGCGGTGCTTGTAAATCTGAACTCCCTGTCAGAAAGGGCAGACTGGACTCTCCCACAGGAGCTCACGCTCCAGGTCTCAGGTGGAATTTCTTCTTCCTCGGAAAACCTCAGTTCTGTTTTAAGGCCCACCCAGATTTTGGAGGATATACTCATTTATTTAAAGTCAACTGACTGTAGATGTTAATCACATTACAGCAACACTTAGTGTTTGGTAGATGAGGACTCTAGCCTAGTTAAGTTGACATGTAACACCAGCTATGGCCCCTTTGTACTTTCTGACGGGATTAACCTGTTCTTGGACTTCAGATAAATGGAATCATGGACAGTACTGTCTTTTGTGCCTGAGTTTGTCCTGGAATGTGTTTTTACTCAACAAAATGCAAACTGCTGCAGAGAAAGAATTTTAATGGAGGCAATGTCACTTGAGATCTTAAAATTTTAGCTAATATGTTTGTCAGGAAAAGGAGAATGGAGCACAATAAAGAGGAAGTGTGTCCATTTGTAAAATTTAGAGTCATAGGGAGGGAACACATTGAATCATTTGATCAAAATGTGTAGCCCAAATTATAAAAATTATGAGAGGCAAAATATTTGACTTATATTTTACATTCAGTTGCATAATTTTGTGCATTTGGGTCCCATTATAACCTATAATAATCTCATGTAATCTTTTAAAAATAACGTTTATAGTTCTGTTACAGTCTACACTAGACAGAAAGGTTAAACAGCAGACTGCCCAGTTCAAAATCAGACACGTGCTGCCTAGTCATGATGTTAAAAAAGTGTACCAGTCAGCACCTCGCAGGGAACAGAAACCGAACCTGTAATCTGAACAGGGATAACTTAATATGATGAATTACTAAATGGTAAGGTGTAGAACTACTATTTAATAGGGATAAAAAAAAATAACTAAAGATAACAAGAATTGCAGCTAGGGTGCAGACTCCACCAATTAGATCTGAATTTTAATTCGAAAGTAAGGTACTGAAGGAAGGAAGCTCTGCATTTTGCTGGAAAAAGTGGATGCAGGAGTGTTAGTTAGGCTTTTGGAAGCATGGAGGCCGCCAGGAACACAGGTCCCGGCGCGGGGAGCAGTTGGAGGAAAGGCTGGAGGTTTGGCGCCACCTTGTGGTTCTGAGGGAAAGAACCACCGGATGCTGGACAATACACAGTTTCGCTGCTTCGCCCCTGTGCCCTTGTCTCCATCAGCTGACCCCCTGGACCCCATTCCATGTTCCAGGACTTCCTTGATCCCCATTATTACCCCTGCCAATGTTTACCTTTTCTGTGTACCTTTTTTAAAGACCATTTTTTATTCACTTTTCAAAGTACCAACTTTTGTTTGTTGATTTTCTTTTAGGTTTATTGATTTTCCCTAGTGTATTGATTTTGGCTTCTTTTCATTGATTTCTGCTCTTACATGTATAATTTAGCTACTTCTGCCTTCTCGTTGAACTTGCTGTTCTTTCTCGGGCTTCTTGCAGTAGAACCTTAGTTAACTAATTTTCAATAACTCTTCTTTTTTAATATAAGTATTTGAGGCTACAGTTTCCCCCCTCAGCAAAATCCACAAGTATTAGTATATTATATTTTTATTACCATTCAGTCCAAAAAATTTTATACATTTTACTGTGATGATTCCTTTGGCGCATGAGTCATGTAGAAGAATATTGCTGCATTTCTAAAGAGTAGGGATTTCCTGGTCCTCTTAATTCTCACGTGTTTTTCACTGTTTTTTCAGAGAACATGCTCAGTGTCACTCCAGTCTTCTGAAATTTGTTGAGACTTGATTTACTGTGTAGCATACAGCCTATTTGGTGAATTTTCCATTCACAGTGGAAAAGGATGTCTATTCTGCCGTTGTCGTTGGGCGTGGTGTTTCATGAATCAGGTCAAGTTGGTTCATCAGGCCGCTCTGGGTGAATCAAACAAGATTAGTTAACCTGACCTTGATTGGGTCAAGTTGGTTAACCTCACCGTGTCCTGCCCGGTTGTGCCCGTTTGATCCCACAGCTAGTTCCAGAAATGCATAAAATCTCCAACTATGTTTTGGATTTATCTGTTTCTTCCTTTATCTTGAAGGTATATTATTACCTGCATACACATTTAGGATGTTTACATTGTCCTATTGAGCTGGCCCTTTTAATTAAGAAATGTTCATCTTCATCTCTGGTAATAATTCTGTTTTATGGTAATAGAGCGACACAGTTTTCTTTCCCTTCATGTGTGCACGATCTTTATGTTTCTATCCTTTTATTTTCAAGTTTTTCAGGTCAATCCGTGTGTGCTGCTTGCCAACAGCATATAGTTGAGTCTTGTATTTTATTTCAGTCTGGCAATATTTACACTCAATTTCCTTTTATATACACTTAATGTAATTGTTGATATAGTTGAATTTATGCTCACTGTCTCGCCACTTTATTTCAATATTCTGCCCTTTGTTCCAGTATTCCTTCTTTCTTGCTTTTTTTTGGATTATTTTAATTATTCAACTTTCTCCTCTACTAGCTTTTTAAATTATATCTATGTCATAGCTTGGGTGCCTGGGTGGCTCACTCGGTTAAGTGTCTGACTTCGGCTCAGGTCATGAGCTCTCAGTTTGTGGGTTTGAGCCCTGCGTCAGGCTCTGTGCTGACAACTCAGAGCCTGGATGAAGCCTGCTTCGGATTCTGTGTCTCCCTCTCTCTCTGCCCCTCCCCCACTCACATTCTGTCTCTCTCTCTCTCTCTCTCTCTCTCAAAAATAAATAAACATTAAAAAATTTTTAAAAAGTTATCTATGTCATATCTCCCTATTAATAGTTTAAATTGCTACTATTTTTTTTTTTCTGACTCCCCCTTGAGATTTGGTTCTTTCCTTCTTTTCTTTTGGGTTCATTATTTTTTATAACTCCACTTTTCTCTTCAACTAGCTCTTTAGTTAGGTATGTATCTCTACATTTATATCTATTTCCATCTATGTATACATAGATATATGTAGTTATTTTAATTGAATTTGTAGTTACTCTAGAAAGTCAATATTTATAGTTACATGGCTGATATCACTTTTATTACTTTTGGTTTTTATTGTAAATAATAAAAACATTTGAAAACTCATTACATTCTTTTATCATCCTTTTTAAAATTTTATTTATTTTTTAAAATTATTTTAACATTTATTTTTGAGAGACAGACACAGAACATGAATGGGGGAGGGACAGAGAGAGAGGGAGACAGAACCTGAAGCAGGCTCCAGGCTCTGAGCTGTTAGCACAGAGCCTGACATGGGGCTCGAACTTACAAGCTGTGTGATCATGACCTGAGCCAAAGTCAGATTCTTAACTAAGGCACCCAGGTGCCCCATCCTTCTTTTTTTTTTTAAAGTGTATTTATTCATTTTGAGAGAGACAGAGAGGCCATGAGTGGGGAGGGGCAGAGAGAGAGAGAAAGAGAGAGAAGGAGAGAGAATCACAAGCAGGCTCCATGCTGTTAGCACAGAGCTGGACGCAGGGCTCGAACCCACGAACTTCGAGATCAAGCAGAAATGAAGAGCCAGATGCCCAACTGACTGAGCCACCCAGGTGCCCCTATGATTATTACTTGTTAAAGCCAATGGTAAACATTTTCTTTTTACCTATACACATATATTTGTTCCTCTTCATATGTGTGTATTTTATACACGCACTCTCTCTTTTCTGCTTATTTCTTTCTGCTTCAAGTAGGAAAAGTTTCCTCCAGCCTGAAGAGTTTCTGTTAGTATTTCTTGTAGTGCAGCTCTAGTGATGAATTCTGTAGGTTTGGTGGAACATAGTTTTCCATGGACTGCTAGTTCAAAAAACTTGTCTTAAAAATAATGAATGGGGGCGCCTGGGTGGCGCAGTCGGTTAAGCCTCCGACTTCGGCCAGGTCACGATCTCGCGGTCCGTGAGTTCGAGCCCCGCGTCGGGCTCTGGGCTGATGGCTCGGAGCCTGGAGCCTGTTTCCGATTCTGTGTCTCCCTCTCTCTCTGACCCTCCCCCGTTCATGCTCTGTCTCTCTCTGTCCCAAAATAAATAAAAAACGTTGAAAAAAAAATTAAAAAAAAATAATGAATGAGGGTAAAGGTGGGCATTTTAGGCAAACAAGCAAAATATTGGATAAATACTTTGAATTAGGTGGGAATTTGATTACTTGTCAGATCACACTGGTATGGGCAACAAACTACTTTCTTTGTTCAGATGTCAAATGTATTGGTCACTGCTTGTCTTAATCATTTCTACATTAGCAGTTCTGTTGAAGGTTGCATACATTTCACCCAATAAGATATTGGCTTAATTCACTGCCTTGGTTAATTGATCTTAGCATAAAAGTGCCTGGGTTATGGTGAATCCTCAAATAAATATTTGCTACATGGGTGAACACAAAAAGAGATTTTTTAAAATAAAAATCGTTACGTTGTAGACCCAAAGATAAATATAAGCATACTCTGCCACGTCAGTTTCCTCAGACTATTTTGATCAGCAAGCGTGCCTAATAAACATCAGTTACATAAGCCAAATATTGAGCAACAGTGAAGTGTATGACATTTAACAACAGTTTTTCTGATTACAACCGCAGAAGAGATATTTGAGGAAAAACCTTGAATGTCAGAATTTTTTCTTACTATCATGACAAATATCACACACTTTCTATTGCATTTGATGCAGCATTACATTAATATTACATAATTAGAAACATTATAAATCACGAGCCAACTCCCATCCAGATGGAAATGAGTGTATTTATAGGAAATGATCACATATTTATTTCTTGAAATTTAGGAGGAACAAATTTTGTATTTAGAACATTGGTAATTATCGAAGATACTCTTCATTTATGCCTGAATTACATTAAAAGGCAAATGAGTCATATCAAGATATGTCTCCTTTCGCTGATGTGGGTAAATTCTCAAAATTCACCTCCCATCAAATTTGCCTTATGGTCAACATAAACATGTGATGTGTTTGTATGGAGATACATAAAACACAAAAGCTCACATTAATGAACTACGTCACAGTCTATTCACTTCAAATAGCTTTTCTTATATTGAGATAGTTTGAGGGGCATCTGGGTGGCTCAGTCGATTCACTGTCTGACTCTTGGTTTGGGGTCAGGTCATGATCTCATGGTTCATGGGATAGAGCCCCATATCGGTCTCTGTGCTGAATGCACAGGGCCTGCTTGGTATTCTCTCTCCCTCTCTCTCTACCCCTCCCCTGTTCGTGCTGTCTCTTTCTCTGTCTCTCAAAAAAAAAAAAAAATAGTTCGGTTTTTTATTTGGCGCAAAAGTAGGCAAGTAGTCATATTTTTTCCCCTTCCAAAAACATTAACATAAACTTTAAATCACTATCTCTTGTTTTAGGAAATTATTGTCTCTCAACTCTAGTGGCCGTAAAATCAGACATAAAATTCTGTATGTCTCTGAATCTAAGTAACCACTTGTGAGCCCATTGTTTTATATACCAGAAAACTTCCTTCATTTTACTATTAACCAATGCTTTAAAAAAAAAGAAACTTTTTATTTTAGAACAGTATTAGGTTTACAGAATGTGGAGCTGTTTCGTCATTACTATTGTTATTGTACATTTGGTGACAGCTCTTGGAGACTTTAGGTATGGATTTAAGTCGTGTATCTTTTTCATACATGTGGGAAGAAAGGAACTATCAACAAAATAAATTGTTTCGGGCATTCCCAAAGCTTCTTGGTGTCAGTGTTCCGCTTTTCTGAATCGAAGTCCCTGATGTCCACTTTTTCCCCCTACACTCTGCTCTCCAGAACCTTGGTGACGCTACAGCTCTTGAAAGCATCCCTCCCCCACTCTGCCATCTGATTGCTGACATTGTCTTCCTTTTTTATGTTCATTCTGCAAGTTTGACTACTGGTCCCCTCTCTCTGTATCAGGTGTCAAAATGATTTCAGATGATCAGGACGCATGTTCCTTTCATTAAAGGTCCTTCCTTTAAGATTCTGTTGACTCAGATGGCAAGTGGTGGTCATTGTCCAGACAGGTCCCAAGTAGTAACCACCGAAGTCACATGTTTATAGGCAACAATACGTCACAATCCCAACTGGACGACTGTGTTTTTATGATGCAGTCAATTTCAGATACGTGCGAAACTGTGAAAAGCATGTGACTCATAGAATGTATTCAATACATTAATTCTTTTCTCATCATCAGCCACCCTCCCCCCACCCCTTACCCCAACTGGGCTGGGTAATAAAACAATGCAACATACCTATAATTTTATTATCCCTATTTTGTTTTTTTAATTTCTATTATTTTTTAATGTTTATTTTTGAGAGAGAGCAGGGGAGGGGCAGAGAGAGAGGGGGACTGCACTGACAGCAGAGAGCTGTCAAAAGTGGATTTTACTGGTTATGAGTATGACCTAAAGAGCACCGCACAGGAAAAGTAGAGGAAACGAGAGGGGGTTATGACAAAATGGGCTTAGGAAGTGGGAAAGGACCCACCGACAGAGTCCATGGCATCTTCATGGAAGAGGTGCTAACAGCCTTTAGAATCAGACACACTAATGTCTGAATTCTAGGTCGGCCAATTCATAAATGTGTGATGTCAGGCAAATGACTTTTCTGAGACTCGGTTCCCTTTTTCTGGACTAAATGTCTCCTAGGATTGTAGGCGGAATAAATAGGATATGAATATATTCGCGTAACACCTCACCCATAGCAAGTGTTCAACAAAATGGAGGCTACCCCATGTCACTAATTAAAGAGTATCTGTGAATTTTTGAGAATTCTTTTATGAAAAACTGGCCTTTAGTGGTAAAAACGAACTTATACGGATTTGGGAAGCTCATTGTGGCTTTTCAGAGCACACAGACTCTTCAAACTTAATATACGTTCTTTCAGTTAGCAGGAAAATGTACACACATTTCGTATTACAAATCATTACAGAGCAGCTGTGGAAACTAGAATTTGTAATCCTCTGTCCACAATGTCACTGAGATAGACGTTTCTGTATCATTTTTAACACACTGGAAAGACCCCACTCGCTCCTAAGTCCCTCTTTCACACCCAGAGGTCGGCATGCCTTGAGTTCTGTTTTTTAGAAATCAATTTTATAGGCTTTTCTTTTGAAGCACAAACATCTGTCCCTCCTGGGGAGGGTGAAGGACACATTACCACTTCTGTTTGGCAGAATATTGGCCCCCAAAGATGTCCATGTACTAATTCCCAGACCCTATGAATATGCTTCTTAACATGGCAGAAGGAATTTTAAAGATGTGATTAAGTTAAGGATCTAAAAATGGGGAGATAACTGTGGATTATCTGGGCAGCCCAATTTAAAATATATTTAAATTTTTTTAAATTTATTTTTGAGAGACAGAGTGTGAGCTGGGTAGGGGCAGAGAGAGAGGGAGACAGAGGATCCAAAGCTCTGAGCTGTCAGAGGATCCAGGCTCTGAGCTGTCAGTGTAGAGCCCAGTGTGGGGCTCTCTCTCATGAACTCTCATGAACAGTGAGATCATGACCTGAGCCGAAGTCGGACGCTTAACTGAGTAAGCCACCCAGGTGCCCCTAGGAAGCCCAATTTAATCATAAGAGTCCTTATAAGGGAAAGAGGGAGGCAGAGAATCGGATTCAGAGAAACAGATGTAACAACAGGGGCAGAGGTCCAGGGATGAGATTGTTGGCTTTGAAGGGGGCAGGGGCCACAAGCCAAGGAGTGTGGGCAACATCTAGAACTGGAGAAGGTAAAGCCATATCTTCTCTTCGACCCTCTGGAAGGCATGCAGGCCTTTCAACACCTTGATTTTAATCCAGTGAGATTCATCTTGCTCTTTGACTACAGAGCAAGAAGAATAAATGTGTGTTGTCATAAGCCACTAAATTTGTGGGAATTTGGTACAACAGAAATAGTAACTAAAGCACCACTTGTATCTTGTTGTGAAGTAATTTAGTAGGTATTTCTTCTAGGTCCATACACAATTGGAACAAGAAGGAACTGGGGGAAAAAAGACCAAAGATCCCCCCAAGAAAGGGCAATGAAAAAATGCCTGAATATAAATTTGTATATTTTGCATTTCTTTTTCCTTGCCTGGAAATGACCACACAGAACCACCAGATTAAACGGAACAAAGGAAATTAAAAAAAACTCGTGAAAGCAAACAAACAAGGACCTATTTCAAATGTAAGGCTGGGGCTGCCTGTCCCTGGACTGAGTCAGTGTGATGGATTCATCTGCACACACGTGCCCTTTTCATCCCATTGTCACTTTCAAGGTGTCCAAAGCATTATCTTTCTCTTGTCTTGGCAAAGTGTATTTACATAACTGGACTTTAGAGGCATCTGGGTGGCTCAGTCGGTTGAGCCTCCTACTCTTGATTTTGGCTCAGGTCATGATCTCACCACAGTCGTGAGATCCGGCCCCGCGTCGGGTGTCAGGCTCCTCGCTAGACGTGGAGTCTGCTGAAGATTCTCTCTCTCCCTCTGTCTCTGCCCCTCCCCTGCTTGAGTGCACGTTCTATTTCTCTCTCTCAAAAACAAACAAACAAACAAACAAATAAATAAATGAATAATAACTGGATTTTACTTTTTCGGAAAGAAGAGAGAAATAGCTGATTCCCATGTATTCTTCTAGAGTACAAAGGATTTGGGGAATGGTGAGTCAGTGGCCATGAAATATAAGAAAAAGTCTCAGCCAGGGTGGAGAGTGTGGGACACATCAAGTCTTGGGGGATTTAATTGGGACATGTTTCTGGATTCCACCATTGAGGGTTTGGGGGCTCTAGGTGGAAGAGAGAGAGTTTTTTTTTTTGGAGTAATAACGTACAAGCATACAGAGAAAATGTGGAGCATGACGTGTGTTTCAGAGATCACTATTGGTTTTGATGTTGAACTAGCTTCAAGCCAGAATAACTCTAAGGCAGGAGAAAGATGAACCATTTGGTGGCTTGTCAAATAGTGCGGAGTTTGAAGGGCGAAAGGAAAAAGACAGTAGTACCAAAATTGAGGAATTCAAATATATATATAATATGTATGTAATTATAATTACAGATAAATTATATATTTGTATATATTCAATATATAATTTATATTACCTTCATATAACATATACATGCTATATAAACATTTGCATATTTATATCTAAAACTATATGTACTTATATATATATCTATACATAAATCTATGTATATATATGAACAGTCATTAATATATAAATATACTATAGGAACATTTTACATAGTCATGGATAAATTTTCCAACTATGAGTACACTTCTATGTAAAATCTGGAAACAAATGTAAACTGTTATACTGAAGGCCTGAAAATGTATACAGACCATTCAAAATGTCACATCATTATTGAATATGTGATATTACATATTTCCTAAGCTTTTATTGCAATGAGCTCTTTGTTGTTTCTAGAGCCCTAGAAGTAAGAACAAAAATATGAGAATGGCCCATCCTGCAAAGAAAGGCCTCGGCTGGAGAGTGGGGAGCATTGTTCATTTCACTGGCTAGCGTGGAAGGCTGGAGAGCCTATCAGATTTCTCCTTGAGGAGTTATTGATCACACATTAGATAGGAAACTACATATACTGAAAAAAAGAATTCAAATCAATTGAAATGTGGAAGTTTGAAGACATGCTTTTAGATTTTATTCTGTTCATTCACTTAAATACATTGTAAGTATCTGCCTAGCATCAAAATACTTTCCTAGGCTCTTACACATGGCAGGGGCGGGGGCGGGGGGCACGCGGGAAGAGACAGGAAAAGTAAGCAAAAACCCAGTTTCCACAGAGCTTACATCCCAGTGAGGGGAGATAGGTCACAAATGCTTTAAAAATGTGTAACGTAATAAGTGCTGTGAAGAAACATCCAGTGGGGTAAATAAGTTGAGAATGGGGTGGCAAGGTGCTATTTTAGAGAGACCCTACATGGTAGGGTCGTCGTAGGGTCTCTCTCTGAGCAGGTTCTATAAGAGCAGAGGATACACGCTTTCCCACCAAGCCACCCCCTGGAGAGCTGGGAGGGACATGATCTGGGTAGAAATGGCAGTAATGCCATTGGCCAAAGTCATGTGGTCACGGCGAGTTTCACCTGCACCTAAGGAAACTCCTCTATGCTCTTTCTCTCCTATGGGTGGTGACTAGACAGTTCTGGGCAGCACAGTCCCCAAGTCCATTTGCCACCCAAAGGCCTTATCATCCTAAAACCAGTTTGCCTTTTCTCCTGTTGCTTGACATGGAACTCTGGACTCTAGAACATCCCCTCTGCGCTATTCCGTAAAGCCCCCACTGCAAAATCCGAAGACAGGGCACCTGTAACCAACCTCCAAAGTGTGGCTTCCACTGTAAACGACAGCATCTGGTTCAGTGAGAATTCTGAGGACCTTCCCTTCCCTTTATTCTGAACGGACTTAACTGCACATCTTGTTCCACTATGTAACGTAAGATACAGCATAAGAAATAAAATTATGGAGCTTTCAGAAAACTCTGCACTCCCCAGAGAAATATTTGAACACTGTCATCAGTGTGAGTGTCAGGTGCTGGGAGGTGGGGGTGCCTGAGCCGGGAGAGAAGACTATTTTGGGGGCTTTCCTCTCTGCACTGACCTCTGCTCTGTAAAGCAGCGGGAAGCCTTTATCAGACAGGAAACAGAAACGTCAGGGGTTGAGCTGAAAAGGAGCCAGAGTTTTGAATCGGAAACGAACACGCAAACAACAACAATGGGCAGCTACCAGCTGAAGAAGCAATACCAGATGAAGACTTCAGGAAAATGTGGCTCTCGGGGGGCGCCGTGAAGACTTAGCCATGACCCTGGTCGAGGACCCCGGCTCGGCTGAAGGCGAGAGCCAGTGGAAATTTAAAGAGCAGAGAAGCATGAAGGCAGAGACACATGTCCCTGGGTAGAAACCCAGGGAAGGTCTTAGAATTCCCAGGAACATTTTTCTCTTTGTCTCTCTCTGTTACCTTTGAAAGCTATGGCTTAACGACGTCTTTTTCTCCTCTAGGTTGGTTAAAAATCTGCTTGGAAGCTCGGAAGTTCAGAGTTTTGACTCTGTCTCTTTGCATCAGCCTTCTCCTTGAGCAGTACTTACAGAAACCATAGGTTCACGTGCAGGATTTGGCCAGGAGTGGGGTTGGGAGTGACGTGGTGCTAATAGGCAAATAGTGGATTAGAAGAAGCGAGGAACGTAACAACCTGTTCCCCTCGCAAAGTCAGAGCCTACGACACGTGTGATGTCACCGTATCCAAAACGCCACTGACTCTAACCACATAACCAGTGGTCTTGCCTGTGGATGCACGCGTCTTGGTGTAGGTGGGACACACACTCACTTTCCTTCAGCCTCCCTTCTTCCTCCCTTCCTACTTTTTGGCTCCCTTCTGCTTGTCGACTGTGCCTTGAGGCAGACAGGGCGCCTCTGGCACAACGAGATTCGCTGGAGTTAGGACAAGAAATTACGGTCAAGCCACTCATTGGTTCTTCAGAGGACGGAGCAGCTATTGTTCTCTGAGTGGCTGCTTTTACGTGCACTGAGGTTGGACAAGCCAGATTCGGAGGCTGAGTTACCAGGAGGGCTGGGTGGGGGTGTGAGCTTGATCCCAGGAAAGACAGAAGTGGGACTTGCTGGGATCACTCACTCCTTCCCCCCTCAGTGATGCCCTTGACTGTGAACTATGAAGAATGGCTCAGGCCGTCCAGGAGGTTTAACGTGGAGAGAAAGTGCTGTACAGGAGAAATGAGAATTGTCTTCATATATTCAGGGATATGCCATGTGGATGAGGGGAGGTTATTACTCTGTTTTCTGTTTCACTGCTTTCTCCCCCCTCATTTACATAAAAATTTAAAAGCTGTATGCCTCTTGCCTACTTTTGTTTATAAACAGATTTAATATAAGTTCAAAGGGTGCAGTTTCTTGCATATGCCATATGATCTCTGTTCAATATATCCAAACTTTGTAGTGTAGATTTTTCTTTATCCACCTTATGGAAAATGTATACCTTATAATCCAACTGGCAAAGCCAGGCCCTCATTGCGAAATGAATCAACAAAATTCATTTACTTTATGTTACAAAAAACCTGACCTAATGTTCCCGTTTAAATAAATGCGATTATACATGTTCTTATGACAGCTACCTCACCTTTGAATTCTAACTCATAGATTAGTGGATAGATGGATGGACGAATGAGTGGATGGATATATGGACGGACAG
>NC_064818.1:8702842-8725286 GCF_023721935.1 Panthera uncia
ACGCACGGATGGATAGATGGATGGACGAATGAGTGGATGGATATATGAATGGATATCATAGAGGCGTGGGGCTTTGGTATAGGTTTGTTCTCTGGATAAAATAAGACACTCCACTCTTCAATATTTCTTTGAAGCTCTATTTGCTTTTCTGCTACAAGACACTCTCTGGGAAACTGCATTTTAAAACTGTCCTTTTGTGAGGCACCTGGGTGGCTCAGTCGGTTAAGCATCTGACCCTTGGTTTCAGCTCAGGTCATGATCTCGAGGTTCGTGAGTTTGGGCCCCGTGGCTCTGTGCTGACAGCGTGGAGCCTGCTTGGGATTCTCTCTCTCTCCCTCTCTCTCTTCCCCTCTCCTGTACACTCACTCTCTCAGAATAAATAAATTTAATAAAAATAAATAAATAAAACCGTCCTTTTGTTTATTGTCTAGATTGTGCACACGAGTGAGACTCAGGCTGGGTGAGATGTGTGTCATGTGAAGTAGGAGAAAGGCAGGTGTGATGGAGGAGATGATCTTCTAGTCAGGTCACCTTTGAGAAGGAGTACCTGTGACACTTGAGGATCTCGCAAATGACTTCCTTAAACTGACCTTACGCTAGTGCTCCCTGGAAAGTCCTCATGTATCCCCACTGATATGCATATACTGTGGAAGATCAGTGCCCTAGAGGGGAAGGCTAGAGCCCGTGGATACAGTGTAGCAAAACAATTAAAACCCTAAATAAAAAGTGGTCCACTTTGTTAATGAGTTTCTTGCCATTGGAATTACTTACACCGCATCTGGGTGGTTCGTGGTCAACAATGCAATAGGAGGAGGGACCCTTGCTTGCATTGATTTGACTGGAGAGTATTTAAATTTTTTTTAATGTTTATTTTTTGTAAAAAATTTTTAAAGTTTATTTATTTTGAGAGACAGAGAGAGCAGAGGAGGGGCAGAGAGAGAGGGAGAGAGAATCCCAGGCAGGCTCCTTGCTGTCAGTGTAGAGCCCGACGCGGGGCTTGAACTCACGAACCATGAGTTCATGGCCTGAGCTGAAGCTGGACGCTTAACTGAGTCAGCCAGGCGCCCCTTAACTGGAGAATATTTAAAGTTTTGTTGTTTTTTTCCCCCCAACTAAAGGATCTATGGTATTTTATCCAGGAGTGCTCAAACTTTGTAGTGCATTAAGATCTTAATCTTATTTTGGAATCTTGAAAGAAAACAAAGGAAGCCATTATCTCTTAATGAACAGTGAGTGTTTATTTTCCTTTTCTTTATCTCTGTATCTCTGTTTTTACACATTGGTTCTATCTTCTGAAGTCAAAGTCACTTCTGTTTGCCAAGCTTAGCTAACACAATGAGAAAGAACTTGCTTACTAGTACACAGAATCATTTTTGTAACTTCAGAGGTGGGAAAGTGTTAAGTCGCGTTACAAAGCATATATGAAGTTTATATACTCGGTGCCAACAAGGTAGGAGTTACTTCTGGGTGTAGGGACACACAGAGGGCATGAGGAAGGGAATTGGGGTAGGGTGGGCAGGGGTAGCAGAGAGAAAGGTTGGTGTATTAACTCCGTTTTCCCACCTTGATAAGGAATCATATGTGCCCTTTTTGTTTCTGACAGAGCCAAGAAGGAAATGCAGTTTCAGCAGGTATCCTCCCTGGGTTTTCGTGAAGCCTCTAGCGAGTCTGATCTTGAAGCTCGTGGGCGTGTGGATCGGTGGTGGAAGGGGAGGGGTGTGGGGAGCTGTCATGGATCTGACCTCTGCCCCACACGTGCTCCCACTACGGCTGGGAACAGCTGGAGGCGCGTCACTGATGCCACGGCCCGGGTGGCGATGATTTCTTGCAAAGCTACTGCGAAAATACTTAACCTCTGGCTTAGTGGCAAAGGACTGGCCTTTTGATATTGTTCTGAAGTTAATTTCAGAGGAGGCCCTTCCCTGTGATGTCATAGTTAAAGGTCCTCCCGACAGCTGGTAGGTAGTATTGGGCCTCCTTAATTATCTCTGCTAGTTATGAACTTCCTCCATATTTGGTTGGAGCGTCTACTGACTCTTTCCATTTCAAGCTAACCTAGATAGTGCGACAGTGTAGTCAACTCTTTCTAAATATAGCTATCCCTGCTGGGTGGAATCCATTCAAGTGGTCAGATTTCTAAAGGCACTCTGTGTTCTGGAAGCCAGGGTTAGTGGGGCGGGGGTGGGGGGTGGGATTGTGTCACTTAGAGATCTGTTTGTATCCACGTGCCAACAATGTAATGAAACAGATTATTATTCAAATTTCATTGGCCTTATCGAACTAAATGTTAAAGAATATTTCCTGTGGTGAGTATATGAATATATAGTCAGCATTGCTTTCTATCTGTCTTCCTAGCTTGTAAGTGGCTGTCCCATAGCAGAAAGACAAATCCCATGTTTGTCATCTTTATGAATTAATTGTTTGGGGGAGAATGATTGGGCTCAGAAAGGTAAGTTAGTTAAGAGGGGAAGTTAGTATGAGTCATGAGAAAACACTGTGGGATTAAGTCAAACCCATACCCAGCCTACACTGTTATTGCCAATAGTTTCCTCCAAATCCAATAAGTAAAATCACTTAAAAATCAAAATCCCTATCTTTTTATGGAAAAGAACAACCAGTAAAATGAATTAAGGGCTAAGTATGGTAGATAACATCATTTACAAACAAGACATTATGAGAGATTTAGTCATTTAGTGAATGCAGAACATTAACATTGACTTTTATTTAAAACATCCCCACTGTCTAGAAACATTATACTGTCTGGAATGAAGAAAAATGCAATGAAGAGACCCCTGATGTAATGAGTTTTAAGAATTACAAAGATGCATATCAGGAAGATGACAGAAATGGACGTAAGCACAATTTTGGTCACTCTTGGCTTAAATGCTGGCTGGCTCATCATATTTGGGGGTTCCCGGGCGCGGAGCACATTCAGGGCAAACTTTGGATCCTCTAAAATATCTATCCTGTGGAAGCATGGAATCCCTTCCTCCCCCAACAGAGATTTGTGATGTCTCAAATATTTTCCAATAGCACACTGGTAAATGATTTGCTGTCAGAATAGGCCAAGTGGCAGTGCAGACGACGGGAATGAATCCAGGACTAAGTGCCATTTCTCCTTCCACTCTGCAGCAAGGTTAAGTTGGTAAATCTCTTATGAGCCCAGGGTAGATACTCTATTCTTAAAGCACATTGCTGTGGAGAGTGCGAGAGAGCTCCCACGGTCTGGGCTCTGATTGCAACAAGATTCTCATCAGTGTCCCCATGTAACTCGAATGAGAACCCATCTTTCACAGTCACCTTAAAAATTTTTTTTGAATGTTTATTTATTTTTGAAAGAGAGAGAGAGAGAGAGAGAGAGAGAGAGAGAGCGCAAGCAGGGGAGGGGCAGAGAGAGAGACACATACAGAATCCGAAGCAGACTCCAGGCTCTGAGCTGTCAGAACAGAGCCTGATGCGGGGCTTGAACCCACAAACTACAAGATCATGACCTGAGCCGGAGTCGGATGCTTAACTGACTGAGCCACCCAGGTGCCCCCTGACAGTTACTTTTTATTGGTAATTACTTTTGCCTTTTATTGACTCTAATGGGGGTCCTCTGTGCTTCCTGGATTTTGATGTCTGTGTCTTTCCCCAGGTTAGGAAAGTTTTCTGCTATGATTTGCTCACATAACCCTTCTACCCCTATTTTTCTCTCTTCCTCTTCTAGGACCCCTATGATTCTGATGTTGCTCCTTTTTAATGAGTCACTGATTTCTCCAATTCTTAAATCATGCTCTTTTGCCTTAATCTCCCTCTTTTTTTCTTTTTTGCTGATTATTCTCTATAAGTTTGTCCTCTATATCGCTGATTCTCTGTTCTGCCTCGTCCATCCTTGCTGCCGCTGCATCCATCCATGATTGCAGCTCAGTTATAGCATTTTTTATTTCATTCTGGCTATTTTTTACTTCTTTTATCTCTGCAGAAAGGGATTCGAATCTATTTTCGACTCCAGCTCGTATTCTTATTATCGTGATTCTAAATTCTGTTTCAGACATGTTGCTTGTATCTGTGTTGGTTAAATCCTTGGCTGTCATTTCTTCATACTTTTTCCTTTGGGGTGAATTCCTTCATTTTGCCATTTTGAAGGGAGAAGAGGAATTAATGAGGTAGAAAAATTAAAATTAAAAAATTAAGATTAAAGAAATATTAAAATTAAAAAATCAAACACACACACACAAATCTAATAAATGATGCTAGAGCCTAGGTGTGTTTTGGTCTGGGTGTTCAAAGTGGTTTGACAGATTAGAGAAAAAAAAGGGGAAGGGGAGGAAATCGTTTGAGAATTTGAAAAAATGAATACACTGAAGTAGACTAAAATGAGATGATGGGAGTAAAATAGAATTTGAAAAAAAATTACACAAAAGCAAAAAATATAGTAAAAAAATTAAATGAATTTTTTCTCTTTCTGCATTCAAGAAAAAGAAAAGAAACAAGAGAACAAAGAGAAAAAAGAAATCGTTTGAAAATTTGAAAAAGTGAATACACTGCAGTAGACTAAAATAAAATGATGGAAGTAAAATAGAATTTGAAAAAAAATTACACAAAAGCAAAAAATATAGTAAAAAAATTAAATGAATTTTTTCTCTTTCTGCATTCAAGAAAAAGAAAAGAAACAAAAAAGAGAAAAAAAAAGGAAATCGTTTGAAAATTTGAAAAGGTGAATACACTGGAGTAGACTAAAATAAAATAATGGAAGTAAGATAGAATTTGAAAAAATTTACACAAAAGTAAAAAATACAGTAAAAAAAAATTAAAGAAAAATATTTTTAATAAAAATTGAAAATAAAAATGAATTTTTTCTCTTTCTGCTGAATTCTGTGGTTCAGGTTGTGCAGATTGTTGTGTTAACCCTCCAACCAGTTTTCTAGGTGTGTAGGATGGTTTAGTGTTGGTCTGGCTGCGTTTCATGGACGCGAGACACACGAAAAGCTTCCATGCTGTTCCGCCATCTTGGCTCCTCTCCTATTTTTGCCTTTTAATAATGTGAATGCTGTTGGTTAATTCTAGTGGCGAATACACTGACAGGTACACGTGGCATCTCCAAGAAGCGGGAATTAGGTTGAAGGGCGGTGTGCAAAAATGCCCAAGAAAGACCACAGTCAGACTAAGGAACTTCTGCTCTATAGAGAAGTTGGCTTCATTCTCTTTACAACTCTTTAAATGCTCTGGATGAGGGGACATCTCTTCCAGAAAAGTGCTATGTGCAGACTTACCTTTGTGAAGTATAATTTCAATTAAAAAAGTATGCTCATCGTTTAAACAATGTTAAATTCTTACTGCCCTTAAAAAGCATGCTAGATAGTTAAAAAATAATAGTGATTATTTTCATGAGAAATATATGGCTGCGGTTAGAGAACAGGAAGCATTGAATTCAAGGGTGAAATTCCTCAGTTCAGCCAAATAAAAATTTAATTAATTGTGGGAATATTTAAATCAGCGGAATGTCAATTACACCCGAATGACTAATCCCATAACTTAAGATTTCGCAAACATTTGTATTACCTAATCCCCTCAGCTTGTAGTGGGTAGTCCCGTTTAGTTACAAGTAATAGGTACTTAGCCCAATGCCTTTAAACTAAAATGCTAAGTTTTACAAATACCCGGGACAGGCAAAATACATCTGAACAACCAGGCTTGGGAGAAGTGTGCAGATGCCATTGGGCCTTGGGAAAATCAGGGGTAGATGGTGTCTTTCTCTACTCTCTCTTTGTCTCTGGAATCTGATTCATCTCACTTTTTCCCACATCAGTTTCTGATGTGCTCATACGATGTGTTCATGTGACAAGTCACGGCTGCTAGCTCCCGTGTTTCACAATCCTGGGTGCGTGAGATGAGACCGGCTCCAATCTATCCCTCAAATTAAAAATTCTTTGGTTAATTTTTTGATCAGTCCAACTGGGTACCAATCCTTGGATTCATTAACTGAGGTCGAGAGAGCAAAGTTCTGTTTCACAAAATTGCCTCCCATGTAACCATTCAGATTATGAAGTAGCAAGTCCTTCCCAAAGCTATTTATCAATTCCCTCCGGTGCACCACTCAGTTAAAAATCAACTCGTGCCTGGTTGTTCTTTCCAACATTAACATGTTCTTATGCCTCATTAATTTTCCATAGTCTCAGCCATTTTTTTCTTTCTATAGCTATAGGTTATATCTAGGCAATTTAGGTAGCAAATTATGGAAGACTTCAGTACAACAGAAAACTCTTCTTATTCAGTCTCAGTATTAATTTCAAATAAAACTGTTATTGGGGTACCTGGGTGGCTCAGACGATTGAGCATCTGACTTCGACTCTGGTCATGATCTTGCAGTTTGTGAGTTCAAGCCCCGCATCAGGCTCTCTGCTGTCCGTGCAGAGCCCACTTTGGATCCTGTCTCCCTCTCTCTGCCCCTCCCCTGCTCATACTCTCTCAAGAATAAAATGAAAACATTAAAAAACTGCCTGTTATCATAGAGTGTAAGAAAAGTAGTTCATTTCCTGGCAATTTGCATTGATCTCCTTGAGAATCATGACAAAATGGTTCATCAAATCAGACAGAGCTTGCCCTAGAGAGCATATGTCCAAATGATAAACTAAGAATGAGGATTTAATGACAGATGAAGGAGATAGGAAGAGAGAGAGAGAGAGAGAGAGATTCAGAAAACTGTTTTCTTAACTGTTTTCTTGGTCTTGCTTACAAGGTGAAAGTTGGGAAGTTTCCACAATGAAGAGGCAGTGTTTGGTTTCTATGGCACGTGCTGTGAAATAGCATAATAGCCACAAATCAATTAAGCAAGACATTAAAAAAACCCCTCGCATCCCTTGCCTAGACTGACTTCAGTTTATACCTACACTTGCAGAAAATTTAAAGTCAATGCAGTGAAATATGATGCTTGGTTTTTATTTTCAGGAGGAAAACATTTCTGATGGGTCCAAAAGAAATTAATAAACAATTCTTTAAAAAAGGGGGAAAGAGGGATGCCTGGGTGGCTCAGTCAGTTAAGTGCTCGACTTTGGCTCAGGTCATGATCCCACGGTTTGGGAGTTCGAGCCCCCCTTGGGCTCTGTGCTGACAGCTCAGAGCCTGCTTGGGATTCTGTGTCTCCCTCTCTCTCTGCCCTTCCCCCACCCATGCTCTGTCTCTCAAAAATAAATAAAAAGTCATTTAAAAAAAGGGGTTGGGGAAGATAAGCATTTCTTTTAAAAGGAGGAAAATAAAATTCCTTGTTCATGGGTTTATCTAGACAGAATTTTTCCTCAGACTCTTGGAATAAGGATTGTGTGTGTAGACACATTTTACACATGCTTAATACACACTCCTAAACACATTATCATATGTGTTTTTGGGTTATGGCGGCAACAGTATTGGCTGTTGAAGAAAATTCTAGCGTATATAAAAAGAGTAGTCAGTGTGCATAACTGCCTCTTCCAGAAGGAACCCTCCGTGTCTCTGCTCTTAGAGCAAAAAGCCGCAGCTGTGCAGACTTTGGATTAAAAAGCAAGCAAACCACATTCTTTGTTTATTAATAGTTTTATTTCCTTATTTCACTGTTAAACTTAGGGGATAATATCACCACACAGTTGCAGGCATCATTTTATAGTACAGACAATTGACGTATTTTCGGGAGAAGGAATGAACGTGGCATACGGCATACCAAAAATGATCACTGAGGAGGTGAAGGCCACCACCAGGTCAGAAAAACAGGTAAAATTCAGTGCCTTTGGTAAAGATGTGGACACTATTATAGATGCAACTATGTTACATGCCTTTTGCTTACAAAGCAAATACGTAGCCATCTCTTCTCGACAGTGGTTTCTCACTATACCTTCATAAACGAGAAGGATATGATGATCACTGGACACATCGTAGATACTTCCCAGAAAGCTTCTTGCCAACAGAAATCAACTTGGAGGCCCATTTTAATTTAATTATCCCTCCAACCTGCACCAACTTAGTTCCCGTGTTTAAAAAAGAAAGAAAGAAAGAAAGAAAGAAAGAAAGAAAGAATGAAAGAAAGAAAGAAAGGCATCGTTCGCAATGTCGCCTTCGCATAGTCTTCAATACAAGCCCCGAAGAAGTTTCTCGGAGTGTTGTCTGTAGGAGGCTGAAAATGGCCATGTAGTGGGTGGGGGAGGGAATGTGAGAGAGGGCTTTTGTTTAACTGCTTGTGGAACAGAATGGATCCTCCCCTAACTTTCCACACCCAGCAAAGCTACACACGAGGATGTCTTAAGCCAAATGACAGCTCTCACTTGCACAAACAGAAAACTGACCTTCATGGACTCTCCAGCCTCCCTCAGTACTCCTCGTACTAGGATGACCAAGGAGAACCAGATAGAGTTGACCAGTCTGGTAAAAAGTCCCCGAGTTCTAGGGATAAAAGAGACAGTTGCTTCCCGCCCCCCCCCCCTTCTGTACTCTTACTTATATCATTTACTTCAAGTCTATTTAAAATATTTCTCCTCGTTGCTTAGCAACATCTTATTAGCTAACCATTATCACATTTTCCTTTAAGTGACTTTTCGCAGCTCCACTGAGCTAACCCCTGACTACCGTAGCAGTGTGGGGCAGGGATGTGCACATAATCCTGATAAATATTTGATATATTAATTCATAAGGAGTATATATTACACATTCAACAACATTTATTGAATATCTGCTCTTTGACAAACACGGAACCAGTGACAGGAGACAGATGGATGGATAAGACCCACTTTGTATCATCAAGGAACTCCCAGAATTGATCAAAAGTTTGGGGCTTGGTGTGTGAGTTGCAGAGTTGTTAAGGATCTTGGGACTTCCAGAAGGGACAATAATAAACCTATATATTCTGGGGATAATATTTTTTAGGTTAAGATAGGGTTCCTGGGCTCTGAATTGGGTGAGGAATGTGTTATGAATATTTCTCTTTCATGGAGGCTATGGCCTCGTTTCCCATTGCCTTTTATGTGGGACGTCTCCTGTGGCTCAGAGGGGAGCCACCTCGGGTCTCAGGTCCCAGCCCAGTCCAGGGTAGGAGGGTCAGGACTCAGTGCTGAGTCTCTGTGGTTCTGCTGTGACCACCACAGACCTAATGTTCTGAAGCCTTCGTGTCCACTTCTACACGTCTCCAAGCATACTGTCTGTCCTTGGGTGTGTGAGGCTGTGAATGTACCATGTGTCTCAGTAAGGTTTGTAGCACCTGTCTGTTTCCGAGCCAGTCAATACAACGTTGTGCTTGCAGGTGCGAACTTCTGCCGAGTAGAGTCACCTTATCAACTTGTCCCTGTCCATGTTCATTCCCTCAACAGCCTGCTTTCTCAGGCAGTAATGCTAAAGCCAGAAAAATACAATGGAAGTCTCTAGTGCTGGAGAGCCTTGGGTTACCATCCCCAGAACCAGACTGTTACGTCTGGAATATTTACTCACATAGCAGGAATCCAGGCTGAGATCTACAAAACACAGTCATGAAGACACAAGGAGAGAGAGCACGCGGCTTAAATCTGCAGGGGGAAGCCGTGCAATTTTCCTTGAATCTGAAGTGTGGGCTGGATTGTTCACTGTTGAACCAAGCTCGCTGCACATTTCACTTGGGGAAAAGTGCGCTTTTAGAGGAGGACGTGGGAGGCGGGGTGAAGAAAGGATTGCTGTTTTAGGTGCTGTACTCTGCAGAGTTTTGGTCCCTTTAAGAGGAGAACCACCGTTGTGAACCCCCAAACACCTGCTCCCCAGCAGCTCTATTTGCAAGGCTGTTGGGCCTCAGGCGGGGGTCCCGGACTGGAGTGGTATTTCAAACAGTCCAATTTCAGGTTCACCCACAAAGTGTGAGTTCCTTAGATTCCGCTGTTTTGAAATGTAAGGAAATAACTGACGGATATAAAGTTTTCAAGCATTCATCAGATACACCATTTCACACTCCCCGCTGTTCTCGCTTACCTCCCACCAGGCCTCAGCTTTGATCTGTTTGCGATTAATTAATTAGTACGAGCTTATGGAGATGACCCAGACAGTCTGAGGGTAAGTGACATGCATGGCAGGGGACATGTAAGTCCCTGGTGACAAAACTGAGCCAGGAGCTCCCCCTGTCCCCCCATGCTAGTTTAGTGTTTCTTTGTGCTACCTTCCTTTGCCCCCTGGAACTGCTGGTGACAGACTGTTCTCAGTGATATGTCCCCATCTGGGTGGGAATCATCTCTGCTCAGGTCACTATGGGACACCCAGGGTAACCCCCGGGTGCTCCCCCTGTTTCGTGTAGTCCAGATCAGGCTCCTCCAGCCTGCCTGAGCCCCGGCATTCTTCTTCCGTCCTGAGGTGCACCTGAGGCAGCCCTCTGCCTGACTCTGCCCTCCCACTTCTCTCAGTTGATGCCCAGGGGCTCTCCTCCCTCTCCAGAGCAGTGAACTTGCCCATGTGCGACAAGGGTGCTTGACAAAGTGGATATGCTTCTGGATCTTTACCCACGGAATCGTCTAATGCTTATGCTTTCCTCTGTTTTCTCTGTCAGAGTGGAGAACTATTACATGTGAAAGAGTGAACAGAAGTGGGACATATTTAGAGTCAAGGCTGGATTTCTGGCAAGGATGATGCAGGATTCGAAGGAGAACCAGCAGAGAGACTTCAGGTGGGTCATGGGCTGAAGATAAGAGAGCCAAGGGAAATAGGGGACTGGATAGGTCAGTTCTCTTATTCATCTGGTAAGGCCTGGAGAACAGAGAATAGAATAGGTGTGTGTGTATGTGTGTATATGTGCTTGTGTATATGTATGTGTGTATGTGCGTGTATATATGTGTATATGCATGTACATGTATATGTGTGTGCATGTATGTGTGTGTGCATATGTGCATGCATGTATGTGTGCATATGTATGTGTGTGTGTGTGTGTGTGTGTGTGTCGGGGGGTGTTCTTCATGTGTGGTTTATTCTAGGCTTAATTATTTTGCTCTTTCAATTAAAGCGAATAATCGTGAAAGCTCTCTGCAAACCTCACTTCTGTGGAATAAAATGGTTTGAGGATAAAGACACTTTGATCTTATGGAAATGCTGAACCCCTCCTCTCATGACATACCCTTGGAGAGCTGCACGTGTAGCCCTGTCCTGTTAGAAACACTCTTACGGGGCACCTGGGTGGCTCAGTCGGTTGAGCGTCTGCGGTCATGATCTCACAGTTCGTAGGTTCGAGCCCTGCGCCAGGCTCTGTGCTGATAGTTCAGAGCCTGGAGCCTCCTTCAGATTCTGTGTCTCCCTCTCTCTGCCCCTCCCATGCTCATGCTCTCTCTCTCTCTCTCTCAAAAATAAATAAATATTAAAAAAAACCCCACTCCTACAGCTTTGACTACATATCCTGATTCCCTGTATTCGAGAGAGTCGAATTTTCCTTCTCTGGAAACAACCTAAGAGTTGGCCATACCTTTCTATAAACACAGTCCACAGATAGCACTGAAAAACAGCTTTCACCCATAAGAGATTTAAAAATGGTAAAGGGGAGCTAGAGTGTTGGATTTGATACTTTTCTGCCATTATCAGCGTTAGAGAAAGGCAAGGAGAGAATCATGTTCAAGAAGAACCGTTAGTGACCTTCGCAGCTTGGCCAAAGCTCGGGGGTTTCTCCATTTCTCAAAATCTAATCGTCTCTAATTTTGTTTGAAAAACAGGCTAACAGCCCTCTGGGAAAAAGGCAGGATATCAAAAAGATTCAGAATGATTGAAGCCCTGGGACACTCGAATCTGCATTCACGCATTTATTATTAGTGCCAGGCCAATGGGAGAAGTAAAATATGGATGTGGTTGCTCACTAGACATTTCACAGGTGGATCACAGAACATTCTGTAGTCTGTTCTACACGTTAGAAAATGGTCTCTGGTTTTTCTTGTTCTTTGGTTGAATGTGGGTCAAAACAAAACAAAACAAAACAAAACAAAAACCATCATTCTTTCAATGACACTGATCTGCTTTTTAACCCTTGTCATGTGACTTCAAATTTGCTCCGTTCAGGGTCCATCAGGTATCAAGTAAAGAGTGGTTTTCCACACTGACATTAACGTTACAGTTGGCTTTTGATTGCCCAGGAGTTAGGTACTTGCTGACGCCAACGGGATGGCTGTCTTCTTCTTCCCGGCCTCATGAAAGCCCAGTTCCCTGCACGTGTCGCTCTAGAGGACCTTAAACAGTCTCTTGCAAGGGACACCACGGCTGAAGACTGAAGAGTAATATTTATCAACATTAAATAGACGGGTGGTGAAATATGCATAAATATTTCTTCATAGAAACGTAACACGAAATTAAATAGTTCAGCAACACGCACACCACTGAGTCCACGTCCGCTGATGTTGCTCGTAAACACCAGCTTACACTGAACACAAGCAGCTTCTGTTCTGGCTCCGGGTCCACGACACGGACGCCCTGTACAAGGTGAGGTTTCTCCTCAGCCCCCCCCCACCCACCCCCCCGCTCCCCACACGGCCCCGGCAAAAGGAAGGAGAAGGAGCCCCGACAATTACAGCAGCGACGAAAACAACAGCAACGGCAGCACCCCTCCCCTCCCCGCCAAATACAACATTTAAGCTTTTGGATCAATTCGAAGGAGATACAAAAATCGTTGTCGCGAAATGTAAGGAGATCAATTGGAAGCGATACTTTCCAGAGTGCTAATGCTTTCTTCAGAGGACACGCGAGTTCCTGAACCCCACCGACGGCTGGGTGAAGGTCACAGAACGAACCAGAAAGCACTGGCCACTGCTAAGTAACACAGGTGTGAGCCCTTTTTTGTTTGGAAGGTGCCAGGTAGCAAGAAATCCAATCCCACGCTCTCCTCCCCTCCTCGCACACCCCCCCCCCCCCCCCCCCCCCCCCCCCCACAGTGTCCCTTTTTGCTCTGCCATCTATATTGCTGTGTGTGACATTCAAGCGTGACACTAGTACTGAGTTTCAAGCAGTTTGGATAGCAGACATTTCGTTTGGAAACATTCAGATTTGAATGACTGAATTCAAACAATGTGCATGTGGTTCGTGTTTTGAGCTCAGAGGGGCCCCAGTTGGGTTGAGCTCTGTAGAGAACACCAGCAAAGGACGAGGCTTATGCTCACGAGCCTGGGCAAGCCGTGGCCGCGTAGGACCTGACTCTCAGGGGCTGGCCTCTCTGCTGAATATTCCCCAGGGTGGTTTGTGGACAAAGAGCCCTGGTTTCCAAAACATTACACTGGGTTTATTTCACTTTTATGTTGTGTTAGGATCCTAGAAAACTTCAGTTACCAAAGTACTGAAAACATATTGCAGGAATAATTTGCCAGCTCAGCGATTCCCACTCTATTATATACACTATGTGTGTGTGTGCAGAAGTCTCTCTCTCTCTCTTTCACACACACACACATATATATATACGTCTATATTTTTATTTTGTACGAGACTGGAACTGCACAAAACAGTACTTGGCAAGAATCAAGTCCACAAATAGAGTTTAACAACACACCAGAGAAGACGGAAGCTCTACTGGGACAAGAAGGTTCAGCTTTGCATGACGTAATTTCAGAACCACGGGGTCACTAGCCTGACGTGTTCCACGTGGAATCCTTGGAAAGGACGTGGCCAAGTGTGTCGGCTAGTTACGCTCATCTGAGATGCCAGCGCTATTGGGAATTACAAGAACCAAGCAGATCAATTTGGGTATGTAATTGCTACGAAACATTTTTTTTTTTTCCTTTCTTTAAGAAAAAAACACTTGAAGTCTATTTAAGAATAAATCTTTTTTTTTTGTTATACACTTTTTTTTTTTTTTTTTTTTTTTTTTTTTTTTTGCTGAATTGGTATTTGACTTTCTCTATTAAAATGGATTTATTCAATGGGTCAGTGAACAGGCAGCTCCTTCCATATCTGGGTGATAAAAACCATATTCATCATGCCCAGAAATCGCCCCCGCCCTCGCCTCATTCCCTGCTAAGGTCTGTGGGCCGACGTGCGTGCGTTTGGTCACCGCGATTGGTCAGACCCCACTCTACGAGGCCTGCTCGGGCACGCGCTTGTGGAAGATCACGGACTGTCTCTGCTGATACTGCTGCCTGCGCCTCTTGCGTTTGTCACACTGGCACAAGAGCAGCATCTTGAAAGTGGTTCTGAATGTTTTGTTGCACAGGGCATAGCACACGGGGTTCACGGTGCTGTTGATATAGCACAGCCAGTAGCCCAGATTCCAATAGGTTTTGGGGATGCAGCTGTCACAAAAGGTGTTCACCAGAACCATAATATTGTAGGGGGTCCAGGTGATGATGAAGGCAAGCAAGATGGCGCTGAGGGTCTGGGCCGCCTTCTTCTCCTTGATGAGGGACATCCGCTTCCGCTTGGTGATCTGACTTCTGGTCTTCAGAGCAAACCTCTTGGCCAGAGTGGCTTCCTTGAAGGACAGGGGGAGGGTGGCCGTGGCCTTACCCACCGAGGAGTCGGCCTCAGAGGTCTTGGCTGTGTCCACGGCTGACTCTAACTGGACGGGAAGCTTGGAGAAGCTTTGCTGGAAACTGCCGCCATCGTCCACGCTCTTCTGGGTCTGCAGTTTGCCGGCCTTCCTCTCCAAGTCCGGCGCCCCCAGCTCCTCGTCAGGCACCCGCAGGTTGTCCGATGAGGGTAATTTGGTGGAGTTGAGGATGGTGCTGTGGCCGGGAAGCTTGAGCACGATGGAGTAGATGGCCCTCGTCTCGGAGCCGATGTCCTCCTCGTCGGAGGAGGCCGAGTTTTCCAGGGAGGCAGCAGCGTCGTTGTTGTTCCAGCTGTCGCTGCTGCTGTGGTCTGCGTCCATCTGCTCGGCACTGGGCTTCCAACTCTTGGTGGCGAACCAGAAGTGACAGCGTCCGTACTTCCTCCTGGCCGAGCGTTTCATACTTTGCTGTTGAAGCTCATAGCTGCTGCAGCTTCGAGAGCTGCCCGTGGGGTGGACAAAGTTTTCCGCCTCTGCTTCTGTCCCCGAGGCTTGCAGGCCGGCGAGCTCTTTGGTGCGTTTTTCAGTTTCCTTGTAGATCCTCCAGTATAAAATAGTCATGATGGTGACAGGCATGTAGAAGGCAGCGATGGCCGTGCCGAAGGTGATGGTGGGCTCGCTGAGGAACTGAATGAAGCACTCCCCTGGGGGCACAGTTCTCTTCCCAACAAAGTACTGCCAGAACAAGATGGCGGGGGCCCAAAGGATGAAGGAGATGACCCAAGCCAGACCTATCATCACACCGGCTCTTTTTGTGGTTCGTTTGGCTCGGTATGTGAGTGGCCGCGTGATGGAAAAGTACCTGTCGAAGCTGATGACCAGAAGATTCATGACCGAGGCGTTGCTGGCCACGTAGTCAATGGAGAGCCAGAGGTCACAGGCCAGGTTCCCTAAAGCCCATCGGTTCATGATGATGTAGGTAGTAAACAGATTCATTGAAATGACCCCAATAATCAGATCAGCACAGGCCAGGCTTAAGAGGAAGTAGTTATTGACGGTCTTTAGCTGCTTGTTGACCTTAAAGGCCACTATCACCAGGATGTTGCCGATGATGGTCACTAAGGCCAGCACGCCCGTCAAGAAGGCGATGAAGACCACTTGCCAGATGGTGTGACCTCCCAGAGGGTCATTGGTGGTGCCATTGGGAGAGGAGAAGTTCCCAGCTGCTCGAGAAATGTTGTAGCTGCCAAAGTGGGTGGCCGTTCCTGGGGGCAGCCCTGCATCCGAGGGGCCGTGTACCCAGGGGGAGCTGATGTTTGGAAACAAAGGCGAGGTTGTACTGTTATTGTGCAAGGTCATTGTGATTCTCTGACATAGTCTGGGGAGATAAGAGAGAAAAGACCCGGTTAGGAAAATGTCTGCCTTCGTTTGGTTCTTTGCATCGACTGAACACTTTAAAAGACATGGAGACCTCTTACGGGATGCTGACCCTCAGGCAGGCTAGAGACACCAAGCCCTTCCTCTTATTTTTAAAGGTGAGGAGTCTAGAGCAGGTAGGCGTTGATTCGTTTGAGCACAGTTAGCTGGAGGCATGCACGGAACATTGTTCTTTCTCTCCACACTGTCCTTACTTTTAAGAGTCTGCCACCTACACTCGCACGTAATGCTGTTATCCAACAAAATCTTCCTTGTCTTAGTTTAAAGAGAAGGGGGAAAATATTAGATGCTCCTGTGATACTTATCTAGCATAGCTTTATCATCATGCTACTCCAGACCCTGATGTCCCTCATCTGAATTTTCTCCACCTGGGCACTTACCTATCCCAGGCTGCGGACGTAAGCAGCGTTAAAGAGGTGCCCGAGCACTGAAGCCTCACCAGCCTGAGCAACGTCAACCCGGAGCAAGGGACGAGATAAGTGTAAATGCCCTCACATTGTGTCCCCTCTTCAAGACACAGATAGGAAATAGCGTACTGGATCTGTGTAGTGGTTGGTAACAGTACGCAAGGCAGCTGCCATATGCTTGATAATAGGCAGGATCTTTACCAGAATATTCGGAACCGCCCAAACTGGTTTTGGATATTTCCAGTATTCGTAGATATTTTAAATTCAGCGATGAAAAAGTATTGTAGCACCACGCATGCACATTTGTGTACAAATAGTTGCAAAATTGCAATTAGTTCTTTTCGACACTTGTCACCAAGATATAGAAATGACTAAGAATCATTACAATTAATGCTTCACCAGGAAGACCCCCGTGCTGTCACAGGAAACCTTGGGGGAGACCTGCCCCATCCTCTTGGAGCCTCTGGGGTCGTGAGGCCTACAGATGCTCACGTCACCAGCCACTGTGGACCTGACTCAGTCCATCATTCCTCAGTGGGTGTCATTCTATGAATTCAGTGTTTGCTGATCACAGCAAAATACTACTGGGAACACTTCTGTTGTGTTTAGGCTCTTGATTTAAAAAGCGTTCAACCGGGGGCACCTGCGTGGCTCGGTCGGTTAAGCGTCTTGACTCTTGGTTTCGGCTCAGGTCATGATTTCACGGTTCGTGGATTCGAGCCCTGCATCAGGCTCTGAGTGGAGAGAGCACAGAGCATGCTTGGGATTGTCTCTCTCTCCCTCTCTCAATCTCTCTCTCTCTCTGTCTCTCCCTGCCCCTCCCTCACTCTCTTGCATGCTCTCTCTCTCTCAAAAATAAACTTAAGAAGAAGCGTTCAACTGTAAGCTCTTACATATAAAGATGTGCACACGTCACACGGTAAGAGTCCTGACTCAGGCCTTTAGACACTGCAAGTCAGAGTCTTTCAATGGAGAGCAGTCAGAATGACACGTAGCCTCTTGGGGTGGCCTCAGCCTGTAGCAGGAAGACCTTGTAGTCCCAAAGGTGTGGGTTCAAATGTCGGTTCAACTACTTTCTGGTGGTGGGATCTTGGGTATTTCTTAACTTAAAAAAATTTTTTTAATGTTTATTTTTGAGAGAGAAAGAGAGAGCATGAGCAGGAGAGGGGCAGAGAGAGAGAGAACACAGAACTGGAAGCAGGCTCCACACTCTGAGCTGTCAGCACAGAGCCCGACATGGGGCTTGAACTCACGAACCATGAGAACGTGACCTGAGCCGAAGTCGGACACTTAACCTACTGAGCCACCCAGGCGCCCCTGTTTCTTAACTTTCTTGAGTGCCAGTTTCCTCACTAAAAAATAGGAATGAAACATTCTGCATAATGCAATAAACCATTGAGAAATTTAACACAGAATTCCATAGTAAGTGGTCAAAGAAATTTTGTTTCTCATCAAAATATTTTAATACGTGCAAAGAAAGTACTTAGTGCAGAGTGTGGCACACAGAACGTGCTACAGAAGGGTAGTGTCTAGTGTTGCTTTACTCTTCTTCTTACGAACAGTGAGCTCACTTTGCTTTCAGGATGCTCAAAAAGCTCAATTTAGTGCAATAATAGTGATTAAAACAGAACATATATTGGATACTTCCTATGTGGTACACGTGCAAATTGCCGTATGTTTTCATCTCGCTTCATCTTTAAAATAATCACATTTTACAAGAAACTGAGACACAGAGAGTTACTTGTCCGAGAATCAAGCTAATGAGTGACGGAGGAGGGGAGCAGAGATTCATTCATACCCAGACAATCTCGAGCCCACCACCTCTGTGTTCCACTGGGATGTTTGCTTCCCACCAGCCTGTCCCAATGCTGCGTACACCTGGCCTGACTAGCTGAAACTCTTGATGAACCTCTTTCAAGTGGAATTAATGTGTATTTAAAGATCAATGAGCTACCATTTGTCACCTACGAGGCAAAATATAAGTGATTTGATGCATGGAGTATTGACAACAGTGTGAAGGAAATAATTTCACGGTCTTGGCTGCAGGGTAAACTGGTCAACAATCCGAAAGGTAATTTAGCAGCATGTGTCCAAATAATGCACAAATTCCAAGATTCCGGAAGCTGACAGCGTGTGCCTGTAGCATGTATGTATTGTGTGTGTGTGTGTGTGTGTGTGTGTGTACTTACACATAAAATACATAAATGGTTGGGCATACAAAAGCATACACATACAATTTTACATGCACTTACATTCACACACATATACACATGTATTTACTTCAGGACTATTTGAAATTGTAAAAAAAATTTTTAATAGTCTAAATGTTCTAGTGTATTGTTCTATTACAGAGAAGAAGAGTTTAAGAACTCCTGAATACCCAACAATAGCACTACTAGGAATTTATCCGAAAGATACAGGAGTGCTGATGCATAGGGGCACATGTACCCCAATGTTTACAGCAGTGCTTTCAACAATAGCCAAATTATGGAATGGGCCTAAATGTCCATCAGTTGATGAATGGATAAGGAAGATGTGGTTTGGGGCACCTGGGTGGCTCAGTCAGTTAGGCACCATGACTTCGGCTTAGGTCATGATCTCACAGTTCGTGGGTTCAAGCCCTGCGTTGGGCTCTGTGCTGACAGCTCTGAGCCTGGAGCCTGCTTCGGATTCTGTGTCTCCCTCTCTCTGTCCCTCACCCATTCACGCTCTCTCTCTCTCTCTCAGGAATAAATAAACATTAAAAAAAAAAGAAGACGTGGTTTTTATATACAATGGAATACTACTTGGCAATGAGAAAGAATGAAATCCTGCCATTTGCAGCAATGTGGATGGAACCAGAAGGTATTATGCTGAGTGGAATAAGTCAGAGAAAGACAGATATCATGTTTTCACTCATATGTGTAACCTGAGAAACTTAACAGAAGACCATGGGGGAGGGGAAGGGGAAAAATAGTTACAGAGCGGGAGGGAGGCAAACCATAAGAGACTCTTAAATACAGAGAACAAACTGATGGCTGATGGAGGCAGTGGGGGAGAGGGGGAAATGGGGGATGGACCTTGAGGAGGGCGCCTGTTGGGAGGAGCCCTGGGTGTTGTATGTAAGTGATGAATCAAGGGAATCTACCCCCAAAACCAAGAGCACACTATACACACTGTATGTTAGTCACCTTGACAATAAATTATATTAAAAAAAAGGAACATCTGAATAACGCATAGATGAAATCTACCGCACTGCACTAACTGCCAATCATAGGTGATGGAAGGGGTCCTCTTCTTTATTTATTTTCACCTCTCTGGGTTTTATTAGGTGCAGTCAACTCATCCTTATCTCCAGCTTTCTCTCACCGCGGGACGTCTGTATTCGGGAAGCGAGACTTGCTGTTTGGGTACTCTGTTGCATTTACGGTTCCTTCCCAGATCCATATGCAGAAGATCTGTTTCTTCTCCCTCCACCCGGTTCCCAGCTTCCCATAGGACTCCTAAAGGTGTCTGCCCGTCTTCCCCATCACACTCGCACCCATACGGGTGGATGAGAACGGATCCGTCTCGAACCAGACACCTCAGCTCAACGTCCTGTCTCTGAGGTTTAACAGCCATTTTCCCCCGGGGAGTCGAGGTGCCTGTCCAGTGTCCTCCGCTGCATGTGCTCGGATGAGCGTTACTTTTTTCTTCTTCACATCATCACCCGTTGTCATGCATTCCTCCTCTTCCTCACGTACCCCTGCTAATTTTCTACACACTGAGTGGCTTTTATCTCCCCAGCGTCTTCCATTCCAAAGCCTCCTGGACATAGCAGCAAGGTCCACGCTTGAGCTGCATTACAGCGAATGTCATATTCCTCCCTTCTTCCTACTCGCCCTCCCCACCCCAGCCCCTGCTGTGTGCTCTGAATCCCACATATCCTCTGCACCACCTTTCAGAATTCTTAAGAACGCTAAGTCTCTGTCATCGTGTCCCACGGAATTGATCATGTTCTGTACAGTTATTTTCACAGCTTCTGCCATGCTGATTTTCTCATACATCATGATAATGGCCAATAATCCCAGTGCTTTGTATTTGTGCTGATGGTACATCTGTCTTCGTTCATCTTTGTTTCTTCTTGCCAATGTCATGCAGAGGCTGTCTACTATGTGTCTCTCCTTCGGCCATTCTTTTAGAAATGGCCTGTCATCCACAGTATGTAATTTCTGGATGACCATCAATCATGTGGTCCTGACTCCTCTACCTCAGCAATGGGCCTGAAGAACATGCAAACAGGAGCAGCAAGAGTAAATTTAGGGAACTGATATGCGTCCTGGAAAGGGAGGGTAATTCTGTGTTCCTGGGGATTTCTAGGTGCCGGTGACCTATTTATATCCACGCGGAAAACCTGAGAAGCAAGCGTAGAGCGGAGATATGGGGGAAGGAGAGAGATGGCAGGCAGTGCGGAGCACAGAGACGGCATGATCATGATGTCTTCTCAAACCTGGATGGAGCCACTCCTGAGGTCAACCCCTCCTCCTTGACCTTGCAGGATATATATGTGAGCCAACCATTATCTTTGTGGCTGGGGCTACCTGAGATAGCTTGCTGCCGTCTGCAGCCGTAAGGGTCCCAATTAACATAACTGTCACCCTCAACATCAACACTTCTCATTAAGCCACAACTAGCTTTAGGCCATTATGAGTGGTGCCATTGAATTCAATGACTCAGGACTCTCCCCTCCATGGGCTTACCCCCCGATGAGATATGGGATATGAATAAAATAGTTTTTAAAAAGCACAAAGTGTTTTAGGCAATGTCATATTGCTCCCCGCAGGTAATCACATTACGTTTGTAAAAATTCAAGAGCAAATTAATTTGCTCAGTTGACCCATGTTGATGAAGAAACACGTAGGAATTTAAAAAATATGCCTGAGATCAATTCTTTTTGTTTGGCTCACTTCATCCTGGGAATCTGTGGCGCACCACAAGTTGTATAATATTCCATTCTAATTATACTTTGTTGGAACACAGGATATAAAAGAAACCAGAATTGAGAGAAGACACCCATGCATAGGACTATGTCTCTATCCCGGGCGCATTAAATACTCGTTCTGGTGCTGCTGGAGTCTATGGGCTTCTTGATTAATCACTAGAAACCCTGTGAATCACAAACTATCAGGCGATCTTTGACTTAAGTTCTTTGGCATATCTACCAGCGGCCATTGTTCTCTTTATAATTCAATGCTAATTCAATATCTAATATCCCTTAAAAGTTTCAGATATGTGCTTTTTCTTATTTTAAAAATATTCTAGTCTCTGTCCATCATACCATGGATATAGATTATGAACTGAGCAAAAATTTTACTGTTGCGAAAGAGCCATTCACAGAGAATAACCTGTAGTTACGTGCTCTCCCCCCTTGTGATACAACATCGAAAGGACAGTAATGAGCACTGGGTGTTGTATGGAAACCAATTTGACAGTAAATTTCATATATTAAAAAATAAAAAAAAAAAAGAAGCAAAAAAAAAAAAAGACTTCATCAACTACAGTCTATTTTGAGTTTATAGTTTAATTCAGAATTGTATTAAATTGACATTTTGCATTTGACTTAATTTTACATTAGTTTGAAGTAAATTATTTCATTTTTGGATTCTGGAATTTTGAACCTTTACTGTAATTGTTAACATAACTGCCGTGAAATATTTGAATAAAGATGGCAAAAAAATAAAATAAAATAAAATAAAATAAATAAATAAATATTTATAATTGTTAGATCTTCTTGTTGAATAGTGTCCTTTGTTATGACATATGCCCTTCTTCATCTTTTTATATTCAGTGGTTTAAATCTAGTTTGTCTGATATAAGTGTTGCTACTCTGACTTCCATTTGCATCATAAATTTTTCTCCATCCCCTTACTTTCAATCCTTGTAGGTCTAAAATGAGTTTCTTGTTGGCAGCATATGGATGTAGTTTGTTTGTTTGTTTGTTTGTTTTGTTTTGTTTTTAATCCATTCTGACATCCTATGTCTTTCGACTGGAATGTTTAGTCTGTTTACATCAGAGTAATTATTGATAGATATATAATTAGTGCCATTTTATTACTTATTTTGTCATTGTTCTTGGAAATTTTCTCTGTTCCTTTCTAGTCTTTGTCATTTTTGGTCTTTGCTTCCCACTCAAAAAGTCCTCTTTAATATTTCTTGCAGGACTAGTTTAGCAGTTGCAAAC
>NC_064818.1:8725686-8740073 GCF_023721935.1 Panthera uncia
GTTAATAATCATGTATTCACTCCCGAAAAATACACTTGTTTCCTTCTGATATCTTCATATGTGAAAGTGAAAAAGAAGAATGTGAATCTGGTAGGTGAACAGGTCACTGAGGAGAAGAAAGCCTTTCAAATGGGAGATGGAAAGTAGTGAGCAAAGCAAATTACGAGCGAAAACCTGTTATGACTTCTGGCTCTGAGAGGGAGAAATGTCTAGGAAATCGTGGTTGCTCATCTGAAGCCACCACATAATGAGATGCACTAACTGTACTTCTCTCAATAAATATGATGCTGTTGTTATCAGTAATAACTTTTCCCTGGAAGGCAGCCAAAGGTAGTTGAAGAAGCATGGTCTTCAGAGCCTGTTTGATTTGGGTTTGAGTTCTGGGCTGGCTGAGAAGGAGTACAAACTTGGCAGAATGCCTGGCTTCTCTGAGACACATTTCTTCCTCTGTCAAGAGGGCTTCCCTAGATGGAACCACAAAGGACCCCAGAGAACGAAGACCATCTTGAGAGAGAAGAACAAAGCTAGAGGCAACACAATCCCTGATTTAAAAATACATCACAAAGTTGTAGTAATTAAAGGAGGATGACACTGGCCTGAAGACAGACATACTGACCCAGGTAACCAGAAAGAGCTCAGAATGCCAAGGGCACACAATGAGGAAAGGACAGTCTCTTCCACAAACGATGCTGGGAAAACTGGACGGCCACGTGCAAAAGAATGAAACTGGACCCCAGTCTTATGCCATGCACAAAAGTCAACACAAAACAGATGAAAGCCTTATTGCACATAAGACCTGCAACTACAAAACTCCTAGGAGAAAACAGAGGATGGGCTTCATGACACTGTCCTTGGCAATGATTTCTGGGTATTTATCCAAAAGAACCGAAATTAGCATCTTGAAGCGCTTCAAGCCCTTACTCCAAGCCTTACTTCCTTACCACTGGCCCTTACTTCCTTGTTCATGTAGCACTACTAACGATCGCCAAGATACAGAAACAAACTAAACATCTATGGATGGATGAAGGGATGAAGAAAGTATGGGGGGTACGTAGAGCGGCATAGTTTTCAGCCTTAAAAAAGGAAATGATGCAATATGTGACAGCACAATGAGCCTTGAGGACATTATGCTGAGTGAACTAAGCCAGTCACAGAAGGACGAACACTGCGTTACTCATATGAGGCGTCGGAAATAGCAGAACTCGTAGAAGCAGACAGCAGATTAGCCATGGCGGGTGCAGGGGGAGAGAGGGAATGAGGAGTTGCTATTCAATGGGGCACACGTTATGCAAGATGAATGAGTGCTGGCGACCTTCTGCACAACACGGTGTCTGCAGTTAACGACACTGCAGCCCGCACTTAACATTGTCTTAAGGGGGGGGGGGGGCGCCTGGGTGGCTCAGTTGGTTAAGCGTCCAGCTCTTGACTTCATGATCTCGCAGTTCATGAGTTCTAGCCCCACGTCGGGCTCTGTGCTGACAGTGTGGAGCCAGCTTGGGATTCCCTCTCTCTCCCTCTCTCTGTCTCTCTCCCTTTCCCTCACTCATGTGCTCTGTTTCTCTCGCTCTCAAAATAAATATACTTAAAATTTTTTTAAGGAGGTCGATCTCATGTTAAGGGTTCTTATCAGAATAAAAACAAACAAAAACCCTGGCCACCGCCTGCTCTCTGTGGGTTATGAAGAGGGTAAGAAACATGGTGTGACAGGCTAATTCTCGGAAGTATTAACTGATATGCTGCCTGCTTTCCACTAACGCCAACTTCTCGTGTCCTCAGTGCTGGGTTGTGACCGCAGGAACACAAGGAGAAAGAAATCAGACCATGCTCAAAGTGTGCTTTTAAAAGCAGACTTCAAATACTCTGGTAGAGGGGCGCCAGGGTGGCTCAGTCGGTTGAGCATCGGAGTCTTGATTTCGGCTCAGGTCATGATCTCACACTTTGTGAGATGGATCCCGGAGTCGGGCTCTGTGCTGTCGGCTCGGAACCTGCTTGAGATTCTCTCTCACCCTCTGTCTACCCCTTCCCCGCTTGTGCTCTGTTTCTCCCTCAAAAATCAATAAACATTAGAAAAACTTTAAAAAAGAAATACTCTGGCTGAAACAGGGCTTTAGGGATAAGTTCTTTTTATCTACAAACATTTAAGTCTTTGGGCACCAGGGAATGGTGTACTGGCCTAATCAAATACGAAAGATCCCTCCTCACCCCGTTAAATCTAAGTAGATGGACAAAACGACCACAAAAAGTGATTCAGCAGGATCATGGAAAAAATAGGTACCCCATGAGCCAGCAATTTAAGTTCTAAGTATCTGTCCTCTAGAAAATCTTGCATATATTCAAGGAGATGTGCATAGGATGTTTGCTGAAGCATTTGTTGGCATGACAACAATTAGGAAAAAAAGAACATCAGTTTGAGAGTGGATTAACAAAATTTGGTAATACATAAAAGGGAATACAGCAAATAAAAGTTTATCTATCTATGATCTATCAATTTAAAAAATTTTAAATGTTTATTTATTTATTTTGAGAGAGAGATAGAGCAAGCTGGGGAGGGGCAGAGAGACAGAGAGAGAGAGAGAGAGAGAGGAGAGAGAGAGAGGAGAGAAGGAATCCCAAGCAGGTTCCACACTATCAGAGCCCAATGTGGGGCTCGAACTCACAAACTGTGAGATCATGACCTGAGCTGAAACCAAGAGCTGGATGCTTAACCGACTAAGCCACGCAGGTGCCCCTCATCTATCTATTTAAACATAAGATCTGAAGCTCTAATTCTAGAAGAAAACAAAGAGGATAAGTGAGCTTCATGACCTTGGTCATGGTGATGATTTCATGGCTGGATATATACGAATACAGTTCTAAAAGCTCTAAAAATATATTGTTGAGTAGGAAAAAAATGCGTGTGGGGTGATGAATAAACATGATATGATTCAGGTACCAATAAAACATATACAAAAATAGTATGTACCTTATATAGATGCTTATATGTTTAAAATTGTCATAAAAAGACAGAAAGATGCAAATCCCATAGTAGCAGTGATGTCTCAGTTGGGGAAGACGATGAGGGTGCGGGTGATGGACAAAGAGGACTTCAGCCTAATCTGTAACGTTCCTAATGGGAAAAGTATGCGTTTCCAAAGCCAGAGGGAGGCAGGGAAGAGAGTAAAGACGGGAAGATGCTGGAATTTTCCGCCCGCCACCCTGGTGTTGGTTCTCCGTGAGGAGAGGGTCAGGAAAAACCAGGTCTGAGGATGCTGGTGATGCAGGGGTCACGGGGGGCCGCACACGCTCCCTGCCTGGCGCCCGGTGGGAGGTAGGGGGGCGTCTCTGCCTCTGGGTCACGAGGGTCTGCGACAGCCTGCACGCACTTGGAGCGGCTGGTCCCTCGGCCTCACAACTCCAGAGCTCAGCTCAGGCCGGCTGACACCCGGGATCTCAGCTTTTAACACCCCGACCCGGGAACCCCGCCACCAGCCGAAATGGCAAATGGGTGTTGTAAGCTGCTGTGTGGCGATTCCCCATGCCGAATGGGGCGTGAAAACGGAGATCGCAGTTATATACAGATGAGATTCCTTGCTGGCACGGGGCAGCATTCGTGGGTGGAAAAGGTAATACCCACGTTATACGTGAATAGTTAACGTCCTATCTGACACGTGGCAAACCCCAGTTCTCCAGTCAGTCGTGCACCCTGTCTCCCCATGGCTGCGGGGGGCCCTTCTCCCATTTGTTCCTCCGTGGGAACATCCACAGGGGCCATGCATCTTCACAGCACACTGTCTTCTATCCCCAGCCAGGGGAGTGCATTTCCAGCGCCCCCCAGTCCATCCACAGCGAGCTGTACCCATGGGATCTAGTAAGGGGGTGTCCGTATGTGGCCAGGAAACAAGACCTCCTCCTCCTCCTCCAACTTTCACTCAGGTACAGGTACCTGAGACATCTTCCATAACCTTCTTCCTGGCCCCCTGTGCCAGATCCGTCTTCTTAAAAGCACCCTCGTGCTCTCGGAGGTTCAGCGATGGAAGTCTTGTTGGTATGACATCAGAGAAACCGATCAGAAGGTCCTAAGGGCTTCCATAAGGACTATCTAAAAAGACTTATTAGACATGAAGTCACCTACTCTCTTTCCGTACATACCCCTGCCATTCAGAAGTAACATGTAACTTGCTAAGAACCAGGGGTCCTGGGTAAGATCCAAATGAAACGATGATAAACGTGGGGCTCCTGTTTAAGGCCTTTCCCCGAGGAGGGGATGTGATTTCGAGGCTCGGCACTCTTTCTCATCCTGACTCAACAGCCTACACGCTGTGGAGCTTGTCCATCAAAAGCCTACATGCTCTAGGGCTTATTTCGAATCAAGGAAGTTCCTAATCTATGGTCACTGAACTGATGTCCACTGGTGAGGACACCTGAGGGAAGCCCCGCCTTCTCATGCTCGGGAAGGAACAGGTGGCGAGAGCAGAGATCCCTGCAAGCAGAAGGTCTAGGAACGCAGGCTGCCCAAGGGCAAAGGGGTGGTGAGGCAGGAACAGAACAGGGATCCAGAGATTTCCGACCCGTCGGGTGGGAGCCGGGGCCCGTGGGGGTTGGTGGGACATTCAGGGCATTGCTATGGAAGTGTTCCAGCCTGCAGACCTCAGGCGAGGCATTCAAAAACGAGCACGATCCTGCCAGTGGGTGGGGACACGAAGTCCTCCTCCACGATTCTGGGAGGAACGCCCTATCCTTCCACGTGGATTAGTGACATCTGTGCATATATAGGTTGGTTCCCGATTTCACCTCTGAGTGTATGTTTTTCCAGACCATCTTCTCCACATTGTATTTACGAGCACATACAGAACTGCTTCGCTGAGCTTTTCAAAACAGAAACCAGAAACCAATCAGTGGGCCAACCGGGGAATAAAAAAGAAAAGACACAGAATTGAACAGGGCATATCAGAACACATGATAACTGTAAGTACTGTTTCTGAAGACTTCTTTTTAGGACACACATATTCACATACACAGGTATGACATAAAATGTAATTTGTACTGTCGGTCCTGGTCAGCAATGTTTGAAAGTCACTGCAGTGGACAGTCTGGCCTCTTTTATTAGTATTTAAAATGAAAAATTGGAACAAAATGTGAACTATTTGAGAGTGCCAAGAGTTGAAAGTAACATTATGAGAAATTTAATCCCCCTAAGTTATGGGAAAAGGTTTTGGGATTATAAATCTGTAAACTACCTAGATGACGTTTTAAAAACTTAAAAAATGTAAATATCCAATATGAAAACACGTGTAAAAGTGCTTAGAGACACCTAAAAGGCCAATGTAAATGTGAGGCATTTTTTAAATGAATTCCAAGAGACAAAGTCATTTCATTTCCTCTAAGCCATCGTGAAAAAAAAAGGATTGGGGGCTGTCAATTTTTAAACCTCCTGAAATGATTAAAAATGTGTAAATTAACTTTTTCTAGAAGTTTAATTCCACTTCTGTTGTTGTTATAACTATTACCATTACTATTATTAGTATTAAATCACGAAGGGCCAAGGGAAAGAACCAAAAATACCTTTGCAGTTCACAACCATGCTTTTTTCTAAGATCAACTATTCAGCCCTTCCTCCACATTCAGCATCAAGTACGCATCACTTCTCAGGGTTTGCTGTGGGTCTCTCCTCCCCTTCTTTGTTCAGAGGGTCTCTGTGTCCTTATTCACCAGTCTTCAATGAAAAGGACTTTCCCCAACGCTACGTTGTTCAGATGACAGGCAATTCCAGAGCCGGCCACTAGGTGGCGAAGCAGACCCGGAGAAGCGGCTCGGCGGGCGGGCGCGAGGCTGCAGCCCTTCTCCCCAGGCCGGTGAGCGGGACCCTCCACGCGGCTCAGTCATGCGGTGCGTGGAGAGACAGCCAAAGGGTCGACAAACCCTCCGCAGTCAAACGTGTCTTTAAAGGGAATCAAACCTTTGCAGACTCGCACAGTCAGAACCAAACTTTGTGAACCCAGCTCTTGTTTCGAGCTGCCAGGAGGAAAGTCGTGCCCTAATATGGTGCAATTGCTCCCGTTGCGAACAGAACATTCCGGAATGCCAAAATGGGACTAAAACGCCACTTCAAAAAGAGAAAGCTTGTTTTTGAAAAGTCGATGGATCATGCCGCCTCCCTTGGTTGCTGCCTTTCATAGGTTTTATGCCATTTGACAACAAAAAGGAAGGCTGCTCGGCAAAGTATCGGCCTCACTACTGTCTATGCGCAACAGCTGGCTGCTGAAATAACACGGTGGAGCCTCAAAAACAAACGTCTCCATTGGACTAATTATCTGCACCAGCACTCTCGAGCCGCACACCTTTTGTTATTAGAATTTTTAGAGCAACAGCAAGAAGTAGAAAACAAAGCTCAGAGGGGCTCACTCCCTATCCCTTTACTTACTCGCTTCCGAGGGAAAAGAGAGAAAGAGGGGCCAGCCGGATTCTGTTCTCCCGCAAACCTTCAGGATCTAGGATTTACTTCTTATTTTCTCGATATTCTGAAAACTTACTGTTACTTCTTTTGAATACGGTGTATGCGTTTGTGATGGGTGAGGAATCGTGTCTGTAAACTGCAGAGCTAATGCACTCAGAGAAATAACCCTGATGAAAAATCTAGTCAAAACAGACTTGTGGACTACATATTTTTTTAAATAAAAAATTTTAATGTTTATTATTTATTTTTGAGACAGGGAGACAGAGTATGAGCAAGGGAGGGGCAGAGAGAGAGAGAGGGAGACACAGAATCCGAAGCAGGCTCCAGGCTCCGAGCTGTCAGCACAGAGCCCAACGCGGGGCTCGAACTCACAGACCGCGAGATCGTGACCTGAGCTGAAGTCGGATGCTTAACCACCTGAGTCACCCAGGCGTCCCTGGACTACATGTTTCTAACGTGTCCATTTATATACTGATAGGACACCTGGCAAAGAATGTTCTTTTGACTTCACATTTATGTTTTTTGATTGCTTTCAGTTAGACTAGTTATGATTTTTTTCAAGGTCCGTATTTATCAGAGTATCTATTTTTGTAGCTGGACATATTTCATAGATCTGATTTCCTTTGAAACTTCAGCCGATTTGCACCTCCCCATCCCCACGTGCGGGAAGACTGTTTGCAAAGAAGTAGCAGTTACTTGGGGGTGTGCACATAAGGGGAGACTGAGTCCGGCCCGATCCCGTTAGGTCAGCAAACATACCCCTTCTGCCAGGTGGGCAATCTCCTGAGCACTGTGATCCTGCTTCCTTAACTATAAAATGAGGATTATCCTACTTGAGGATTGGATAGAATGTGTAGAGAACATTTAGCATAGCCTGACGGGTCCACAGCAGTTTCTTGAGAATGGTTAAGACTATTAAGTTTCTGTGATTGTTCAATTTTACAGAATGGTTTTTTCAAGGCTAAACGAGAGCCAGCCTCTGTGGAGTTCTAAACCCAGGGTGACTCTGCCCTCGGGGGACGTTTGGTAATGTCTGGACACATTCTTCTTGTCACAACTTGGGGAGAATGTGTGTAGCAGGGGCGGTGGGGGGGGGCAGAAACGCCGATAAATATCCTACAGCACAGCCCCCGATGACAAAATTATCCGGCCCCAGAGGTCTGTCATCCAGAGGCAGAGAAACTCCCGTGTATAGACAGATAATAGAGATCCAGAAAAATGGATCCAGTGCCTGGAAAACGTCCTGGCACCCATGAACCTGGCAAACCGGTTGGCAAAGTCTCTTCAAGAATCAGCTCACGGGGCGCCTGGGTGGCTCAGGTGGTTAAGTGTCTGACTTCGGCTCAGGTCATGATCTCACTGTTGGTGGGTTCGAGCCCCGCGTCGGGCTCTGTGCTGACAGCTCAGGACCTGGAGTCTGCTTTGGATTCTGTGTCTTCCTCTCTCTCTGCCCCCACTCGTGCTCAGTCTCTCTCTCTCTCTCTCTCTCTCTCTCTCAAATAAATAAAACGTTAAAAAAAAAAAGAATCAGCTCACATCTAATTCCTCTGGAAATCCCACTCCCCACCTACGGGAATCAATCTTGTCATCATTTGATCAACCCTTCAGTCATCATCTGAGACAGTCTGTGCGTTTGAGCGCTTACTGTGGCCTTGGACAGGGGACAGGGTTCTTGCTCCCCAGAAACCACTCCTTAGGGACACCATTAGCTACGGTGAATTGCCACAAGAGAAGGAGTCTGGTGAATAACCAGCTTTGCTTGAGTCGGCAGGGGTATTTGGCGAGTCTTGAGAAATAAAACCCCAGGCTGCCAAGCAGGAAACAAAGAGCACAGCATTCCAGGTAGAAGGAACAGCCTCTGCAGGGCGTAGCCGGCCACCCTACACGCTCCCGTCCCTCCGAGCACAGTGTGTTTTAGTTTTTCTCCCTCAATTCACCGCAGGGGAGGCGCCTCGAGGGAAGGTTCCTGCTTCTCCCACTCGCCGTTTTACTCGGAGATCTTCACGACTTCTTTTGCACAGCAGACCCAGAACTGTGGCCTGAGCTCCCGCGTCCCTGGCATCAACGCAGCCGCACTTAGGACAGAAGCGCTGATAACAGAAGGGCCCGAGGAGGTGCGGGCGCCCAGGGTAAACGGCGGTGGCAGGGAGGCAGAGACCGAGGTCGCATCTGATGAGAGCCCACTGGAAGGGAAGGAGCACCGCGGGCTCCTCCAGAGGCGGCCGCAGGGGGAGGTGGAGAGATCGCCTAGTGCCCTTGGGCTGGGCTGGTCCAAGAAGATAAGAATTCGGTGGCACCCGTGACTCGGGACAGAAAGGAGGTGTGGCTGGGAGAGAGGAGTCCCCATCGTCAAGGGCCTGCCTCAGCCTCTTCCACGGCAGAGAGAGGGAGGGGTTCTCAACCACCCTGTCCCTCCAGATGTCCCTCCGTGGGGGGCACAGGGCAAAGACAGGCTTGCCTGGGGGAAAGAGCCACACGGAAAACACCATCTTCTTGTCATCGTTCTCCGCTGCCCCCTATGTACTCTGGTCCTCACACTGGTGACCCTGGACCCACACCCTGTGCTGGGAGTCCTGTGAGGCGATTGTCCGGGTTTGGGTGCTGCCTTGTCATTGCCTCAGTATCCGCACCAGAAAATGAGCAGGGGTAACACCACGTGGCTGTTAGGCACATTCAAGGAGATAACAGAGAAAGCGGGGGGCACAACCGTCATCACTCAATAGGCGTTTATTAAAAAAATTTTTTTTAAATGTTTATTTATTTTTGAGACAGAGAGAGAGAGAGCATGAAGCAGGGGACGGGGGTGTCAGAGAGAGGGAGACACAGAACCTGAAACAGGCTCCAGGCTCTGAGCTGGCAGCACAGACATGGGGCTCAAACCTGCGAACCGTGAGATCATGACCTGAGCCGAGTCAGGCACTTAACTAACTGAGCCGCCCAGGCGCCCCTCAGGAAGCGTTTTATAAGAAGGTGTCGGTCCTCTCTTGCCTGCTATGTGATCACGCCCAGAGCTGGAGTCCCTGGGATGTACCTGGGCCTTCCCCGGTCAGAGATTTGACACATCGCTTTTTGTTTCCACGGATCTTCATCCTCCTGACAGGTTGTAAGCGTCTTGGGGGCAATGAGCAAAGGCATTTTTATCCTTACTTTTTGAGTTTCCAAGTCTGTCTTAGAATTCACAACTCTGATAGGAGGAAAGCGGCCCCTTGGTGGTAACATGTTCAGTAGATTGACCCTTAAGGCATATGGTTTTATTAATAATGTTCACTTTTGGGGCGCCCGGGTGGGTGGTTCAGTAGGCTGAGCATCCGACTCTTGATTTCAGCTCAGGTCATGATTCCAGGGTCATGGGATCGAGCCCCACGTCAGGCTCTGTGTTGAGTGTGGAGCCTGCTTGGGATTCTCTCTCTCTCTCTCTCTCTCTCTCTCTCTCTTTCTCTCTCCCTCTGCTCCTCTCCCTCTCTCTCTCTCTCAAAATAAATAAAATGAAAAAAGTAATACTCACTTTTTCTTATAAAAGCAAATCAGGCAAGAGAAAGATAGAGTACTTGTGATTCCTCCTTGAAAGCAAAAACCCCTCAAGGTTCAAATGAATTCTACTGAAGAAGAGGAAAAAATGGAGAACAGGGAGAATTAATCTCCAGTAACAGGAAAAAAAAAAAAAAATGAACACACTGGCGAGGTAGCTTTGGTACGATCGGCGAAGAATTTACACACGGCCGAGATATTAAAAGGCTTTGCGGGAAGGAGAAAAAATGGTGGAAATGTAAGCAAGACCCCACAATTTTATTTTGCCTTCTATTGTCCTTTGGGGGACACGCCTTCTTGGTTCCTTTCTCGTGATTTTAAAGACAAACACCACGATGACCCCAGGGGCTGCAGGTTTTGATCTCAGTTTCCCTTCCAGTGCTGCCATCGATAACATCTGTCCTCCAGGGACCCGGGCTCTTGCAAGTGAGCGTGTATTAACCCCTGCAGCCTTATAATCATCCCATGAGGTGGGGACGGTCAGGCCTCCCGCCTGCAGCGTGAAGAAGCCGGTGCACTGAGTGCCGTAGAGACCTGCCCCGGGTCCCGCAGCTAGCCGCGGCCGGCTCCCCGTCTTTTCCTAACTTCTACCCTGGTGGCACATCCACCAGGCCCATTGCCAAGCAACACCCAAATGTATGAAGCACCCATGCAGGCCTCTTGCCCCGCCTCTCTCACGCCCATGCCCTAGAGGTAACCACTGGCAACAGTTCACTTGTTAAGTGAATACTTGGTAGAGGAATGGATATGTCCTTCCAAAATCACATATGTACGTGTTTAAGCACTCCCTGTGTGCCAGGCACCGTTCTCTATGTTTAAACACATATTAAGCCATTTAATCCTCACGACAATTCTGTGAGTTAAGAGTCTTTCATTTAATGGCCAGATGAGGAAACAAGAGGCACAGAGAGGTTAAGTCACTGGGCCAGGGTCACACAGCTTGTAGGCTGCAAGGATAAGATTTGCACGAAGGACGAAGGCCGTCTAACCCAAGGCATTGCTCCCAACCAGCCAATGTGTATTATGCTGTCTACCTTGCTTTTTTTTCATTTAACGGTATATCGTGGACATCTTTCTCCTTCAGCGCCAATAAATCTACGTCACGCATGCCTAAAAGGCACCCGGTACCATAAAGAGGGACGGACCAGGATTCGTTAATTAGCACGTTATGTCCTGGACTCCAGCAGGTTTTCACGGTGGGAGAGCGTATGAGACACAGCGTCCCCTGACGATTCTTCCTCCTTTTAAGTGACATGATGCCGAGTCAGCGTGAGCGTGGCCAATGCGAATCTCTGAGAACCTCCAAACAAGAAAATGACCGGTTTCCAGACTCCTGTTCTGCACTTGCTCTACTGAAATTCTAGTAAGAAGGCAGAGGGCCATGTCTCCACATCCTCGGCAGCTGGCCCACATCACAAAGCCGTGTAGAAGTCAAACAAATGAAGAGATACGAAAGGACTGTGATGGAGAAGATGTGGTGGTGGGGGGTCAACCCTTTTCTTAAAACACTACCCGCCAAGAACGCTCACAGATTTTGATGAAAGAAAATGGACACTAAACTCTCAAACTATGGTAAAGTATAAAAAAGTGACTGTTCAAAGCACTACACATCTGTTAAAATGAAACAATGAGAGCAGAAACTGTGAGATTTAAATAAAATAATAAAATGTATATTTTGGCACAGCCCTCACAATTAAATATTAGAAAACAATGATCTCTTGTTTTGAATTTCCTGAAACCAAATGGAAAGTAAAGCTCATATCACTATTAATTCTGGCTCCACAGGATTAAAAACAAAGGGCAAAGGAATAAGGTTGAACCGGTCTAACAAAACAGTGCAAATCCTTATTCTAAAACCGCACAGGAGTATGAATGCAAACATTAAATACCAGAAGTATGAAATTAATAAAATGAAAAGATTTATCAGACAGAAAAGAAGAAATTATACTGAGGATTCGGAATAAACACAAACAAAAAAATAATCATGGGCAGAATACTGAGGTTTGGTGCCTGGAATTATTTTTAGAAATCCCCATCAAACTGCCCTTCCTCTGGGCGATTTGGCACTTGCTGTCGGGGCTTCACTGAGGGGCCGTGGCACGGGGGGTCCCTGCCCCGATGAGCTCAGAAGTGTCACATCTCCCCACCTGCCTCTGAACTCCAGAGGGCAAGGAATGGCACTAACATGCATATGTAACCCAGCAAGGGCATGATTTGGAGCTGGATCCACATGATCGTATACCGCGAACACCCAGGTTGCCTGGGCGGGTGGCTTCACCCTCCGAGGCTTGTGTTTTCCTTTCCCGAGATAAGAAAGTTTAAGCTTCTGATGCAGTGGCCACGATGTGACGTCTCTGTCTGTGGTAGATATTTTTTTAAAGGTTATTTATTTTGAGACAGAGACACTGGGAGTATGAAAGGGGCAGAGAGAGAGAGAGAGAGAGAGAGAGAGAGAGAGAATCCCAAGCTGGTTCTGCACTGTCAGTGCAGATCCTGACGTGGGGTTCAAACTCACAGATGGTGAGATCATGACCTGAGCTGAAATCAAGAGTTGGACACTTAGCTGAGCCACCCAGACGTCTGTGTGGTAGATATTAACTGTATCTCACTGTTGATCTGCGAAGCAGCGAATGCTTCATAGAACTAATAATATACCACAATGGAGTGGCCATGCTTCTGTGAAGGACAAATTTATCAATGGCCAAATCCCAGACCCAAATGATTTTAAAGCCTTTATGATGTCGGCGATTCGACATGCCACATCACATTAATATTGGAGACTGAACTGCACATTGCACAGAGCTGTGCAGAATGCGGGATCGTTATGCTTCAGCAGGTGCAACATGACCCGTGACATAACCAATTCTGTAATAACTGGTCATACTGTCATCTATCGAGCGCCTATCTCATATATGGCACATATATTATGTATATATTCAAAGTATATATTCATTAGGGCAAATCCTTAGAGTAATTCTATAAGGTGGATATTCTTAACATTTTATGTTTGAGAAAACAGAGCCTCAGGGGTTAAGAATTTGCCCAAGAGACATCGGACGTGTCCAATGGGATTATAGACTTTGTGCGTCAGACACTAAACCACAGTCTCCATGGTTTGCTTAACCTACTCTACCAATGGGGTCTTCTTGTAATTGGCATGAAGCACATCGTTAATGTTGTGTTCATACATTGCTAGTTCGAGAATCGATTCCTCTTTCTCTGTAATAGATGAAGCAGGAAACGGTACGTGGGAGAATCCCAGAATTACAGGGGCAGGCCCTTCCCGAGTTTAAATTTGTACTCTTTGCTGCAAGCGTGTCTTATTCATTCTTATCCCCCTCATTATGAGTTATTTTCTCTGGCAGAACCGTATTTTAGAATTGGTTACATCTCTGACACAGGCTCAGCATATCCTAGTCTGGGACCGAGGGCTGAAATGCCACCTCTATGAGCCACTGATACAGTGACGGGACTGGCTCCCAGTTAGCAGCTGCCCCTGAACACGACAAAGTACTTCGTTGTTCTCCATTGCCGGTGGAGCCTGGTTCAACCAGTCTGCACAGCCTTCGGTAGAGCTGTACGCGGAGGTGAAGTGAGTTCGCGGGGCAGTTGTTACATGACAGAGGAAGCCACCCTAAGATTCCTTCCCTGGCCTGGCAGACTCGGGAACCTAGACTAATGACAATTAATCATTCGGGGAAGCTGATTAACGCCCTGCTTGTCTTCTCTGTGAAGGCAGCGGCACTTGCATCAGAATAGATCGCTTTATCCAGTCTATTTCTTGTTGCTGTTACTATTGACACATGAATGTTGGTGTCAGAACGCATTTGTCTCCAGAGGAGAACACCACAGTGACCGTGAGCACCACCGCCTTGATGATAAGAAACCCTTTCCACTCCAAAAACAGGCTGTGAAAGAAAAGGCTTTCTATACGAGTTGATATTTCAATATATTCCAATCAGGGGCAGACACAGACTTTGTGGAGACTGAAGCTTCTACAAGTTTATTGTCCCCCTTTAAGAAAATGCATACGAAATTAGGAGTATAAGATGCCATCACTCTCCTCTCCCCCAGAGGCTTGCATAAAGGGAAAGAGCTTGCCGTTTTAGCTTTACTAGCTTCACAGTAAATTTTCTCCCAATTCCAACAAAAATTCAGACGATTATGATTGAGGAACTTAAAGTTTTTAAAACTCTATATGCAACTCACTCAATATGTGTATCTGTAGACTTAGAGGTAATGAAGTCTTCAAAAACACCTCAACGTGGGGCGCCTGGGTGGCTCAGTCGGTTAAGCATCTGACTTCGGCTCAGGTCATGATCTCGCGGTCCGTGAGTTCGAGCCCCGCATCAGGCTCTGTGCTGACAGCTCAGAGCCTGGAGCCTGTTTCTGATTCTGTGTCTCCCTGTCTCTCTGACCCTCCCCC
>NC_064818.1:8740173-8814801 GCF_023721935.1 Panthera uncia
CTGTCTCTCCCTGTCTCAAAAATAAATAAACATTAAAAAAAAAAATTAAAAAAAAAAAAAACACCTCAACAAGCAAATGCAAATACAATGGCTGGAAATTCTGATGCTGTGCAGAAGGAAATTGGAGTTGGCCCAGGTGTGATGTATTCCAATGAATTAGGTTTGAGAACGTTTAATTAGCTTCTAAAGTTAAGAACCCATGAGATCCCACTGTATGCCACCAAATGATCACGTTCGAAAAAGGGTGGGCAGGGGAGAAGGGAAAAAGGAAGGGTTCCCCTGGCTGGCAGGCTGGTGTCAACGCAGAACCAGTAGTAAAGGGACCTGTCTGTCAACCCCGGGGAAGCTAGTCACCGAAGCAGTCTTATAAGGACACAAAGGGACAAATTGGGACATGCAAACCTCATATTTGAAGGATTTAGTTTTTCTGAGAATGATAAAAACTGACAGAGAGGAAGTCACTTTGAGTCAATCATATGCCAAAGAAAGGTTTATGGGAAAGTTTCCTCCACGTGTTTGGTACAATGTGGCTCACACGGTGGCCCAGCGATGCTGATTGGAACCAGGCTGGAATACAATTAGCAAATGTGTGACAAATGGTACCCTCTCTGGCTGTAAGCAGGTGTCCACTGGGGTTCCTGAAGGAACGGTCGTTTCAGCCAACTTAAAATTCTTAATTAGAGATCTAGAAATGAATGCTAATGAAATTTTCACGTGATATTCAACTAGCAACTATTGAAAGCACAATATGGAAGTCCACGGGACTGGCTGCAATGTTACAGTTTATTTCAAGAAAGCCTCTGACCAGATGACATGCTATCCATGGCCACAGAAGGTGGAGGACCTACGGAAGGGTTAAGTCGAAACTGATTCCAGGAAATATTTAAATAAGATATGATAATGAGACAGAAGAGCTGGCCTTGAGAAAATGTTTCCATGGGAACGTCTATTTTTTTCTTCCCCGTGATATTTTAAATTAGAATACATATCCATCAGGGTTGGAAGCCCTCATGCGAAAGACCCCAAATCACTGGTCATTAGCACTTCCCCTGTGCCATTCTGCTGGCCATCCAACACCGCTCAACACCCATCGTGTGCTGCCTACGACTGTAACCCAAGACTGCCCTCCGCACGTTCTCCAAGGTTTGGGCGCCAGAGAAGATGAAGTCAAGGCTTAGGTTCTGCCTCAAGAAGCATCAGGAACCAGACCTACCTTACTGGCTTCCTCAAAAAACGTCTGTCACGTGACCGGCTCGGAGTACCAAAAGCACATGCAATGGAGAACTCAGGGAGCAGCCTCTGCAGCACTAACCGTCGTAACAGTTTTGTTGATCGATCAGAAATAACTAGATCGCTTAGCAATAGCTGTGAGAGCCTTTTAGTTGGCAATCCCCTCAACTCTCTGGTCGGGGAATCAGAGCCAGGTTAGCTTCCATATGACCGACCAGAGAAGGAGAGAGGCCGAGGAACGATTTTAAGCCAGTGCACTTGGATCGGTTAGCTGTTTCGCGGAGTCACCTTGCCCTCTGTCGAGATGGGCCTGGTAGGAGCCGAAGATTCCCTATGTGGCCTTTGAGGGAAAGGCCACTGTTGGTGTTGCGCTGACACGGGATTAATGGCTTAGTCACCGTGCGAGTGTGGGAGGCAGGAAGCAGATGTGCCCTCTACTTGAAAGCACAATGTGGTTGCTGGAGTGCCCACCACACAGTCATTGTTGCCAAAGTTGTCACCAGATAAACGGATCTGCACTGAAAAATATACTGAGGACTTCAGCACAAAAAGCATTCAGTGGTATTTCTCTCAGGGTACAAGAAATGGTCCCAAGATAACCGCAAGAAGCCAATCAATTTGACTAGATGAGTATATCCTTCCCTCATATAAGCTTCCTAGACTAGTGGTTCTCAAAGTGTGGTCCCCGGACCAGCAGCATCAGCAACTGGTTGCTTGTTAGACGTGCACATTTGTGGACCCCACGGAAGACATCCTGTTTCAGAAATTCCGCAGCAACGCGTGTCTCACCAAGCCTTCCAGGCATTTCTAATACATGGTGAAAGTTTCAGAACCCACTGTCCTCAAGACACCCACCAGGGAGCCTGGGGCTATTTCGGGGACATCAATTATTTTCCATTTCTTCTAAGGCACCTGCCTGTTACAGTTTCTCCAATGATCTCTAAACATTCTCTTCAGGTGTTCCTCCCGGTCACCTCCCCGCCCCAATTCTTATCAATCGGATTCTAAATAGACGGCCGACTGCAAGCTCTTTGGCAGTAAGAAAGAACCAAGACCGGCAGCATGATTCCCATCTTCTATCTGGTAAGACACCTGCTGCTGGTGGCTAAGTACAGTCCACTTGTTTTCTACCAGCCACTCAGCAAGAATTCACTCTGCACCTACGAATTCAGCCTCCCAAGGCTTTGGGGGATATTTACCAAACTTCAAGGCATGTTTTTAAACTCAAGAAATTAGAGTCCCGCTGAAGAGAAGGAAACAATCAGAAGCATTCAAGTCATAGACAGGCTTCTGTTTTACTTTCCCTCTGCAGTGCCCAATACAGTGAAGGGCCAGGGCGGACCTTTGGTACAGACCTGCTCAGTGCCAAACCAGGACGTGTCATATTTATTTTTTTTTTAATATTTATTTATTTTTGAGACAGAGCATAAATGGGGGAGGGTCATAGAGGGAGACACAGAATCTGAAACAGGCTCCAGGCTCCGAGCTGTCAGCACAGAGCCCGACGCGGGGCTCGAACTCACGGACCGCCGAGATCATGACCTGAGCAGAAGTCAGACGCTTAACCGACTGAGCCACCCAGGGGCCCCGGACGAGGCATATTTAAAACTTAGTAGCAAGCACCAGACATATGTTGGATTTACTCTGCAACCATCCACAGCCACGCATAGGAAAGCTAGAGTAACTAAAAGAAAAAAAGAGATTTCAAGATGCCCGAGGTAAGCTGTTTTTCTTACCCTTTATCATTCATTTATACAAGACACATGAACCAAATCGGTTTCAAAAAGCTTCATTACTGGAACTAATAAGCACCTACTCAATCTTCATAGGTCAGTGTATTAGTTTCCAGTGGCTGCCTTAATGAATTACAACTTGGGTGACTTGAAAACAGCAGAAATTTAGTCTCTTGCTGTTCTAGTGGTTAGACGTCCAAAATCAAGGTGTCTTAGGGCTGCTTGTCCTCCAGAAGCTCTAGGAGAGGGTCCCTCCTGTGTTTTCTTCCACTTTCAGGAGGCTCCCGGCACTCCTTGGCTCATGGCTTTCTCTGCCTCCCTGGTCACACTGCCTCCTCCTGCTTTCTCCTCTGTCTTTTGAGGATACTCATCACTGGACCCTCATAGATAATCCATGAGATGATCTCATCTCAAGCCCCAAATTACACCTGCAAAGACTCTTTTTCCAACTAAGGTAACAGTCACAGATTCGGGGAGGTGAGGATGTGGACCTATCTTTTGGGACCTGTTGTGTGCAAACAGAAATCAGGCAAGTTTAGCTTTCTTGAGGATAGAACTTGCATCAAACCAGGGCTGATGTTTGTGTCTGTTGATGGGTTTCTCTTTTCATATGATAAATATATTTCCTTTGGAACTTCAGCTTTGCCAAAGGTTTTTCATTTGCATTCGAAAGATTTTAAGAGGAGAGAAACACTTTCAATAATACTTCAAGAAAAAAGAAAAGACCAAGAGATTAGAGGTGGGGATAAATATAGATCAAGATGTAGGAAGTAAAGCCGACGGGAAAACAGATACAGTTAAGTAGGAGGTATTTCATTCTTTGCTTCTTTCCTGGCATTTTTAAAAAGTTTTTCATATGTCCAGCAGATAAGAATTGAGTGTGTCCATATTTGTTAAAAGGGATGGTTTAAGACAAACCCAGAGCTCGATTCTGTGGGTTCAAACCCGCATACTAGTTTTGTGCCTTTTGACAAGTTACTTGAACTCTCTGGGTGCCTTAATTAATTATTAAATTAATAAAGCACTTAAAATACCGAGCATATAGGGAACAGGTAGTGTTTGCTAAGTAGATAAAACAAATGTGTCAGGTTCTGAGCTAGCTTTTGGGATGAACAAGACAAACGCAAGGTATATATCCTGGTAGAAAAGAGAATCCTTCACAAAATAGATGGACACAATTGAGATGCTGTCGAGCAAATAAACAAGGGTCTGTCGTGGGGTTAAAGGTTATGTCGGATAAGGGGGGAGGCCCATTTCAGAAAACGTGGGGTGGGCTCGGCTGTCTAAGAAGGTGACCATTAAGCGTAGCACAAAAAAGGAGCCATGCAGAAAGTTGGGGAAAGCAGTATTATGGACTGAGAGATGTGCTTCCTGATAAGACTAACTGTTTCATACTTTACAAGGATGGGTCAGATAAGAGGGGCACTCATTCTATCCAGTAACTGATTCATTCATTGTTACCATTTGTATGTTTCAAGAGAAACATACAGAGGGTGGAAATAGGCAGGAAATTCTCCTGAACCACAAGGAAAACATCCCACCTGAGAGAAATATTTGGATACGTAGTTCCTAAACTACTATGGCAAGATGATCCTCCAATAATCTTGAAGTGGAGAATCCTTTTTTTCCAAGGCAGCAAAGAGGAAATGAAAATAGTCCCTATTTCACACGACTGTGTTGGGATCAAATGAATTAATACATGTATTCTGAACAGTGTCTGGCATGTAGTGAAAACCCAGTAAGTGTTAAATGATGATAGTTATTATTACTAGTCTCCCCAGGACACCGTAATTCACCACAAAGTAAAAGCAAACAAAATAACTAACAACAATCACATACACACGCAGGAGCAGCTTTGTACTAATTAGCATACGATTTGGGCAAGTAGTTTTTCCCTGTGGGCTTCGAGTTTTCTCCTGGGTAAAACGAGGACAATGAAGGTAATGAGTCGTTCTCTAGCTGTAGCTTTGTAGAACTCTGTTTCTAAATTCCCCAGTGCTTCTGGCTCTGTTGGGCTTTGCTAATGGTCCAGCTCTTCTGCCTGGCAGGGGAAGAACCATAAAAAGGTTTTCTCCCATTGGTGAAACTCTAGCTCGAAAAACTTACTTTAAATAGTTATTCAAAGGGCATAGGAAGCAGATGGTTGAGTGTGAGTTCCAAGTCAGTGGCTTGGGGAAGAACCCTGGGAAAATTAAGGTAAAATCTGGAGATGTGGATTCTTCTGTCTGATTTAGGACATGGCGAACTTTGGGGAAAATGTCACGGAGGGCAGGGTGAGGCAACTGACGGTTACCCGAACCACAAGCCGGTGCATTTATGGATGGAGCCCGAAATAGATTTGCATCTTATTTTTTCCCCCATTTCTTTCATTATTTTCCCCCTTTCACTCTCTTTACCCCTGTGAAAAGTAAGGGAGATGATTCATTTTCAGAAATACCAAATAAAAGCTGGGCTGTCTAGTTAACATATTAGAAATATGGACACACACCTCCTTCCTGGCAGTGGAGTCCCAAACCCTAGACACTTCACTTTCTGGTTCTTCTTCCCCTCTCTGTTTCATGGGCATTTTTTCACAGGGTTTGCAATGAGCACACGACAAGGTCCCTGCCTCACCTCAGGGAATGTACATTTGTTCCAGTCAGACTACTTTTGGCCTTACATGGGCATAGGTAACTTCCAGGTGAGGCTGTAACCGCTGTAGTACTCAGCCAATGAGGAATCAGGGGAGGGGCTTGTGCGCTAGGAGCCAATGAAGAATCGGGGGAGTGGCTTGCATGCTAGGAGACAAATCGTCTGCTGTAACTGCCCCAGGATGCCTGTCAATCAGACACCTGCTCTTGCAAGAACGTTGATTAAAGCCTCACTTCACTGTGCTGAGTCTCCCTGTCCCTCCATCGATTGGGTTGGGGGGTTCACACCCCTCTCCCACTTTCCTCGCTAGACCATTTGCAGCAGCTTCAGCAACAGGCACTACCCTCTGGTTCCTGGTTTTTTTTTTTTTCTCTAGTGCTTGCTTGCTGCTGTTACTACTAAGGAGCTTACCCTCTGCTTCCTCAGCTGAAAACTGGGATTGCTAGTTTCCTCTTCTGAATGCTCAGGCATATACAAATTAGCAGCAATAAGCAGATGTTTGAAATTACCCGTTTTGTTTTCATGGCCCTCAGACACAGATAGACGTCTGTCTAGAGCTACTGATACGACTGCAGAGGGGAGATGTTTCTTGAAGCAGTCAGACCCCACAAGAAGCTGGGTGTGAGCCAGGCAGGGTGGGAGGTTGACCACCTTTGGTCTGGACCAGCAGGCCGTTCTCTCGGGTGGCGGGAGGAGGGAGGGGGTGGGGGCAGAAGGGGTGAGAAGCCTTCCTCCAGCCCGTGGCCCTGTGCTGGGACCAGCTGGTTCATCCAGAAGCCTGATTTTCAATCTGATGATTCATGATTCGTGGCTTCCTTGCCAGGGGAATTTTCAGATCGAAAAAAGGAAACTCGGCAGATTTATGGATGTCTTAGCAAACATAAGCAATGCAAAGTTGGTTTCTGAGGTAACACGTGGGTATGAACATCAAATTGATAAAACCTAGAAAGCATAGCCCAGCTTGGATGACCTACAGAGACAGTCCAGCGGGGCTGATCAAAGCTGTTCTTCCCAAGGGTGGTCTGGTGGCACCGGCATCATCGGGAGCCTGCTAGAAATGCTTGTTCTTGGGCCCCACCTGCTGAACCAGAAAGTCCGGGGGTGACACCCACTCATCAGTGGTGTTTTAACCAGCCCTCCGGTGATCCTGATGCACACTTGAGACTGAGGACTTTTGGTTTAAAAGAGTCTAGAATCGGAGCCCCTGGGTGGCTCAGTCAGTTGAGCGTCTGACTCTTCTTGATTTTGGCTCAGGTCATGATCTCACGGTTTGTGAGATCGAGACCCCTGTCGGGCTCTGTGCTGACAGCGTGGGGCCTGCTTGGCATTCTCTCTCTCCCTCTCTCTCTCTCAAAAGAAAAAAAATTAAAAAGTAGAAAATAAATAAAAGTCTGGAATCATTCTCTCTGCCATATCCCTGTACTTGCCACCCTCTCGACCTGGAAAATCCTGCCTCACCTTCCGTGGTCACCTGGTCAAGTCCAGGAGGATGCTGCTGGAGCCTCGCTTCCTCAGGCTGGGACAGGTGTCCCTGTGGGGCAGTCACAGAGCACACAACACACATGCTCTCATGGCAATGATGAAACCAACTGTCTTTCAGCTGATTCTTGCCTCCCGTGTCCCTGTGGTTTATCTGAGGGCAGCAGCCTTTCCTGAATGTCTGACAAGCTGCCTGGTATGGAGGCAGTGAATGGACGGACATCCGGTGTGGGGGAGAGGGGAGATAGATTTTATTTTTAAAATCTAACAACTTAAAAAACACTGAGAAGATAGTCATCACATAAAATTTTCTGTTGAAAGAAATTCTGGATTTTCCCCTCCTGGGAAGAAGCAGAATGCAATGAAATGACCCTCGGGGTTTGAATTTGGTCACAAAACGATGTGGCTTTCGGCAGTTCAATTTCTCTCTTGTGGACTCAGTGTCTTAATCTATAAAATGGAGAGACTGCATGTCTGCTATAGTTTTGAAAGTGAGAAACAATGTGTAGAAGTACGGGGCACCTAATACTAAAGAAATGGCAAGGGGTAGGGGCGCCTGGGTGGCTCAGTCCGTTAAGCATTCAACTTCGGCTCAGGTCATCATCTCGGGGCTCATGAGTTCGAGCCCCACGCCAGGAATGTGTGCAGCCTGGAGCCTTCTTCGGATTCTCTGCCCCTCCCCTGCTTGCACTCTCTCTCTCTCTGCCCCTCCCCTGCTTGCACTCTCTCTCAAAAATGAATAAACATTAAAAAAAAATTAAAAAAAAGGAAATGGCAACTGGTGTTATCATTCACCAGTGAGACTTCACAGACTATGTAATTGAAAGCAATGTATTTTATCCTTTTTAAATTATAGGACTGCAGTTACTCAAAGTCTCCAACTTCTTTTAAAGAAAAAAAATGCCTTTATGTTTCAAAATAAAAATCTTGCAGTTAAATTCTGAAGGAATGATTATGATAGAAACTGTAACTGAAATCAAAATTACCTGAGTACCTTCGATGGATTAAATTTGCAAGCAAACGCAGACTGGTGCGTGTGTGTGTGTGTGTGTGTGTGTGTGTGTGTGTGTGTCTTTCTGAGAGAAAGGGAGGGAGAAGGGCAACTTTTTAAAAAAAAATTAAAAAAAATTTTTCGTGTTTATTTTTGAGAGACAGAGTGTGAGTGGGGGAGGGGCAGAGAGAGAAGGAGACACAGAATCCGAAGCGGGCTCCAGGCTCTGAGCTGTCAGCACAGAGCCTGATGTGGGGCTCGAACCCACCGACTATGAGATCATGACCTGAGCTGAAGTTGGACGCTTAACTGACTGAGCCACCCAGGTGCCCTGTGCAGGGCAATTTTAACATAAATTTGCTGCATTTTCTGTAAACCCCTTCTGATACAGCTCTTCTCCCGACATTACACAGTTGCTTTCTCTGTTGAAGACGTCAACCAGGAGGCAGAGAAGGTGAGGACAAAGTGACAGTTCTGTCTTCTCCCGAGGGCTGTTAATAAGCAAGTGACTCTTGCCAGCACACTTGGTCTGTGGAACCCCTTGGTGACCCCGAGAGCTGAGCTGAGAAAAGTAAGGGCCGCGAAGCGATGGCTGAATAAACACTATGGGGAACGGACGGTTGGCACAACCAAAGTTACAAAAGAAAATTATACAGTGCACGCCGAGTGTAGAGTAACGTCCCTAAAAATCCTCTGACTTTCCAGTTCCTGCTGTGCAACCTCGTTGTGCTGGGGCGTGTGACTGGCCAGGGCAAAGGGACTGGAGAGGTTGCATGGCATTCTCTCTCCCAGGAATGCATCTTTGGGACCGAGTGGCAGCCATCAGTGTGTGGGGACCAGTCTCCTGTACAGTGGGGTTGCACACTCGGGCTACGGCTGTGTTGCCTTCTGCGTACCATTTACACACACAGAGATGTAGGGTGAGTTCATCCACAGAGGCCACTGGGGCTCAGATGAAGACACTGTCCTGCTCGGGGTCCCAGTGGCTTTCCAGGTCCCAGTCAGGGCCCCCCCCATCAGCCTGCCCCTTTTCCGGGCTCCCCTGAAATCCCTCGTCGTCAGACGTGAGTTCTGCTTTGTGCTTACACTGCCTGCAGCTGCCTTCTAAGCTGACCACCACCTGGGCTGTAAGCAGTGTTGTGCCCACAGCAAATGCAGACCAGCGCTTTAACATTCAGAAATCAGACCAATATTAAGGATGTGGGGCTCCTTATCTTTGCACATAACTAAAAGTTAAGTCAGGAAGAAGATCCCTTAAGGCAAAGCTGGTTATTCAAATAATTCCTATCTAATCGTGTTCAGGAGAGCTAAACCTGAACATGCATGGTTTTGCCTCTTCCGTTTGCTTATGAGCAAAAGTGGAGTTATTCAGCAGGATACCAGTGGGAAAGCTGTGGAAATCAGCTTTCTGAAGCCTTCTGTTGCCACAATGTAAGGATTAAGATGTCCTCGATGTCACAATTTAAGGATTAAGATACCGTCAAAAGATGTGTGGTCAAAAGATGTCATCAAGTACCTAGCCCAATCTTCTGGTTACTTCTGCAACACTACATGAAACTACCTCCAAGGGGGAGTTTGGAGAGATGGCTGGGGTGGCAGTAATGCTCTGATTTGGGGACAGAGGGAGCACTTCGGTGTAAGTTTCTTTTCTTTAATTCATTTGATATTATCTTGGAAGAAACAACAGGAGAAATCATAAGAAGTGTTAAATAGAAAGATATTGATATACAGTTAATTTCGACCAAGTGCTGGTCATTTCTGCCAACAGGCTAACTCAAACAACCGAGAACACCGATGATGTGTGCCAGAATGAACATAAATCATCAACGGCTATACAACATCGTCTTAAGATATAGCCTCTTACATCATTATTGTCAATAAAAACCACAATTCAGCTAGGTCTCGACTGTCATACTGTCCCATAGATCAGGGGTTGACTGTGGACCAAATCTGTCCAGCCTCCTTTTGTAAAGCCGGTGAACTGAGAATGGTTTTTACATTTTTCTTTAAAGAGATGCAGGCTAATATCAGAGGAATAACACTTTGTGATACCCAGAAAGTATACGGACTTCACCCTTCAGTGTCTATAAGGTAGTTTACTGGAACACGGCAAGGCCCATTTGTTTATGTGTTGTCTGTTGTCGCTTTCCCGCTACAACAGAGCTGAATAGTGTAATCAGGACTGTGTGACGGCGAGACCTAAGATATGTACTCCCTGGCCCTTCCCAGAAAAAGTGTGTGGACCCCTGCCACAGAAACATACTGAGCCTTCTTCGTAACACTCATTCACTCTCCAGCGTTACGGGTTCTGAAGGGCGGAAATCATGTCTGTCTTATTACCGCTATTTACCCAGCACGTGACATATACTTTGCACATACTTGGCATTCAGATATATTCGTCAAATCATTGAACTTCTGGGTGTTTTCCTAGTCAGACACATACAAAGGTATATGATGTACTGACCCTGCATTGGATTGAACGTGTGGGTTTGGTCCCAACGAACGTTGAGACCCTTGAACAACACGGGTTTGAACTGCATGGGTCTACATATACGCAGATTTTTTTCAATCGGTACAATATTGTAAATATATTTTCTCTTTCTTATGATTTTGTGGACATTTTCTTTCCTCTAGCTTACTTTATTGTAAGAATACAGTATATAATGCATATGGCATACAAGATATGTGTTCACCAACTGTTTATGTTATTGGTAAGCCTTCCAGTCAGTAGTTAAGTTTCTGGGGAGTCAAAAGTATATGTGGATTTTTAAAAAAAAATTTTTTTTTAAAGTTTATTTATTTTTCAGACAGAGAGAGACACAGCATGAACGGGGGAGGGGCAGAGAGAGGGAAACACAGAATTGGAAGCAGGCTCCAGGCTCTGAGCCATCAGCCCAGAGCCCGACACGGGGCTCGAACCCGTGGACTGCAAGATCGTGACCTGAGCCGAAGTCGGACGCTTAACCGACTGAGCCACCCAGGCGCCCCTATATGTGGATTTTTTTTTTTCAACGTTTTTTATTTATTTTTGGGACAGAGAGAGACAGAGCATGAACGGGGGAGGGGCAGAGAGAGAGGGAGACACAGAATCGGAAACAGGCTCCAGGCTCCGAGCCGTCAGCCCAGAGCCCGACGCGGGGCTCGAACTCACGGACCGCGAGATCGTGACCTGGCTGAAGTCGGACGCTTAACCGACTGCGCCATCCAGGCGCCCCTATATGTGGATTTTTGACTGTGCTGGGGGGACGTTGGTGCCCCGTGTTGTTTTTTGGTCAATTGGTTTATGTATATGGCTTAAAACTGAAGTTGCAAGGAAGCTGTGTGAAGGAAGTCTACACTCAGTGAAGTCGAAACTGTCTGAATTAAAAACTAGTTTCCTAGATTGGTGCTGGTGTCTCTGGCCTGTCTCCCGCCCTCCTGGGCCTCACTTTTCTCATCTATAAGATGGGGATAACGCCTACCTCTCTAGGCTCCTGTGAGGGTAACAACAGAAGATATACATAACGTACCTAGTTGTGCTGGGCACACGGTGTGCACTAGATAAATGACAGTCCCCATGTGGTGAGAATTCTGTCAACACCGCACAGAGAGCGCCTGATGGTGGGGCATACCACCGGGGAGGCGAGGGGCACCTTGCCTGGCCTGTGAAGAGCCAGTTCCCGGATCCAAGAGGGCAGGCCAGGGTCGGGAGGTGCCTGGCACATGCAGAGAAGGAAAACGAATCGAGGGTCCAGGCACAGGGAAATGTGAAAAAGACAGAGACTTGCAGGAACAGTGCACTGTGTGGGTCCCCAGTTTGGGAAGTTTTGACTCTTAACTAAAAAGAACAGAGATCTGCTAAAAGGTTTTTTGTTTTTAATTAAAATTTTTTTTAAACGATTACTTATTTTTGAGAGAGAGAGACAGAGCATGAATGGGGGAGAGGCGAGAGAGAGGGAGATACAGAATCTGAAGCAGGCTTCAGGCTCTGAGCTGTCAGCACAGAGCCTGACGCGGGGCTCGAACCCATGAACTGTGAGATCATGACCTGAAAAGAAGTCGGACGCTCAACTGACTGAGCCACCCAGGCGCCCCTAAAAGTTTTTCGACAGGGAGTGGTAGGCCCAAGGGAGTGTGTAGAAAATTCCCCTCACATTATCATGTCACCAGTGCAGTGTTTCAGCTTCTGGAGACCCCAGATGTGTCTGCCTGTGTCCATCCAGACTGTACTGGCCTCCTGGTCATGACTTTACAACTAGGTGGGCATCTCACGAAGGGCTGTGCTTCCCTAGCAATCCCCGTCTGGGCATCATTTCAAAAGTGCTTTCTGGAAACAACCATCTTCTGGTCCTCGATTCTAAATGCAGTTTAGGAAGAAAAATACCAACAAACTTTCAAGCTGAACTAGAGGAACTCGGACTAAAAACACAGTTTTGTGCAGGTGGCTACAGGCTCGGAGAGATTCGAAGCCTGCTGAGTTTTGAGGTCTGTTCCTGACATCTATCCCAGCATGTATAGGACTTGAAAAAAACATACCCACGATGCTAAAAATACTCCACAGTCTCCCCTGTCGGCAGGCTGTCAGAATGTTATATTCCGATTTTTATACTTCCTGCTGATATTTGGACATCTTCACAAGTATAGTGTTTACCATTTTTTTTTTGGTTTTGTTTTGTTTTTCTCTATAAAACTAGATCGTGGTGCACTCAGGCTTAGGGAGGGCAGCCTCGGAAAAGGATGCTGTGGCCTGTCATTCCGAGTTGCCGCGGGTAAATCATTCATCTGTGGAGTTGATCTCAGGTTTGGGCCCCTCTCGCCATGTAGGGGCGAGTTAGTTCTCTTTGCAGGATTCTCACCATGGCTACACCTCTTCCTGGGCCCGGCCAGGCCCACACGTCCGTTGGGCATAACCAGTGCTGTGATTTGTCACAGGGTCTGAGCTGGAGGGCAGTCACCGGCTTGCCAACCTCGACCAACACGCTGATTATCACCTCATTTTACAGACATGAAGACCGAGATCTCCAGGGTTCCTGTCTCTGAGTGGAAAGTGGAGATGTGACAAAGGTTCAGATCCTTGGACTCACAGAAAGTCTGCGTTCTGACCGCACTGGCTGGCACGTTTGTAAACACTCACGGCTCCCCTTGACCCCGCGTTCCAACCTGTAGCTTTCAGGTTAGACGGGTCCCGGGACACAGCCCTCGCCAGTATCCTTGACACCAATCGTTCCCAAAGCGACCAGACCAGGGGCAAGGTGTCCTGGCCACCTGACCAAATCTACCAGAACAACCACAGACTAACTGATCTTTGTTTCTGTTTTCAGAATCCAATCCACACAGTTATTCTAATTAATTAGTGAGAAGTACCGAGACTGCCTATAAACATAGGCAGATTTACGGCCCCGATGACTTTTTTTTTTTTTTTTTTTTTCTCTTGGACCCACTTAAAATTCTCAGCGCGTCCCTCATAGTTGGCAATATTTGGGAATGCTGCCTTTTACTGATGAGAAAAGGAGAAACTAGGTTCTGTACGGCACTTACAGAAACTCCGAAGCAAGCAAGCATTCAAGCTCCAGAATGCCTTCTAGGCTGGGTAGCTCACAGACAGCAAGGATCCAGACAAAATGGGACAACGGGGACACATGACTATGGAGCAAACCAAAACGAAGCAGAGGGAAACCACTAGCCACGTATTCGGATTCAGGTTTATGGTGGTGCTTCTTTCCGTCTGTCCTGTGAGTAGATCACAAGCCCACAGGCTAGTCTGCGGTTCATCCCAGCCAGCCTTCCAACTTTCAACCAGAGACGTTCTCTTTATACAGAATATCACGTGTTCACGGCAGCACTATTCTAACTTTTCACTCTCCTCGATCATCTTCTCTCACTAGTACGTCTGGAGTGATTCCACGGTCCCAACTTTGCAACCCCCCCTGGGGGCACATCTTGACGAGGGGATACTGCTGGGGTGGTCGGACGCGGTGCGTTGGCTCAGCATCGCAGCACGCTGACCGGGAGTCTGGACAAGCCAAGGAAGGGAAGGGAAACCCCAAGTCACCCCCGTAGCTGGTTACCGTTTTCTATGCCTGCTCCCTTCCAGTGAAACTATCTTTCAGGAATGCCTCACGCAAAAACTAACGATTGTCACTGGAGTCAAAAAAGAGGATAAACATGCCCAGCACCTGCGATGACTGCTCAGGTATTTCACGCCCCAGTGAGAAGGTATGGAAAGCAGGATCTCCTTGGAGCAGTTAGTTTGCTTTGACCAGATGTGAATATTAAGAAAAGTGGCCAGCGAGGTCAACAGCTCTTCTAGAAGCCTAACCACAGAGTGAATGCCGAGCACAGAAACGCGCGGGAGGGAGGTTTTTCCTTCCCAGAACAGCAGGTGGAATTTGGGGGGGAAAATAACCAGAGAACAAACAGAGAACCAGCCCGTAAACCCTGAAACTGCTCACCTCTGAGCTTGAGCCACCCCGTCAGCTGGTCCCTTTCATGTTTGAATTGTGCGTCCGTCCAGCGCTCCCAGGAAGGGACGGTGTTGTATGTCTGACATTCAACAAACAATATTAATCCTTATCATATGACTTAATTGAAGGCCTGCACAGGAAACTGGAAGACAAGGTTTCCTCTGCCCTCCCTGCCCGGAAGGGGCACTTCTGCTTATTTGGACAACTGTACGGACCTGGGAGGTGGACAGCCACTCTGTTTTTCACCCCTCGCTTCTTTCCGTGTGCCTGTCTCTACAGAGATGCGACTTCTGGTTCCATTTGCTTCTGTCAGCATTGCATACAAATGCCTATTCTTTCCCTCTTCAGATAATAAACTCCTTGTGTGCAAAGATGGTGCCATTTACACACGTGGAACCTTCCCAGGAGCGCCTCGGAGAAGGGGCCTCTATCCTATTCATCTTCTAGTACCTAGGAATAACTCGAGAACAAGAACGCCAGAGCGGCCCCGAACTTAGAGTTCACGTGGCAGTGAAAACAGTAATCCCGTGGGGCGCCTGGCTGGCTGGCTTCGTTAGCAGAGCATTCCATTCTTGATCTCAGGGTTGTAAGTTTGAGCCCTGCGTTGGGTGTAGAGATTACTTAAAAAACAAAACCTTAAGGATGCCTGGGTAGCTGGGTTCAGTGTCCGACTCTCGATTTCGGCTCAGGTGAAGATCTCATGGTTTGTGAGATCGAGCCTCAGGTCAGGCTCTATGTTGACTGCGTGGAGCCTGCTGGAGATACTCTCTCTCTCTCTCTCTCTCTCTCTCTCTCTGCCCCTCCCCTCTTCTCAAAAATAAATAAACATTGAAAAAAAAAATAAAACCTTAAAAACCGCCCAAAACAAACAGTAATCCCAAAATTGCTTGTTCTGAATAGAAGGCAATGTTCACGAAACCAGCCATCAGAGAGTCGGCAGTGCCTCCCGAGTGCTCCTTCTCTTTGCCAGCCGTCCCCGTCTTTGTGGCTGCCGGAAATCCCTGGCACCCTACCAGTCAAACAGCAAACATCCCATTGAAAAGTATTTGCCGAACACCCTCGGAGGAGCAGGCACAGGAAGATGTTTAGACACAGCCCTTCCTTACAGGAATTCACAACTGGGCACATGAAGAGACGATACCTAATAAGAAGCAATAAATCCTATACCAGGCACACATCCAGCTGGAGAGCTGGAGGAAAGAAACCTTGGGGGCAGGCTGGCCGGGGAAGCGCTCAGCCCGGAGAGTGGGGACCGAGGGCCCCAGGCTGCGCCAGGCCACGGGGGACTTTGTCGTTGAGGCTGTGTACCCGGCGGGAGGCCCCATAGAGGCTGACCTCCAAAAAGGAAGGACGGGACTCAAGATCCAGTGGATCCAGTGTCCCCCCTAATCGCCTGATCACGCCCCAGGCTTACAAGGCTGTGTCTGACTGCGCGTGGTTTCCAGACGGAGAGGTGAGAGCCAGAAGCGGGACAGCGCTGTGAGCCCCCTCCCAGCTGGCCCCTCCATCATGCTGTAGGACTGACTCTCGCCTCCTTCATCTCCTTCCAAGCCTGAGCCTTGATCGTATCACTCCAAATCATACCTGGTCGACAGTCTGTAAGGTATGACATCTTGTGGCCGCGTTCAGTTCACGCTGCTGGTGTGCTGCACAGAGCCCCCCTGGTACACGGCCCCCCGACGACGAGCAGCCGACACTGGTGGGCCTCCCTACCCCCTAGCTGTGCTGGGCCTTGCTCCACGGTGGGGCCACCTCAGTGGGACTGGCGGGCTCCAGAGCTGTCCTGGAATCAGGCTGAAGCAGTCTCCAGCCCAGACCCATCCTTGCTCAGCTCCCGAGAGCACGCCCCCACCACCGCGGGCACAGGGACCCTTGCCTCAAGCTCTGTTTCCAGGGAACAGGGCCTAAGGCTCCAAACGCAATGACACAGGCCTGCTTATTTGAAGTGGGCAGTCTTGAAACTGAGGCTCACGGTCACAGAGTCACAGTGACAGGAGCAGTCTCACTAGGAGCCAGGGCTCCCTCTTGGCATCGAGCATCACAAATTCCTCTCCCCTTCCTGCGGGGCTGAGGGGGGACCCCAGGCTCAGGGGCCCTTCCCTGATCCCCGGATGACTCTGTGGGGGAAGAGAGCACCAGATCTTCTTACATTCAGCTGGGCAAGGAGCGGAGAGGTGGAGGAGGTTGTTGAGTGCCAGATGGCGCTTGAGAAGGACGTGAGAACCTTCTCGATCGGGGTCATGGACTTGGCTTGAAGCTGTGGGTGAGGGAAAACAGCCCCTGAACGTTCCTAGTGAAGTGGGCTTTGTTTGGGGTGTTTCTTTTGAAATATCTGCACCTATTTCATTTACCATTTAACTTCTGGAACAATGACTTAGAGAGAGAGAGAGAGAGAGAGAGAGCGTGTGGTCGCTGGGGGGCACTCTGGCCGTCCGTGTGAGTACACGCAGCATTTAGTGACGGCTGTAAGATAAACATGCCCACGGGAACTGTGCACGGGGTCCCCCCTTGCAGGTAATCATTTCAGGTCCCGGGAGGTGTCTCCCAGGGACTTGCTCTGGCAGTTCCCTTCTGTTCCCTGGAAGCCCTCGAGGCTGTCACCGAGCAGTGTAGTGTGTCCTTCCCGAAACTCCTGCAGAGGTCTGGCTTGTGGATTTCTCTCCAGTGCGTGTCAAAGGCAAGGTGGACTTTGGGGCCGGGCTGCCACGGGCGCGCCATCGGTGGGCGTCCGCCCTGCCTCGTTTTCCTCCGTGGCTCACCCTGGTCTGGCCACGCTCACAACACATACATGGCAGCAGGCTCCTCTAATGTCCGTGTGGAAGGACTCTCATAGCCAAGAGAAATGCGCCCCCATCCCTTCTGGGGACTAGGGACTCTGCCAGATTCTACAGGCAACCTAAGGCCACTCGGAGGGGAGCCGTGCACGGTGTCTGGGCCCACGGGCAGGCCACAGCCACAGCCACAGCCACAGCCACAGCCACAGCCACAGGAATACACCCTATTTCTCTGGTATGCACTTGGTTCCTGTGTCACAGAAGTCACACACTTTATGTGATCTTCCCTGTGTCTTGCAAATCCCTGCTCCTAGGGGTATATTCCAATTCTTTACCATCCGATTAGTGTTCAAATAGGCAGAACATGCACACACCCGTTGATTCTGTAAGTACAAGGTCTGCTGTCCTCAGCACAATCTCCACTAAAAAACTATCCTCTCTAGGGATGGTGTCAGGGAAAAGCCATTCTATTTATGCTTTATAACTCTATTTTTTAATGTTTATTTATTTCTGAGAGAGAGAGAGCGAGCATGAGTGTGGGGGGTGGGCAGAGAGAGGGAGACACAGAATCAAAAGTAGACTCCAGGATCCAAGCTGTCAGCACAAAGCCCAACACGGGGCTCGAACTCATGAACTGTGAGACCATGATCTGAGCCAAAGTTGGATGCTCAACCGACTGAGCCACCCAGGCTCCCCTATAACTCTATTTTTTAATGTTTATTTATTTTTGAGAGAGAGAGAGAGAGAGAGAGAGAGAGAGAGAGAATGAGCTAGGGAGGGGCAGAGAGAGAGGGGGACAGAGGATCTAAAGCAGGCTCCACACTGAAAGCAGATGGCCCGATGTGGGGCTCGAACTCACGAACCGTGAGATCATGACCTCGAACTGAAAGATCATGACCTGAGCCGAAGTCAGACGCTTGACTGACTGAGCCACCCAGGAGCCCCCTGTTTTGATTGGAATAGAGCAATGTCCCTCCGTACTGTGGGTGCCTGATTGAGGCTTTGGGTTAGGACGGATCTGTGCAAACATTCCTGCCCTGAGGTGGGCAGGGAGGGGAGCTGTAGTGGGCAGCCCAGGGCTCCAGCAAAGGCTCCAGACTCAGGTAGATGCAGGTTTGAGCGTGGTCCTACCATGCACTAGCTGTGTGACCTGTGGCAGTTTTCATGAGTAATTATTCATTTTTCCGATGTAAAATGCAAGTAGGGATATCTATTTTACCGTACGATTGCTGAGTTTCAATAGAACGGTATATACAAATCCCAGCTAAAGGTTTATTAATCTCTGGTGATTCATAATAATGGATATTTGCTGTTTTTATTTTTTTACGTTCATTTATTTTGAGAGAGAGAGTGAGCACTAGTGGGGAGGGGCAGAGAGAGAGAGAATCCCAAGCAGGCTCTGTGTGTTGTCAGTGCAGAGCCCAACATGGGACCCAAACCCACCAATCACGAGATAATGACCTGAGCTGAAACTGAATCAGAAGCTTAACCAACTGAGCCACCCAGGTGCCCCTTACTATTTTTGAAATACATATTTTTGAAATAAGGCTAGTAGTTATTATTCATCCTATATACAGTCAAGTGAATTCCTCTGCACACAGTAATTAATTTTTGCTCAATGGAAAAAAGCATATGCTACATTATCTCTTCCTTCTCAAACTACTTTCACGTTCGTTACCCTGCTCAACTGTAAGGATGTCACCCTAATATTTCCTGGCTCTTGGGTTTCCTCTGAATTTTTGCCTTCCAGTTCATGTCCACTGCCACAATCCTGGTTTACAGAGGCATTTAAAATTTTTTTATATTTATTTTTGAGAGAGAGAGAGACAGAGGTAAATGGGGGAAGGAAAGAGAGAGGAAGACACAGATTCTGAAGCAGGCTCAGGCTCTGAGCTGTCAGCACAGAGCCTGACGCAGGGCTTGAACTCACCAACCGTGAGATCACGACCTGAGCCGAAGTCGGACGCTTAACTGACTGAGCCACCCAGGTGCCCCTAAAACAGAATTTAATATTCTTTAAAAGCAGAGACTATATAGCCAGAGTGCTTGGTGAATCCAGGCTTCACCCTGCCTGGCTGTGACTCTGGGCAAACTTTTAATCAATCCCAGCCTCAATTTCTTCCATTTGTACAATGGGGACAATAGTAGAGCCCCTTCATACAGTTATTGCCAGGATCAAATCAGGCCGTTCATGGAACATGCTAGAAAGGTATCTAGTGTGTGGTAAGTGCTCTAGCTAGCTCTGCCTGGATGTGTGCCTACCAGTCGCTGTTCTATGCAGGGGGGCTAAAGAGCTGAACCAGTGTGAGTTTCTGTGCTCAAGGAACTCACCTGCTGTGCCTGTTCCTTTAAATTCGTTCTCTCTGCTGGTAACAGGTTTTAAGCCCTTAATAGAACAGTTTTGATCACGTCTCTTCTCTAATGAAAAGCCTCTGATGGCTTCCCATTGTCTGCCAGATAAAATGCAGCCCCTTTAAGCCTGGAGCCAATGTCCTCTGCAATGCCACCCCAGTATTTGTACCTTTGAATCTTGCCCTGCTCATTCTGGTGAGACCTGAATTGCTGTTACCCTTTGAATGTCCTTCCCTCCTGCGCTTTCCGGCCCCCACTCCACTCCTGTATTCCCACCACAGACAACGCCCACACTGCTCCTCTCTCCCTCAACCCTTCTCCACATGATGTGCCCTTCTAGCTGCTTGGACTAGATCAGTCGCTCGATGCAATTCCTGCCACCAACCCCCCACCCCCACCCCCCCGTCCCGCTTTCTCCTTTCTTCCTTAATTTGCACTTCATTCATTTATTTCTTGAGAAGGTAATATATTCAGATGGTTCAAAAGTCAAAAGCTCCAACTGAAACTGTTTCGCTGACATCCTATCCCTCAGACACCCAGCTTTCTGCCTCACAGACATCCAAGGCCTTCCGGGTCTCATGACTCCTTTTAGAGGATGTTTTATGCATATACATGTTTTTGCACAAATGGGAACATGCTACATACAACATGAGCTTACTGCAGATACTGTTCTCCATCTTGTCCTTTCTCACTTGATAGGACATGGAGGAGAATGGGTCCGTGTCCATTCCAAGGAGATTCCTCCTTCCCCGGATGCCTGCGTTAGACTTCACCGATGGATCGTGGTGGATGGATTCGTGGGTCATAATTTAGTCAGCTGACGGCCACTTAGGTTTTTTTTCTGTGTTTTTGCCGTTACACGCAATGCTGTAATCTACATTCTTCACTCTACTTATGTAGCATGTGTCACTGGTACATCTACATACTCCCAACAGTGGACTCGATGGTCGAAAGACGTGCACACTTGGGACCATGACAGAGGTCATCACGGCCTCATTCGGAGAAGACGTATCCCATCAACACCGTGTCAGAGCGCCAGAGCCTTCTCACCCTTGACCGCGTCATGTGTCACGACGCACGTGAGTCTTGTCCGATCTGACAGGTAACAAATGAGATCCCGGAGAGTTTACTTTGCACGTGAGTCCGTACTTTGAGAATCGCAGAGAATCAACTAGTAACACGTTCGTACTTCTGGTACTTCAGGACAATTTTAGTGAGGTGGGGGTAGTGACCGCCCTTGTCTCATTCCTGATTAAACGTATTCCTGATTTCTGTTTCTGGTCTTTCCCCTTTAGGCTCAGTGTAAGTCTCAGAGTTAAGAAGTGGCGTCTATGTAGAAGATCTTATCATTTTTCTCCTTAGGTCTCTTGTGTTGAACTATACTAATCAGTTTCATAATGGTAAAACCATCCTTATTTTCCTGGAATAAGCAACACGTGGTCACGGGGCGTTTCCTCCTAATCCCAATTGCTGTAGTGTCCTGCCTGCTATTGTCATATTAAGGGTTGGCCCATCGCTCTTCAAAAATATCTGTTTGTGGTTTTTGTCCTTTGCTGAGTTTTATAACATCGGATGCTTGTGTTGGTAGGGTTTCCCCGCTCTCCCCGTCAACTCCACACTGTGTTCTGGAACAGTATTAACGGCACTGGGGAATCTGTTCTTAAAAGGTTTGGTAGAATTCCCCTGGGAAACTGTCTAGATCCTGTGCTCTTCACGTTCCCGTGTCAAGGAGTCACCCCTGATGGTTCCACCTGCCACCCTGACCTGCCACCCTGGCTGCTATGCTTCCTCTGGGTGACACCAAGGAGCTAGAATAAGGCTCTCTGGCCAGAGGTCACCCACACTGTAAAGTGACTCAGGACCTGATGCACTGTGCTCTCGGGGATTCTGCATCCGAGATGCCCACACAGAAGGAACAGAAAGTGGCCAGGGCTGCCCATCATGAAATGACGGCTGGGTGGCTGCAGGCACTATAGTCACAGACTGAATTTAGACCAGCCATTATCTCCATGCTCTCAGAGGAGAGCTGAACATGTCATTGTGCCTTTAGAGCAACAAGGTCTGAGCTTAGATCTCAAGTGTCTCTTCCTTGAAATAATATTAAAAAAAAAAAGAAATAATATGAAGAACTTAAATAGGGGCACCTGGTGGCTCAGTTGGTTGAGCGTCTGACTCCTGATTTCAGCTCAGGTCATGATCTCAAGGTTCATGAGTTCAAGCCCCACAAGGAGGGTGGGGATTCTCTCTCCCGCTCTTTCTACTCCTCCCCGCTGCCACATGCATGCATGCTCTATCTCTCACAAAATAGATAAATTAAAAAAAAAAGAATCTAAATAATATGAGAAGATATGGCTTAGCCATAAGGAGTGCAGGTTTTGGTGCTGAATAGGCCTGGGTTTGAGCTCTGGTCCCATCTCTGTCAGCCTCTTGACGCCCAAGCCAAGACACCGAACTAGCCTGGAAGGCTCCTCAGGGCAAAAGCCCCTCTTGATATCCTGAGGCTCAAAGACATTTATGAAAATAAATGGGTTCTGTAACCTACTGTCCATATTTAATGATTCAAAGTTAGGGGCATTCTTCTGTAAATCTTTTTTTTTTTTTTTTTTCCCCACAAGCCTTTTGATTTAGAATTGGTAGGCTGAAAATAAATGAGAAAACTGATTGTCTCTGTAAAGTGTCACTGAATTTCACAGGAATGTATGTTTTGACCTACACAGCCGAATGGGAAGAGGGCTGCATTAATGCGGGCAGCACCTGGGTGATTCAGCCCACGAGTTCCTACTTTTGCTTTCTGCCGGAATGCAAAGGTTTTCATCATATTTATTTTCACAACATGTTACTAAGTAATAGGCCACTTATAGAAAGCAAATTAATAACTATCAAAACACTACATTTAATGACTAGCCTACATTTTTAAACCTACGCTACCTGAAAATCTCTACTCGAAGTGCTATTTTTAAAATGTCAATCCTATTTTTCTCTCGTGTTCTACCACCCTCTTGGGACTCAGTGAAGAAAAGAAGTAAAAATAACCATGTCGCTGGACTTGTCATTTAACGACTTCTGGAGTCTAGTCATCGCTGCTTGGGTAAACCTGCCCTTGTCAACGTTCTTCTTTGATGTTATCTGTAAATGAAGTCAAAGGACGATGAACGTCCAAGAAGGTGATGCTCTAGACACGTTGCAATTTTCTGACACAGCTTCCTTTTTAATAGCCTGGATTTCTCACGTAAGAGGGAGACAGGCTGGCCTGAGAGTTGTGTTTTCTAGAAGTCTGCATAATTACTGAGACTCATCACGAACTTCCTCTTGTGTTTACATAAGATTATAATACTCCCAATATCCTGAGAGAATTCCCTAGGTTTTAATTTTTTTAAATGTGTATTTATTTTTGAAAGAGAGAGAGAGGTTGAGCGAGCAGGCAAGGGGTAGAGAGAGAGGGAGACACAGAATCTAAAGTAGGCTCCAGGCTCTGAGCTGTCAGCACAGAGCCCAACATGGGGCTTGAACTCACGGACTGAAAGATCATGAGCTGAGCCGAAGTCAGACGCTTAACCAACCAAGCCACCCAGGTGCCCTAAGAATTCCCTAGATTTTATTTTTTTATTTTTTATTTTTTTCAATATATGAAGTTTATTGTCAAATTGGTTTCCATACAACACCCAGTGCTCACTTCCCTAGATTTTAGAAGGCTGGGCAACCTCTTTGATTTTGCAGCCTTCGTTCAAACAAGCGATCCTGTATGAGCTGAGAGTCTGGGTCTAGAGGGAGGCCTGTCGCCGGCTACTGGAAGCCAGGGACAAAGCCTCCTGTATCCTAAACTGTCCTGGTGAGTCTTTGCGATAGCTCCAGCATGGGCTCCACAGACAGTCCCAGAGAGAAGTTAGTTTCACATCTGCAAAAGTGTTTCTCTCTTCAAAAACCATTCCTTTCTACTAAAACAGTTCATGTATTTTTCAATTTTTAAAAAATATTTATGTATTGATTTTGTGAGAGAAAGAGAGGGCATGAGCAGGGGGAGGGGCAGAGAGACAATCCCAAGCAGGCTCTGCACTGTCAGCGCAGAGCCTGATGCAGGGCTCAAACCCACGAATCATGAGATCATGACCTGAGCTGAAATCAAGAGTTGGACACTTAACCGACTGAACCACCCAGGTGCCCCTGTTTATACATTTTTCTTAGATTTGATCAGCTTAGTCAATTACTAAAATCACTCAAATTAAGAAATACCAGAACAAGAAAACACATTGAAATAGTGGGCTGGGGGATCTCTATCTGAGTTTCTCAGGGTCATTGCCAAAGTCCTCAGAGATGTGCTTTCACGGAGCAAGGCGGCCTCTGGACAGGGGACTAAAGGGTCCATGTGACCTTGAGCACGAGACTGGCACCTGCTCTCCTGCCTGGCCCTACTTGGTCACGGGCACAGTTCTGAGGCCCCGTGTGGCCCCGCTGGCCTCCCCAGCCTCATCTTGGGCCTTTCCCTGCACCCTCCCTGCTCTCCAGCCCTGGCCGTGTTGGTCTTTCCACCCCTACCCTGTTTCTTTTCCCTGCGGTCAGCTCGGACTGTTTCCTCTGCCTGGACCCAGCTTGCTGCCCATTCTTGTTCAGCCATACACAGCCATCCCTCAGATGTCAACTCCACCTTCTCTCCCTCAGGAAGTCCCGCCCAGTCCCCATCTGCCTCCGCTTCCACTGTGGACCCCATGATTCCCACACGCAAGGGCGTTTCTCCAGTTGTGGCTTCACTTGGTTCTATGGTTCCTGGACCACAGGGCTCCCTCCCCCTTTGCAAGCTCTGCAGAGTCTCTTTTGCTCATCCTGTCCACGGGGCCTAGCCGAGGGCCCGACCCATGAAGTATACTTGGTAGAATATAAACTGAATGTTATTAATAACAGATATCAGTGACAGGAAGAAAACACAACCTCCTAAATCTTAGTCGTGATTCTCCCACTAAATGACATATGAGGTACTGGTGGCTGCATTTCTTTGCTCTTTAATTTCTCACCCTGTGAATATGCACAATAATAATAGCATTCAAAGGATATTATAAAAGCGAAATAACATATTATGGTAACTGCTTGGGATTAGTTAAAAAAATTTTTTTAAGTTTATTTTTTGAGAGAGAGAGAGAGAGAGCATGAGCAGGGGAGGGGCAGAGAGAGAGGGAGACCCAGAATCCAAAGCAGGCTCCAGGCTCTGAGCTGTCAGCACAGGGCCCAATATGGGGCTTGAACTCACCGACTTTGAGATCATGATGTGAGCCAAAGTCGGACGCTCAACCGATTGAGCCTCCCAGGTGCCCCTGCTTGGGATTAGTTTAAAGGATATCTGAAATGCTTCAAATTTCTTTGATAAACTATATTACTGGTGTGTCTGATGCCAGGCATTTGAGCTGCATGGACTAATTTGTCACTTCCACCCTATCGGTTTCTATCTGTATATTTAGAAACAATTAACAGACAAGCATATTTGTAATAATTTATGGTTTAAAAGGCTTGTATACCTTTGATACTGTGCTTGCTGCTAAATGCAGAAATGTCGGTATTCATACTTAAAAAAAATTTTATTTTAGAAAGAGACAGCGTGAGAACAGGGGAGAAGGGCAAAGGGAGAGAGGGAGAGAATCTTAAGCAGGACCTGTTCTCAGCACAGAACCCCTCTGGGGCTCTGTCCCACCACTGTGGGATCATGACCTGAGCTGAAATCAGGAGTCGGACAGCCACCCAGGCTCCCTGGTATTCACACATTTTAATTAGAATCAGCTTTTTGTATAGTGTTTTGTAGTTTACAATGAGCTTTCACAGACATTATTAGGGTTCCATCTCCTGGTTGAGATAATATTAGGCCCAAGATCACGGGCCTAGGAAACAGAGAGCTGATACTTGAGCTGAGATCTTCTGCCTTGAGTGTGGGGCTCAGCTCAGACTCCCCGAGCATCCCCGCCACCTGCCTGGTTCCTAGGCAGCTTTCTTCTCCTTGCAGCTGCAAACACTAGAGAAGGGGGACACTTCTTTCCAACTGCTGAGTGTCAGGTTCTTGGGCTACATATTTCAGCCTTAGCATAACTTGAGGCTGGGTTTTAGAGTGTCCCTGAAGCTCTTCTCATGCCCAGCTGGGGTCAGGGCGATTTTGGCCAGATGCCATCCATAATGGTAAATTCCGACCACTGTGATGTGTGGGTGCCCACTCTCTTTCAGATGTTGTCCCGGCTCCTTTTTATCCATTTATATGTCATTTTTACAATAATCCTGCAAACTAGGCGTTACTGTATCCATTTTACGGTAAAGCCGTGGACTTGCCCAAGGTCAGGCTACTTGGTGCTAGCATTAAGAATCGAAATCAAGTCTGTCCAGGTATAATTTCTTCCTAATATCCTCCTTCCTCTTTCACTCATACCAGAGGATCCAAGTGCAGAAGAGAAAAGAGTGATCTCAGACAAAGTGTGTGTCTGGCTGATACACAGTCGTGGCCACACCGGTGTTCAAGGCCAGAGTCTTTCCTGAGTGTTAGCAGCCCAGCCATGTCTGCTGGTAAATGCTTTCATACTGACCTCTGACGTAAGGCACACACTTAGCACCATATAGTTTGCCCACAACCTAACTGGACGTTTCCAAACAATTAGCTGGTGTCCCTGCCGATGCCAAAGCTTCCATTTCTAGCTACTCTAAATGGGCCGTGATAGATGGAATGAGCAAATGTTTGAGTCACATGCAAACACTGAAGGAAGGAAAATAGTCGTGTTCTCAGTCTTTCTCAAAATTAGGGGTATGAGAATTAGAGGTGCAGATGTTCTCCCCTAGCAGATTAAAGGGGTGGCTGCTTTCGAGGTAGTTGCTGCTGTGCCCACTCTCCCCCTCCCTCCCTCCTGCTCCCAGCAGTGGAGGTGAGGAGGGGCAGGAGGGCGAGTCCAGCTGAGATCCAGCAGGAGAGGCCTGGATCTCACTTCCTCAGCTGACCCTTAGTCATGCTTCCCTGTGTCACATCCCTTCTGTCCTCCCTTTTCCTTTTCCTCCACAGGACTCAGCACCACATGCTACACAATGTATCCATATTTATTATCTGTTTACTGTTTGTTTTCTGCCCTGAGGATGGTGAGCTCCAAAAGGAAGGTCCTCCCCACCCCCCACTTTTTTTTTTTGTTTTTTGTTTTTTGTAAATTGCTATTACAAAGCGCCTAGAACAGCATCTGGCATATGACAGGCACGATGCGTATTTGTCGAAAGAATGAATGAACAAATGAACATGTAGACAAATTAAGCCTTCTTTCAGGTTTACGTGCAAACAAAACCCTAAAAGCACATCTGGTCTTAAACAAAATCCTCATCGTTGGTGAACTGAAAGCAACAAAGTGGTCATTCTACCTCTGGCATGTTCTGGAATGACGGTGGGGTGGGGGACAACTTCGATATCTTTTGGGTATTCAATGAAAATGTAAATTAATGGTGTAATAAAAAAAAAGAAGACGTCATGTTCTTTTCTAGCCTTGTTCTCTCTGGTTTTCCATTGTAACTCACATTTATCATTTGCAAAAAGCTTTGCATAGAATAATAGTATACCTGTTTTGAGATTACATGATGATACGTGTATGTGTATATATATGTAAAGTACTTAACACAATGTGTGATACACCATACGCATATTATCTATTATTCACTCAATCAATCTTTATTAAAAAAATGGTATGAGGGGGCGCCTGGGTGGCTCAGTCGGTTAAGCATCCGACTTCAGCTCAAGTCATGATTTGGCGGTTCATGAGTTGAAGCCCCGCGTCAGGTTCTGTGCTGACAGCTCAGAGCCTGGAGCCTGCTTTGGATTCTGGGTCTCCCTCTCTCTCTGCCCCTCCCCCGCTCATACTCTGTCTCTTTCCCTCTCTCTCTCTCAAAAATAAATAAAACATTCAAAAAATGATAGGAAGTCAACAGGAATATGAAAAGATGCTCAGCCTCATTTATTATTAGGGAAATGCGAATAAAAACCACGAAGAGATACCACTTTATGGCCACTGGGGGTTAGGCATGATACAAAATAAAAAGAAAAAAGAAAATAACAATTGTTGACAAGGATACGAAGAAATCAGAACCTTCATACACTTGGTTGGAATGTAAAATGGTGCAGTGAGTTTGGAAAACGGTGTGGTGCTTCTTCAAGTGGTTAAACATAGAGTTTCCATGGGACCCAGTAATTCTATACGAGGTACACACCCAAGAGAAATGAAAACATATGTCCATTCACCAACCTGGACCCAAATGTTCTCAGCAGCATTATTTATAAGAGTCAAAGGGTGGAAACAACCCAAATGTCCATCAGGTGATGAATGTGGTATTTCCATGTAATGGATTATTATTTAGCCATTAAAGGTGATTAAATAATGACACGTGGTACAATGTGGATAACCCCCCACATCATTACGCCATGTGTAAGAAACAGGAAGCAAAAGGTCACGCATTGTATAATTCCATTTATACGAAGTGTCTAGAATAAATAGACGGAAAGCAGATTGGTGGTTGCTAAGGGCTGGAGGTAGGGGGATATGGGAAGTGACTGTTTAATGTGTATGCATTTTGCTTTTGGGGTGATGAAAATATCTTGCAACTAGGCAGAGGTGAGTTACCAACATGGTGAATGTACTAAATGTCCCTGAATTAAAATGGTTAGTGGTTAATTTTATGTTTTGTAGGTTATGTAAATTTTACCTCTGTTAAAAAAAAAAAATCCCCCAGACTGTATGAAGCACACATGATAACTATTTCCATTTTTTCAAATGAAACTCCTCAGACACAGGAAGGTTAAGTAACTCATTGCGGGTTTCACAGGGAGTTAACGGAAGAGCCAAAATAGGAAGGTAGGCAGTCTGATTTCAGAACACGTACTCGAACAACTACACGCGAATGCCCCTCTTATTATTCCTTTCTCCTATTCTTTGATTTGACAAGTGACAAGAAAAGCTAAGAGCCAGGTCTGAAGGAGGAGGAATGGAGAAGGAAAGGGATGATCCAATATACACTTAAAGGGAACGCATTCATGTGTGCGATTAAAGAAAAACATCATCTGGTTGTGCAATACTGTGAAATCATGACGGATGTCAGTTCGTGAGAGCTCTTGAAAACTGGTCAAAGAATTTACCTGTTGTCGCTTCCAGCCCTCTAATAAAATGACCAGTGCAAAATTAAGTGAGTTACTTTGAAGTCATTTTGCTCTTTGGCAACTGATGAGGGTTATGATGGACACAGAGTGAGCTATATAATCTCCACCTTATATTTACAGCTTTATTTCCGAAAGATAAGCAATTTCAAATAACATCTGTGTCACATAACTGCCTATTTTCCTGAGGGAACACAAGGATAATATCCAAAGCAAGTTCAAATCATGTTATAACTAAGACTTCAGATAGATAGCAATAGTGGCAAAGCATGATTAAAGACCACGGGTAGGGGCGCCTGGGTGGCTCAGTCGGTTAAGCGACCTGACTCTTGGTTTCAGCTCAGGTCACCATCTCACAGTTCATGAGATCGAGCCCCGTGCCTGGTTCTGCACTGACAGCGTGGTACCTGCTTTGGATTCTCTCTCTCTCCCTCTCCCTCTCTCCAGCTCACTCTCATTCTCTCTGTCTCAAAGAAATAAATAAACAAACAAACTTAAAAAAAAAAAAGACCACAGGTAACTAAACAAGTCCTTTGTCAGCTGATAAATTATTTTACCCCTTGTAATCCGACTGGTTGAGAAAGTCTGACTGTGCTCTCATCCCTCAGGCTTACCCTGCCGCCTTCCAGGTGTGGTCAAGGTCCTAGACAAAGTAAACAAAAGCGCTTCGAGCGATGGTCCAAATTACTTAAAGCGAGCTTCTGGCCACACAAAATAATTAGAATCACTTAAAAATGATATAAATAGGGGCGCCTGGGTGGATCAGTCGGTTGAGCGTCCGACTTCGGCTCAGGTCATGATCGCATGGTCTGTGGGTTCGAGCCCCGCATCAGGCTCTGTGCTGGCAGCTCAGAGCCTGGAGCCTGCTTCGGATTCTGTGTCTCCCTCTCTCTCTGCCCCTCCCCTGCTCATGCTCTGTCTCTCTCTCTCTGTCAAAAATAAATAAACATTAAAAAAATTTTTTTAATGATATAAATAAATAAAAACAAATGGCACGTACTAGGTTCAGTAGCCAGACACCCAGTTTATAACTTCAAAAATATTTTGGAATGATAAGACAAATTTTAGAAAGATGTTCTATTTTTATCTTCATTTTTTATTATTTATATACATATATGCACACACAAGGTTTTCTTTTTTTTTGAAATAGTGATTTTCTTTTCTTTTCTTTTCTTTTAAATATGAAATTTATTGTCAAATTGGTTTCCATACAACACCCAGTGCTCATCCCAACAGGTGCCCTCCTCAATGCCCATCACCCACTTTCCCCTCCCTCCCACCCCCTATCAACCCTCAGTTTATTCTCAGTCTTTAAGAGTCTCTTATGGTTTGCCTCCCTCCCTCTCTAACTTTTTTTTTCCCCCTTCCCCTTCCCCATGGTCTTCTGTCAAGTTTCTCAGGATCCACATATGAGTGAAAACATATGGTATTGGTCTTTCTCTGTATGACTTATTTCACTTAGCATCACACTCTCCAGTTCCATCCACGTTGCTACAAAAGGCCATATTTCATTCTTTGTCATTGCCAAGTAGTATTCCATTGTATATATAAGCCACAACTTCTTTATCCATTCATCAGTTGATGGACACACAGTTTTCTTGATTATTATATATTTTCAATCCTTGAAAGCAACAAACCTCTTTTCCTCATTTTTAGGGAGCACCCCAATATTTTGTCTGTTTGTTGGGCTATCATCCATAGATCAGCTTGGGAAAGTACCTTCGTTTTTTTTAAAATTTTTTAAATTTACATTTATTTATTTTTGATAGAGAGACAGAGCATAAGTGAGGGAGGGGCAGAGATAGAAGGAGACAAAGAATCGGAAGCGGACTCCAGGCTCCGAGCTGTCAGCATAGAGCCTGACGTGGGGCTCGAACTCACAAACCGAGAGATCATGACCTGAGGGGAAGTCGGACGCCTAACCGACTGAGCCACCAAGGCGCCCCGGTACCTTTGTTTTTATGCTCCAAACAGGAGAGATCCTGGTTCCAAATGGAAATGTCAAAAGCATTTTTATTTTAGCTCTCTCTGTATAAGATGTGTGCTGAGACATTATCACCTTCCTGTAAACACTGGGACCAGTGACTGAAAGTTATGCATCTGGTTTTCGCTTTGGCAGCTTTCTGTATGTCCCACACTTGTCCCACACTCACTCATCTCTACCCTTGCAGCTTCTATCTGAATCTTAAGTCCTTCAAACAGCCTCCTACGGAATCATCCAAGTTTTAAAAATACTCTTGAATGCTACTTGTCTTCAGGGAGCTTTCCCCAGGCAAGTTTCAGCCACCAGAAATACAAGTGCTCATTGGCCACCTCCACTTTTAATCAATATGCTAACGAGATTGTGTTCAGTTGAGGGTTTGGTTGAAATTTTCCACTGAGATGAGTCTTACCTACTCTCTTGATGAAATCTCATTCATGTAAGTGTCAGCTTTTCCAAGAAGCCTTCGCTTATCATCCTAGGTAATGGCGTCCTTTCCTCCCTTTCCCCCTCTCTCCCTCCCTCTCTTCCCCTCTCTCTCCTTCCATTTTCCTATCCATAATGTTTATTGAGTCCCACCTATGTGTCAGACACTGGGTGAAGCGCTTTGTCAACTACCCCTGCCTTTCATGGTTTATAATACTCTTTGGCCATTAACTGTCTTTCTGGTGGTGATTTCATACCACCCGCACAGCTACACGCACCTTGGTTCAAGAACTCTTAACTGATTCATGGCTGCATACACAAGTCTGTGGTACAGGGGAAGGAATAGAGATGGGAGCACAGGCAGAGTTAGGACAATTAGTGCCAGGCTCAAGAGAGCAGTCGATGAAGCCAAAAAAGAGAAGGGAGAACACTGGAACTTCACAGAAGCCGGAACAACTGGACTAAAATTCTGAGTAGCTTATGAGATTTAAGATCACCTGAAATGATCCCTTCCGCGAAACTTTTACATAAAAATTACTTAATTCCATACATCTGCTGACATATTTAGGGGAACTGATGTCCACAACTAACTTGGAAATGCATTGAATAAATATGATGGGTTGTTGGATGGATAGATGAGGATATGTACTATACCAAGTACAGCACAACACTAATTATTCACTCTAAGAGGTTTGTTTAGGGATGCCAACTGTAAAATTCTTTGTTTTTGAGGACTGAAAAAATTTTATAATCAGTGTTGGAAAAAAGCTAGTTATGACGTAAAAAGAGATGACCTCTTATTTTGCCCACTGGTCAATCTATGAGCAGACATGTTTACCCGTCAATAGAGTCTATGCACACAAGTGTGTGTGTGTGTGTGTGTGTGTGTGTGTGTGTTGTGCATCTGAGAAAAGGTCCATCGGTTTGCAAAACCCATTAATGTTGACCAGTTTCACAGGGCATATTGATATATTAAGCTAATGTGCATTCAGTTCATTTATAGTCTTCCTTGTCTTCATATAGTGAAGAGAATTCTTGTCTAAAGGAGGGAGTGTTTTGGAAATAGTAATTCGTATGAGACTTACATAAAGATTTCTGTGTAAAACTGAGGTAGTTTCTGAATAGATTTCACGATGGAGCTGCTAATCAAAAAAGGTCAACTTCAAATCTAAAAACCCCTCCGTAGTTTTTGTGTGTGCAGAGATATTTCAGGAAAGCATGAGGACTCATGATCATTTTGACCATTTCAAAGCCATTACTGAAAGGCAAGGATTTATCCAAGGGACACTCATGTTCAAGGAGGCGTCACTAAAGTAACTGGAATATGCTGGAGAGTGTCTGAAACACTTAGTGCTTCTGGATCGATAAAATATATTTCCATCTGCAAAGTCAAGAGTGAAGGGCATTACCAGAAAGAACTGCATAATAAGCCTGTTAAATCTTCGCAGACTTTATGAATGAAGTGACATCTGACACACTGTGAAAGAAGGACCCGACAAAAACTAGGAAGTGGCTTTTACTCTTGAATTTGAGCAATGCAATTTATAAAATGGAGCTATTAACTTTAAAATGTCTTCCACTTATCTGAATTCTTTTGAGTAGTGCAGCATTAAGCTTTCACAGAGGGGAGGAAACATACTAGTGCTCACAGTAAATTTTCCACGTAAAAATATTTCTGATATCTCTAATAGCCTTAGTGATTTAGAATGAACAGACTGGTAAAACCTTTGGAATTATATTTCTTCTTTGGGAATAATAACGGCAGAGAGCCCATGTTTCATGCTGGATATGATTCCTTAGACATGAAACACAAGGCAACAGGTGGTTTGGAAAGTATTTGGCCTTTTTCATTATGAACCCAGGTGGCGTTTTCTGTAAATCACCTGAAGGCTAAACAGAGCCCATAAAAGTTGAGCACTTTGGCATTTGCCTTATTATCATTTTTTTTTAACATGCCCAGTAGAAGCTTTTACACATCAGACAGAACAAATGTAAGCTTAAATGCCTACGAGTCAATATATCTTGATAAACGGTCTCATTACAGGGACATGGCCACCATGACAGATGGTGTTGTTTAATGCTTTTGAACCATAGAGATGTCAGAGTTTGTTTAATAAGAAACCAGATGACTTGAACAGACAAAAGTCTTCACATGAAATTATTATTTCTTTAGCTTCTTTACATTTGGACTCCTAGGGTATGGCCAAGAACTTTCCAGGTGCGATCAACAAAGAAATTCATACATAGAATAAAATGTGTATCTCGAGGATAACCAGGGAACAATCCACTTAAGCTTTCATAAATCACTGACTGTTCTGTTCACACGCTGCATGCATTTTTCAAGTGATCAATCAAGTGGGTATTAGGAGCCAGCTCTGTGCCCATTGCTAGGGTGAAATGTAAGAGCCCTAAAAAGCACACAGCATGGCCTTTCAAGAGCTTGTAATCTGGCTGGAAACAATTAGTGAGTGACAAAAGATCCAATATAAAAGAGTATTAATGACAGCACAGACTATAGAAGTTTATTATTGATGAGACAAAGAAAGTACACAGAATTGATACAGTACTTGCTATAAACTCTCCTAACAGTTATCAAGGCACTGCTAACCTTTGTCAAGTGAGATCTCCACAGCACTGGCAGGGTCGAAAGCTCATGGAAGAAAGAGATTCATCTGGGTCAATTAAATTCAATATGCATATTAAATAGCTTACATAGGAAATATAATTTCTTCCCTTGTCGTATTTCCCTTTGGAGGAATATCTCCAGTCTTACACAAAGGAGAGAAAAAGCAGGAATCACGGAATTTAGTTTTCAAATCATCTTTATAAGGTCCTGTATCTTTGATGTCAATTGGAAAGGAACAGCATGTGGATGATTTTAGATTTGCTAATTTACTCTTATGTAACTACATTTCAAAATATTCACAATACACAGCTGGCTCTCAATGCATATCTGTCCTATATTCCTCCTAATAATTATTTGCAAATCTGATCACCTTGTAAAATGACTTCCTTGTCATTATTTGCAAATCTGATCACCTTGTAAAATGACTTCTAAAGTTGCATAGTATGACCCAAAGTAACTTCCATTATAAAAATACTTTGAGCTCTATTTTACAATAGAGTTCACTATTTCACTGTTCCTTACGTAAAAAGGAAATATGAAAACATGAAGCAATGCAATTACAAAGTGGGCAGAGGATCTGAATAAACATTTTCTGAAAGAAGACTTTCAGATACATAAGCAGGTACATTAAAAGGTGCTCAACATCACTTATCATCGGGGAGATGCTAATCCAAACCACAGTGAGATGTCACCTTATACCTGTTAGAATGGCTATCATAAAACAGACAGGCGATCACAAGGGTTGGCAAGGATGGGGCGAAAAGACAACACGCGTATTCCACTGGTAAGAACGTAAGTTGGTGCGACCACCACGAAAAATTCTACAGGGGTCTTCAAAAAATTAAAAATAGAAATACCATGTGATCCAGTATTTCCACTACTGGGTATATATCTGAAGGAAAGGAAAACAGTAACTCAATATATGCAACCACATGTTCACTGCAGCGTTATTTACAACAGCCAAGACATGGGAGCCACCTAAGTGTCCACTGATGGATGAGTGGATAAAGAAAGTGTGGTGTACGATTTCACTTTTATGAGGAATCTTAAAAAAAATAAGCAATATCAAAAAAGACAAGCTCATAGATACAGACTGGTGATTGCCAGAGGTGGGGGGGGGGGGGGGAGATTGGCAAAATGGGTGAAGGAAGTCAAAAGGTACAAACTTCCAGTTATGAAATGAGTAAGTCCTGGGGATGTCAGGTGAGTACAGTTATAGCATGGTGATTATAGTTGACAATAGTGTATTATATATTTGAAAGTTTTTAAGACAGTGGATCTTAAAAGTTCTCATCATAAGAAAGTTGTAACTACATGTGGCGATGGGTGTTAATTAGACTTCTGGGATAATCATCCTGATATATACAGATATTGAATCATTACATTGTACACCTGAAACTAATATGTTATGTTTCAGTTATATCCTAATTAATTTTTTTTAATGTTTATTTATTTTTGAGAGAGATAGAGACAGAATGTGAGTGGGTTAGGGGCAGAGAGAGAGGGAGACACAGAAGCAGAAGCAGGATCCAGGCTCCGAGCTGTCAGCACAGAGCCTGATGCAGGGCTCGAACCCATAAACCATGAGATCATGATCTGAGCCAAAGTCGGGCGCTTAACCAGCTGAGTCACCCAGGTGCCCCAACTCTTTAGGAATTTAAAGCCACTTTCTCAAATATTCATTTAGTTGTGAAGGAGGTATTTAAATTTAAAAAAACCAAAACCTCACAGGATGAGACCAAAACTTTGTAAGAGACTAATTTTTAGTCATAAATGGTTTTGCTATATTAAGAAAAGCAAAGAAAATAAGCATGGTATGGTAGCATTCAATTTAAGAAGTTCTAAAAAGAGCAAAGATGAACATCTCAAGGAGCAGAAAGAAAAAAATGTGAAAATAAAGTAATAAATTTATCTTAACACAGAAAAAACAAAAAATAAGTATAGTAACTGTCCAAAAAACCCCAACAAACTATGTTAATTTCTTTTAAGAGGCATTATGAGAAAGTGAAGATACAAGTAAAAATTACCATGTAATAAACACTTGTCAATACGTGAATTAGAATGTGCACAATGCTAGACAAATTTCCTTTAGTAATACTGACTGCAAACTTGTTTTCATTTCCATTTAATTTCTTGAAAGTAATTTTTTTCTTATTTTAAAATTGTAATTTATTTTAGGGACGCCTGGGTGGTTCAGTTGGTTAAGCGTCCGACTTCAGCTCGGGTCATGATCTCAAGCCTCGTGGGTTCGAGCTCCGTGTCGAGCTCTGTGCTGACAGTTCAGAGCCTAGAGCCTGCTTCGGAATCTGTGTCTTCCTCTGTCTCTCTCTCCCCCTCCCCCGCTCATGCTCTGTCCCTCTCTCTCCTTCAAAATAAATAAACATTAAAAATATTTTAAATTTCAAAATATTTTCAACATTTAATACAATATACACAGTACCATGAGAATCATATGCCTACCCTCAGGTATAACAAATTTGCATTTTTCCCTATGTGTTCCAAATTAAATATCGTTATAATTTAAAAAGGAACTATTAAGATACAATTTAAGTTCAGTCCCTCGATTCCATACAGTCTGTCCCAGAGATAACCATCATCCTGAATTCTAATCCTTTTAAATCAGATCTTCTCAGTTGACCAATACATGGATGCATTCATGAATAATGTATAGAACTGTTTTATGAGTTTTAAATACATATGTGTGTATATATATATATATATATATATATATATAAATTATCAAAATAGTATGTAGTTTTATGATCTGCTCTAACTATTCAACATTGTGTTTTTGCAATTCATACATGATGGAACACAGATCTAGAATGTTCATCTGAGCCACTCTTCAATATCACTGTTTGAATAAAGCATTCCTTATGAATCCATTATAATCTCGAAAGTATTTTTTAACGTGTCAAGTTACTCATTCATTCTCTTTTACTCATTCATTCATTCATTCATTCACTGTTCATTTATTTTTTCCAGTTTTATTGAGACAGAATTATCATATGTCATTGTGAAAGTTTAAGGTGTATGGCATAATGATCTGACTTACATGTATCGTGAAATGATCACAAGAGGTTTAGTTAACATCCATCACCTCCTATAGATAGAAAAAAAGAGGAGAAAAAGAAGAAAAACACTTCTTCCTTGTGATGAGAACTCAGGATCTACTTTCTCAATGACTTCTGAATATACTAGACAGCTGTGCTGGCAATTGCTTGAAAACATTTTATGTCATGATTGGAAGTATTTGCTTAATAATTCTGGAGTATATGAAGAATGAAGAAAATAGGAGCGAGTGGAACAATTGAGATCGGCTGTCCATAATCCAAGCTTCTACGCGCATCTTTTTCATTTACACATTACTTTCTGGAGAATTTACTGGCATTGTGGGTCTGAATGCTGGGTCAAGAGGCCTGGAATCTCATCTTGGCCATTAGCTACGACTTTATGGTCTTTGTTTCAAATGAAAAACTCTCTCTCTGAGGGAGGGAGGCAAACCATAAGAGACTCTTAAATACAGAGAACAAACTGAGGGTTGATGGGGGAACAGGGGAGAGGGGGAAATGGGGGATGGGGATTGAGGAGGGCACCTGCTGGGAGGAGCACTGGGTGTTGTATGTAAGCGATGAACCATGGGCATCTACCCCCCAAACCGAGAGCACGCTGTATACACTGTATGTTAGCCAACTTGACAATAAATTATATTAAAAGTAATAATAATAGGGGCATCTGGGTGGCTCAGTTGGTTAAGCATTGATTGCAGCTCAGGTCATGATCTCACAGTTCATGAGTTCAAGCCCTGCGTTGGGGTGCTCTGTGCTGACAGCTCAGAGCCTGGAGCCTGCTTCGGATTCTGTGTCTCCCTCTCTCTCTCTCTGCCCTTCCACGGCTCGCACTCTGTCTCTCTTCCTCCAAAAAGAAACATTAAAACAAATTTTAAAAAATAATAAAAGAAAAGAGAAACTCCCTCTCTGGAAGGACAGGATATTACTTGTATCTGAAACCGCTCAAAACACTGTAATTGAAGACCTGAATAATATGCCTTGTACATAATCATTAGATCAGAAGGGACCCGAGAATCGTTTCAAGAGGTGGAAACAGGCTGAGTTGTAACGACTAGACCAGGCTCCCATTACAGTTAAGGGCAGTGTCACATTCACCACGTTTTCAAATTTGTCACCCAGCCTCCCCCTTTCCTCTGCTTCTCTTCTATGAAACAAACATAGATGTAAAAAATAAGCCTTTCCCAAGATACTCAGAGCACGATTCCTTGACTTGGTGAGGAAAAGATCTCCTTTACAACCCTTCAACACATTCAGTGTTAATAAGAATAGAGTGAGTTACTGGGTGTTGAATGGGAGCTACTGTCATGTGTTTCTGCTCTTATGTGACGGGTGACAGTGAAGATGACCCAATCAGCACTTCACAAATGTGAGCGTGCCTGCAAAGGAGCTGAGGATTTTTTTTAATTTTTCTTTTAACGTTTATTTTTGAGACAGAGAGAGACAGAGCATGAACGGAGGAGGGTCAGAGAGAGAGAGGGAGACACAGAATCCGAAACAGGCTCCAGGTTCTGAGCTGTCAGCACAGAGCCCGACGCGGGGCTCGAACTCACGAACCGCGAGATCACGACCTGGGCCGAAGTCGGCCGCCCAACCGACTGAGCCACCCAGGCGCCCCGAGGATTTTGTTCAAATACATGCTCTGCTCCTGGGGGCTCAGGTTAGGACTTCAGATTCCTCACTTCTTTTTTTTTTTTAAATATGTTTATTTATTTATTTTGAGAGAGACAGAGATAGCATGAGTTGGGGAGCGGGGAGAGAGAGAGGGAGGCAGAGAGGGAAATCCCAAGCAGACTCCACACCGTCAGCGCAGAGCCTGGGGAGGGTTCGAACTCACGAACCATGAAATCATGACCTGAGCCGAAACCAAGAGTCAGACGCTCAACTGACTCAGCCACCCAGGAGCCCCGAGAATCCTCACTTCTAACGAGCTCCCAAGTGATGCTCATGTTGTCAGTCACTTTGAGAAGTGAACGTCTACCAGATGGAAGGAAAGCCATTTGGGATGAAGCCTTTCATTTAGTCACTAATTTTATGGAGACTCATCTCTAGGGGGAAGGAAATGACACCTTTCCTATGCTAGCTTTATGGAACAGAGCAAAGACTCAGCAGGCAAGCAGATGGCAGCCACACTTCCTTATACACGAAGTTCTAGGCCACTGCTGAGAGCCACACACGCTTTCTCCATATCTACATTTCCATGATCCTGGTTCCTGAGAAGGTGTCAAATTTTGCTATTTATTTCCTATTTGGAAAGGGCTGTGGGAGTTTAATATGTTGCAGAAAGGGTTTTTCACCGAATGTGATTAAAATCAAATCTGGATTCCTAAGGAGCTAAATTTCATTTCTTGGACAACTGCATTAGATGGAAAAGCTTCTTCTCAAAGGAGTAAGAAGAGGCTTAAGCCTGTTTTCTACAGCTTTGCTTGCTCCTGCCACAGAATATTGGAAGATAAAAACGCTTTGCTTGTAGGTACAGTCATTTAGTAAAGAGACGCTCCTTCTTGAATAAGAAAAAGATGGAAATTATTTTTTCTTAGAATTTCTATATTTCGGTGATGGGAATTCTACCTAAACAGCTAGTTGTTTCTTTCTTTTTTTTTTTCAACGTTTTTTATTTATTTTTGGGACAGAGAGAGACAGAGCATGAACGGGGGAGGGGCAGAGAGAGAGGGAGACACAGAATCGGAAACAGGCTCCAGGCTCCGAGCCATCAGCCCAGAGCCTGACGCGGGGCTCGAACTCACGGACCGCGAGATCGTGACCTGGCTGAAGTCGGACGCTTAACCGACTGCGCCACCCAGGCGCCCCAACAGCTAGTTGTTTCTTAATGAAGGATTAAAGATCACTAGATTGCTTTCTTGAGTTTTTTTTAAATTTCTGAAATCAATGATTAAATTTGCTAGGTAACCATTACTTCTCAACATGAATTGCAATTTTTTTTATTCATTCAGCTCATGTTATGTATTTCACTAGGAAGTAATAGCAGTAAGTTTACCTAATCAATATTATTTTTCCTAAGCCAGACTTGGTTTTACTCACTTCTTCTAGAACTTCACTGTCCTTTGGGATATAGACTCTGAATCTTAGGGTTTATGACAGATATAAGAGTGCCACATGTGTCATAGATGTCCATAGTCAAGAAAACATGGATGTTGCTTTTCTTCTGCTTGATATAAATACGTGGAATGGTAGAATCAGTATTTTTTTCCATTATGGGTAATTCCGTTTATATCTTAACAATGGGAACATACAGCAAATCATATTGTTAGAGGCTGGTATATCCCATACTTGGAAACCTACTCTCCATAGATGGCTTGTTACAACAGATTTCCCACCAATGATGTGAAAGTTTTGAAAAGATTATATACTCCTTAAGTATTTCCCCAGTAATTCAGCAAATTTATATTAAAAGTGTGTGGTGGGGGTGCCTGGGTGGCTCAGTCAGTTGAGCTTCCAACCCTTGATTCTGGCTCAGATCATGACCCTGGGGTTGTGGGATTGAGTCCCGTATCAGGCTCTGTGCTGAGTATGAAGCCTGCTTGACATTTTCTCTCATTCTCTCTCTCTCTCTCTCTTTCTCTCTCTCTCTCTCTCTCTCTCCCCCTCTGCTCCTCTCCCCTGCTCATGCTCTGTCTCTCTCTAAGAAAAAAAATGTTGAAAAAAAAGTGTATGGTAAGTGTACAAAAGGGATCAAATACATTTCGATAAGAAAACTAGGGCTCATGAGTCAAACATAGCAATTACATCTATTACTAACAGCCAACATCCATTGGGCACTTACTAGCTGTTTTCCTGATATGCTCTTATTTCTTTTTCTTTTTAAAAATTTAAAGGGTATTTATTTATTTTCAGAAAGAAAGTGCATGTGCAAGTTGGGGAGGGGCAGAAAGAGAAGGAGAAAGAGAATCCCAAGCAGGCTTTTTGCTGGCAGTGCAGAGTCCGATGTAGGGCTTGAACTCACAAACCCTGAGATAATGACCTCAGCCGAAATCAAGAGTCGGCCCCTTAAGTGAACGAGACACCCAGGCGCCCCTATTCTCTTATTTCTTGGACAAACTCTATGAGACAAATGCTGTTGTTATCTCATTTACAAATGAGGAAGTTGAGGAAGGAAGAGTGGAATCTACAAAGTTACACAGCCAGTGAAACAATTAGCTTTATTGATCGAGTCAAAATCAAGCAACTTCAAACGTCTGTGCTTTTAAATACTACCCCAGAATAATTGGGGCGAATGTCAAAATATTTTAATGGGAACTCTTAGTATTTTACTGCATGATAAATATCTGTATTTTACTTCTTGAAAATTTTATCATTTCCTATGACACTTTTTCTAGTATTCAAAGAGATGAAGTCAACAACTCCATTATGCAGTCAGGATTTTGGTTCTGTTTTACGACTCAACCCCGAGCATGCGATGCACCTATAATAGGAAATGTCTGTAGATGGAAGAATGTGGCTGTTGGTCTTAACTTCGTGCTACAATGATACTTGAATCATCACCAGTCATAAAGACTCCGAGGACCGTGAAGCAAATATGCAAAATCAGAATGGTATTCAGCGTTTTCCTCCATTGATGTGTTGGCTTTGCTAAAAACAGCCCAGATTTTGCCTGAATTGTAAACTAAGCAAATACGACTGGAGGGTACACAGGGAACAGATGTTGATTTTTAAAAGACCACTTATCCATCATCACTTTTTTATATAATCAGCTGAAACCAGCATTCGATCCCTTTTCTTAAAATTGTTGAGAGTTTATCTATGAAGACTAAGCCTCAAAGATTATATGGTGAAAATGGAATAATTTCTTTTCAAGACTCTATACCGTAATGATGATTTGGTGAAGCTATTTATAGATGATCCAATTATTTTCAATCTTATTGGGCCAAGAATGTGGGGAATTGTATTCCTGTATGTGCTGTGGGAACACCATGACAGACATGCACCATAATTAGATTGAGTCAAGGGGCATTTATTTATTTACTTACTTACTTATTTATAGCAAGCCAGGGAGGGACAGAGAGAGAGGGAGAGAGAATTCCAAGCAGGCTCAGCACTTTCAGTGCTTTGGCTTGGTCTCAGCCAGTGTGAGATCGTGACCTGGGTTGAAATCAAGAGTCTGACACTTAACCGACTGAGCCACCCAGGCACCCGCTACCTATTCTTAATAATAAACAATAGGTGTGTGTTACTCTGTTATACACACACATGGAATACTGAGATTCCCTTGCAAAAATAAATTCAAATATGTACAAATACTTCTGAACCAGTGACGAGTCTCTTCCCAAGTTGGAGAAATACAGCATAGGAGTTCAGAAACGGAGACCAAAGCCTGCTCTTGCTGCTTCCTAGGTAGGAATATCAGTCAGGTTATTTAGCTTGTCTACACCTTAGCTTCCATTTGAAACATGGAGATAAAATCTCATGAAGAGAAATGTTATGACAGACCACCTGACATAATACCCAGCTGTCAGTGAGTTGCAGTGGTTTTCTATAATCTTTTTTGGAGAATCATTAAAATCATATACAGTTGACCCTTGAACGACACGGGTTTGAACTTCACGGGGTTCACTTACACATGGACTTTGTTTTTCAATAAATACACATACAGTTCTGTAAATGTATTTTCCCTTTCTTATGATTTTCTTAATGTTTTCTTTTCTCTAGCTTACTTTATGGTATGAATATAGTGTATTATACATAGAACATAAAAAATATGTGTTAATTGACTATTTATATTGTTGGTAAAGCTTCTGGTCAACAGTAGGCTATTAGCAGTTAAGTTTTGGAGGAGTCAGAAATTCTATAGAGATTTTCAACTGTGCAGGGGTCAGTTCCCCTAAACTCTGTGTGGTTCAAAGGTCACCTGTAAAATCAACCTGTGCCCCAGGGTGTTTGGGAAATACTGATGAGTAAAGTATATTGTAATTTGCTATGAGTCTGAACCAAGCAGTGAAAATGACAGAGCGAACCAAGATAATTTTGAGGTCAATCTATTTCCAGAATAATTTTGAATGTCAGAAAAGATTGATCAGAACTCCCTCTCCTCCTTTTTAAAAGCATGGGAGGTGGGTAGGAGATGGGCTAGATGGGTCATGGGAATTAAAGAGGGCACTTGTGGTGAGCACTGGGTGTTGTATGTAAGTGATCAATCATTGGGTTCTACTTCTGAAACCAGTATTGCACTGTATGTTAACTAAGATACAAAAAAATAAAAAAAATAGATATTTCCATACACACACATAAGCATTAAGGTAGTGATTGATTCCTTATTTGAGTCAGAGCCAATTCTATTACTGGATAATGAAAATTTTCTGAATTAGGACAATGTCTCCCCAGCCATGGATAGATGGATGTTATCTATTATAATTAGGCAAATTTATGCATAAAAGTCTTAACAAAAAGGTATTTTTAATATGAGGGTAAAGACTGTGTTAAATGGCGGTTATTTCTATTTCTTTAAAAAATTTTTTTAACGTTTATTTTTGAGAGACAGAGAGACACAGAGCATGAGTGGGGGATGGGCAGAGACAGAGGAAGACACAGAATCCGAAGCAGGCTCCAGGCTCTGAGCTGTCAGCACAGAGCCCGACGTGGGGCTCAAACTCATGAGTCGCAAAATCGTGACCTGAGCCGAAGTCAGATGCTTAACCGACTGAGGGTGGTTATTTCTGTTTCAAAGAACGAGACCAGCTTCTCACTACCATGAACTCGTGTAGTTATTTTTCCTTTACTTGTTTCCCTCATGTAGTTCAATCCTACATCTATTTTTGTTGTTGTTATTATTGGTTCAAGAAATTCATACCAATAAAAAAAATCAAAACCTTTGTAAGTAATACTTAGATGTATTTATATCAAATATAAATACTTATGCTATATATTATTTTGATTATCTGTTCAGTGATTTCTGAGTCAGGGCATAGATTCTAACTGTCTGAAAATACTCCTTCTCTCTATCTGTCTGAAATATACAGACCCTCTTCTTGTAGCCATGCATATGACCACCTCGCTAAAAAGACTTAATTTCCTATCATCCTGGCAGTCAGGACTAAGTTTGGCTAATGAGAAATAAAAGGAAGCACTGAATGTATTTACAGAAATTTCCTTTAAAAGACAGGTGGGATACCATACCTGCTTTCATCTTATTTTTGAAACACAGATGTGATGGGTGGAGCTACAGCAGCCACCTTGGATTATAATACCACGGATCAAATTCTATGGTGAACAGAGCATAACACTGGAAGGAGCATGAGTACTCTATAAAAATACAGTCATGTCAGTCCCGGCCTGCTTCTAGACTTCTTTTACATGTGAGAGAAACAAGTCATCATTACTCAAGCTTAAAACTCTGTCTCCCACAGCTGAACTTAGCCTTAATCAATGTACAAGGTATTTTTTAAAAAGTTTATTTATTTGAGAGAGACAGTGTGTGTGTGGGGGGGCGGGGAGCAGAGAGAGAGGGAGAAAGAGAATCCCAAGCAGGCTCCACACAGTCAGTGTAGAGACCTATGCAGGGTTCAGTCTCCATCTCACGGACTGTGAGATCATGACCTGAGCCGGAACCAAGAGTCAGGCGCTTAAATGACTGAGCCACCCAGGCGCTCCTCAATATACCAGGTATTTTATGTAGGGTGCTCATCCAAAGACATTCTATCGAAAATGGATTTAGTTTAGGAATTACTGTATGCCATATATCTTCCCTGGGAATTCACCATTCATATTAACATAATAACATACTAAACACTCAGAGAATCCTATAATAGAAGGAAGATGTTTGACTTCATTAATGCATTGATTCCCAAATGTATATGACCAGAGGTTTTTAAATGTTGGGAACAACACTTACTAATATCCTGGATTATTAGTTTTCCTTCCACACAGTGCACTCTGGGAAATGCCGATCTATTTCTGTTCCTCTGAATTAGCATTTGTCATGAATTGTCCATATTGCTCAGTCTTTTGCTCACTTGCTGCTTGGGGGGACCTGTCCCTCAGTTTTGTCTCAGATCTTGGCAAAGCTGGCACTTCTGGAATATTTTTCATCATCTGTCCGTTGATGCATTAGACTGAGAGTCTTTTCTTTCTGTGACATGGAGGCGATTAGTTTGACTGAATTTAGATCAAGTCTGTTGGATTTTTCTTGAGTTTATAACAACAAACTACTAGGTATATACTAGGAGTAATAATTTTCCTTTACGTCTAGATAAATGTTCAGGCCAATAACTACAGTAGTCCCAAGAATATAATTTTTCTTTTGGGCCCTTCAAGAGAAAGCATTTTCTGGAATTTACTTTAAAAATGACATTAACACTGCCATCTATGTCAGAAAATTTACAAGGAAACAAAGTGCACATTTATTATATCAACAGGATCCCTGGCCTAGAAAATGTCTATTAAATCATAGCTTTAAAAAAAAAACTATAAAATTAACTTTAAAATCACTGAGCCTGAGGTAAGTATATCAAGAGACATGTTCCTCTTCCACAGTTAAAATTTCATTAGTGTGGATTGAAAAAAATGTTCCCACCTATCTGTCTATTGATAAATTACTTTCTACCAAACCTTTATTCTGTAAAATCAATATAAATTTAAGATGTATTTCCAGAAAGGCAATGCTTAAGATGCTTTTTCTTTTTTTAGAAAAGCAAAAGGGAAGTAAGGTTAAAATCAGTAAGGTTAAAGTCAGTAAGATCTATCTGGAAGTATATGGCTGACAGTGATATATAAATGTCCACCCTGGAAGTATGTTTTGGCATGTATCTGTAAAACAGGCCAGAAATTGGAATGTGGTCTAGAAGACCTAAGCCTTCAATTGTTTAGTGGATGTTCTTTAGATATACCAAAAGTTTGTTTTCTTTTATGCATAATGTATGTCCCCTTATGAAAAATTGCTTCAGAAAGAAAATTATGCCTTGTCCATGTAGTGAACTCCAGCAACTTAAAAAGTATTCTTCAGGTTGACGTAAGGGGTGGGGCAGCACCCAAATGATAAGAGCTGGGTCGATGACATACTGAGTGAAGCAGGCACACTACAAGATGACAGGGCATGGTGGGAACCTTCTGGAAACGTGGCACTGTTGACCTGTGGATTCAGGTCCAGCGGTGCTGGGTTTGTCTCTTCAAGAAAAGCACGTAACCATCCCGATTTTAAGATATTGGCAACTAACGATTTAAAAAGCAATAACAAACAAAACCCCCCACAAAAATGAGCAGGGTAAAAAAAAAAATCAACCCAAAACTATAGAAAGCCAACAAATTTGTGGTTCAATTCCTAATTTGGCCCAGGGGATGCAGTTTGCTCCACCTTGTTTATACCATCCTATTTCCTCAGTCAACACCTCACTGGGGAAGAATTTCCTACAGTTTTCTAGCATTTCTTTCTTAATTGGCTCTGTCACAGGCATTATGTAACTTCTGTATCCTGCGACTAAATGGAAAATAAGGAAAAACTCACTGTGAATGGACTACAGCCTCTTACCTGTAGATATCAAGCCATTCAGCCTATCTGTGACCTCTGTTATCTTTAAAAGAAACATATTTTAAACAGATTAAATCTCCCCTGAATCTGGAGGTTAGAAAAAAAAAATTCCAGAATCGTCTATAAGCACCTTCCCTTTGTTGGCATTGCATTCCATCTACAACTTTCTCAGACCATCTTCTCCCCACCCCTGCACCCTGATTAACAAAATGGGTATCAGTGTCTTGGTTAAGAGCCTTAGCATTGAAGTCAAACGCATGGGGTGACTTTCTGTTCTGCCACTTTCCAAGTAACTCAGGATAAATTATTCAGTCTCTTTGCATCTCAATATCCTTATTGGTGAAACAGGCTGGATAATAACATAATCTACTTATGGGAAGGATAGAACCGAATAACAAATCACAGTTCACTCCATTTAATAGTAATTATTAGTAAGGGCAACCCATTTAATGATTACATAGCTGTAATTCTCAGGGAATTCTCCGTGAATTCAAGTTAAAATGGCACCCATTAGCCTCATTGTTTGGGCCTGAGCAATCAAGTTTCATCTTAAATGTAATCTCAGACTGAATGGGTGTAGTTTGTTGCATACAGAGAGGGGATTTCCTCTCACTGCCTTTATTCTAGACACTGCGTTTTCCCCTGTAGTCTGGGATCACCTCTGCCATAAGAAATAATAGGTACACCATACCAATGGCTCACACTGAACTCATTAATACGTCAAATCTTTAAACCTTGATTTTTGTATTCAAGCGTAGAACCTCACATCTTATCCCTCTTAGGCCTCAGTGAAAAAATACATAATTTCAGAAAAAACTGGCAGCTAATCTCTTCTAGATATAAATGACCTATCCACGATCCGTTGAAAGAGAAACTAAAGCTAGCATCTTTAGGTTCTGGTTTTTAAACATTTACCTATTTCATATGGAGTTTCCTTAGAAAATTTAAAATAGAATTACCATATGCACTTGTAATTACACTACTGAGTATTTACCGAAAGAAAATGAAACCAGCAATTTGAAGGGATACTTGTACCCCCATGTTTGCTGCAGCGTTATCTACAATAGCCAAATTATGGAAAGAGTCCAAGCGTCCATCAATTGATGAATGGATAAAGAAGATGTAGGATGGGGTGTGTGTGTGTGTGTGTGTGTGTGTGTGTGTGTTTGTGTGTGTGTGTGTGTGTGTGTGTAAAATGGAATATTACTCAGCCATGAGAAAGAATGAAATCTTGCCATTTGCAATGGCACAGATGGAGTTAGAGAATATTATGCTAAGTAGAATAAGTCAGTCAGAGAAGACAAATACTATATGATTTCAGTCATATGCGAAACTTAAGAAATAAAACAAATGAACAAAGAAAGAAAGAGACAAACCAAAAAACGGACTCTTAACTAGAGAGAGCAAACTGATGGTCACCAGAGGGAAGGTGGGTGGGGGGATGGGTGACAAAGGTGAAGGGGATTAAGAGGACACTTATCATGATGAACACTGCGTAAAGTATGGAACTGTTGAATCACTGTATTGTCACCTGAAACTAATTTAACATTGTACATCGATTATACTGGAGTTAAAAAAACTAATCTTTTGTCTGTTTCTTCCTTTCATTGGGAGAGGAATAGGGGCACAGTACTTCTATGTGGACAATTACAGTTTTTTAGCTGGTAACGTGTGGAAATGCGACAGGTACTGGATTACTATCTGTTAGTGTGGGCTATACTTTTTCTTTTACTGATCGCAAAATCTTGTGCTGGATTCCTTCCTCTGTCTATATAAGACCACTGCTGAGTCATTCATGCCTTTAGCTAATCTGCTACATCAAGGCTAATAAGGCCTCAAAGGGATGCTAAGAAAAGTGAGAATCCAACAGAGTTTATAGCTTAATGGAGTAGGTAAGAGACATCTATAAGTAATTATGACATAAATTGTCATGGGTCCCTAGTGCTACAATACCACATTTTACAATTCTGCTGAAGTTTTGGAGGATGGGCAGAATTTAGTCAATAGAGGTAAGGAGTATGGTGATGAGTGTATGGTCAGGAGGATTAACACAAGCGAAGCCACAAAGTCACCAAAGCATGGTCCTTGTTTTGGGGCAGGACATCTATATTGCCTGGAAAGTAAGAAGTAAAAAGACCTAAAAAAGCAACAAAGTAACTAGGAACAAGAAAGCCACATAAGGGGTTTTGTCCTTATTCAGGGAGTGGTGGGATCAGATCCCCTGAAGTTTACAGAGGAGAGGAAGGAGGTGACCACAAAAGTGTAAGCTGTGGTCTAAAGAATGGTTAAAACATGGAGGGTCTAGGGGAAGGAAGACCATTTAAGAAGAGTCTATTGCTATGGTGTAGGTGAGGGGTGATAAAGGTCTGAGTCTTGAATGGTAGCCGTGAGAATGGAAATCTAACAGTTCCTGAGATATTGGGGCCATTATTTTAACACCTCTCCCCTCCCAAATCTGCTGCTATCCCTTATGTTTAGTGTGTGTGTGTGTGTGTGTGTGCGCACGTGTGTGTACATGCATGTGTGTGTTGGGATCTTAGATGATCCATCCAACTTTGGGATTTTATGAAGACATTTGGATTCCTGATAACTCAAAGTGATCAAAATCCAGGCCAAAAAGATGCCTCTAATTCTGTACTCTTGTAATGTGTTGATCAATCCTCCCCCTTTCTTTCCTTTTCTCCCTCAGCTCTCCCCACCCATCATCAACAACGTAGAAGAAAATGGGATTTAAAGGTGACATATTATAATTCCATGATATACAACAACCATAGGACTTAGACTCAAATTCTAGCTTTGTTTAGTTATGTAACCTTAAATAAATCTTTCAGTATGCCTGAACCTCATTAGTAAAACATGGGGCAGCCCATTTCAGCATCACCTAGAGATTTTCAAAGTACACAGCCTACCCTACAGGTGTCTCCCCCCTACCCCCAGCAGCTGACAATCCCTAGAGTAAGTGAACTCCAAGTTTCCTTCCAGATATAAAATCTTATTATTCTAGAATTCTATTTTGCACAACTTCTCTCTGGGCTACTTCCTCATTCTACCCGGTTTACTTCCTGTTGTCAGGAACTAGAGATGGCCACTACTTTCTGGGGCTTCTGAGACTGTCCATCTTCCCATCGAGATGAAAATAAGCCAGTTATGCTAATGCCTTAAATGGTGCTATTCAAGAGTCACACATTACTCTGGACTCCAAGTAGAAAATGAAGTGCGTCTAGTCAGCTTCTGTGGCCTTGATCATCTCTCATTCTTTGAGTTCAGTTTCTACCTTGATAGCCAAAGAATTTAGGATGCCAAGTCCTACAGCCTTTTGGGTTTCTAACCACGTGGAACTTCTCTTCATTGCAGAAAAAACTGGGGTCCTGCACATCTAATGAAAAAAACAGCAGGTCAACAAATAATGGAGTTGTACTCTTTGTTGTCCTCCCTTAGAGAGAGCTGACAGTCTGTGAATCTGCACACAATAGAATTCTACAGTGAACTGTAATTGATCATTGAAAATGAACATCGTTCTGTTTTGTCAAAATGCAACGTAAGGTTCAGACATGCCTCACCAAACCCCACATTTCTTCCAAATTCATCTCCAGAGCACTCTGGCTCAAGGTTCATACCGAAAGTTCTGGCAAATTGTCCCCCATGTGCCAATATCTAACACATACTACACTGGTATTATTCAAGGAGAGGCTGATTCCATGAGAAAATTCAGCGTTGTGTAAGGAGCTTGATCACACCTAAAGGCATTTCTCAGCCTTTACGGATCAGTAAAAGGCAACACTCATGTTCTCAATGCTTGCTCAGTACTGAAGAAGACACCGCGGGTCAGTTTTGTAGCAGACAAGACAGGCAGGGTGTCTTGACGTACAATGTAGGTGGGTGGCTTCTGATCAATCTGTTCTGGTAGCTGGGCCTTTGTAAATGGCCTAAAATTATGATGATTCCTCCGCGTCTGCTGCTGCCCACACGTGCACCATGAATCAAGAGACAATCACTTCCTATGCCAGGGTGACAGCAATGAATATTAATCACCCCAAAATGGAACAAGCAGTGACCGTGCTCCGTCTCTGAATAGCATACTACACATCGAAACAATCCTCGACGTCCTGAAGCGAAAACACCACACTAACTCTTTTTCTTATTCTAACTGCTGCTCCTCGAGTTGCCAGAGGAGCATATAGATGCAAGAGTGAGATTTCTGTTGTTCCCAAGATTTTGTGTGATTTGGCTTTTAAAGCTGGATCATGGAAACTTTTTCTTTTCATTCCCAGAAAAACAGTCTGTACCTTGGTCAGCAACAATTCCGAGGTCTTGCCATACGTCAGTGGTGTCCATTTCCTCTGCCCGAGCCGCTCCTCTGGGCCAGGGGACCACATTTTGACGTTAACTGTAACTTACTTGTTTGCATAACTGGAATATTGTTTTGTGTATTACCGTCACTGTCTTCCAAGTATCAGTTTATTAGGAGTTAAACTGGAAGAACCAGACTGCTTCTTTGGGCATGACTGAGAATAGGAAACCAATGCCGTGTGACATGTCTGAGTGTTACAGACCAGTGATTGGCTCTTAAATGAATTATGAGGCCTAGAGATCATGTTAATGGGGAGAATTCATTAAGGTACATGCTGTCTTACGGTAACTGACTTCCCATTAATATCTTTAATGGGATGCAAAAAAGAGAGACCACAATCAAAACAGACTGATATGTTTCCAAATGTACATACAGCATAAAGATAAATTTATGGGCAATTATCTGGATGAATATGCCCAAAATTGAGGGAGGAGAAAACTCTCTGGGTAGGAGAGTGAGACTGAGTGTTGGTCAAGGGAGATGACAGTTCCACCTTTCCTGTTTGAAGTTTTTCTTTTTTTAATTGAAAAATTTTTTTGTGATGTTTAGTTTTTGAGAGGCAGTGAGCAGGGGAGGGGAGACAGAGAGGGAGTCACAGAATCCAAAGCAGGCTCCAGGCTCTGAGCTGTCAGCACAGAGCCTGATGCGGGGTTTGAACCCACGGACCGTGAGATCGTGACCTGAGCTGAAGTTGGACACTTAACTGAGTGAGGCACCCAGGCGTCCCTGAAGTTTTTAGAGTAAGAATTCATGCATTATTGTTGAAGTTAAAAATAAATAACACTTGTAACGACTGCATTAATGGATTTAAAAACCGCGGTGTGAGCTAGATTGGGCTCTGCACTGGGGGATGACATTCTTCCTCGTGTGCTGGGAGAAGAGCCTGGGTCTACCTCTTTCCTCTCTCTTTGCTTCAGCTCTGGCTCCAGGAGTGCTATGGAAAAGAACTGTCCACACCTCCCCCTGAATTCAATATCAAGGTTCCCAAAGCATTTATGGCCCAAGCTGCTTCCTGGTAAGCCACGTCCTCCTTGCCTCTCTGTTTAAATGATGGATATGAATAAGTGGACCCTCATGAGGTTCTTCTCACTGACTTTGATATTTTAAAGCATATAAATGGTAATGTTCCTAAGCATCCTATTCTGCCTTGGGTAATGCTTCCCAAAGCCCAAAGAAAAATCTATCCCAATAAAACCTAAAAGATACGGTTGACCAGTATGCAGAACCACTGGAATAAATTATGTATCTCAAACCAAATATACAGTCTGTAACACCTTATTATTAAATCATCTCAAAAGACTTTCATTTGTGAGGCAGATCTAAGGGCAATGAAAGTGGCTTTGAATTAAGAGCTTCAAGAACCACCTGAGTTCCAGTCCCAGTCCTATTAACCAGCATGACCTGATTAATGAGCCTTAATATTCTGATTTACCAAGGAAGGCATAATAATACTTACCATGCCTATCTTAAGGGGTTATTTGGAGAATCAAGTGTTTTGAGAATGCCCTGGAGGGCAAATCAAATGGAAGGGGGTATTTATTTTGCATTCTGTATTTTCAAAGATGAATCTAATGCTCCCTTCTTTTTACATGACCTCTTAGAAAATCTGTCCCCAACCAAGTTTGAATTTTTTAGATGACATGATGCTTTGCTTGACATCTTCCTTAATCTAATTTGAATTTTCTTGGTTCTCTTCAGAATAGATAAAAGAATATCTAGCCGCATTTTTTCAGAAGTGTCAGTCTCCCAGAAAATAATTTCACATTTCTGCAAGGAGAGCTCACTTCTTTACCTATGATAATATTTTACACATAAAAGGACCCCATTGTATTTTACAGGGCTCGTGGTTAACAGTCCAATAAGAACTAGGTTCTGGGGACCCTGTCATATATTAGGAGATTCTCTGGATCTGCAGGCAGAAGATTCCAGTGTCTACTTTGTCACGAACCAGCTATGTGACCAGAAGAAACCTCTTGGAGCGTGGTTTTCCTCCCCTACGATGGGCTAAAACATCATAGGCTGGCAGTAAGGAACAAACAAGATCAGGTGCTTGCAAAGTGGGCATGGCAATTTTAAAGAGTTTACAAATGTTGAGAGGAGCAATGAAATAAGGAATGTGTTCTGCTTGCCAGTTACAGCCGACATGATACCTATATATTGTGGTGTTATCCCAAACTGGGTGAAAACAGATGGTGTTTGTGGTGGAGCTTGGAATCTTCAACCACACACATCTGTCTCCAATCACATCGCTTCTGTCTGCTCCGACACCTTCCGTGGGTCCCCACCACATAGACTCAAGTTGACGCTCTGTTGCCTACGCTTGTCTGACTCCACGCTGCCCTTCAACCTCGTGTTCCAGGCTTCCATTTATAGACCCCATTCTTGGTCAAAGTGAACGTCTTCCCATCTGCCAAATATTCCCTGAATTTTCCAACCTCACTGTGTATCCACTGCTAAGAGGGCTCTCTCCCATTTAAAAATTCTTTTTCCTATTTATTTATTTATTTAGAGAGAAGAAGGGGTAGAAAGAGAGAGACAGAGAGAGAGAGAGAGAGAGAGAGAGAATTCCAAGCAGGGTTGGTGCAGTCAGTGCAGAGCCCGATGCAGGGCTCAAACTTTGGAATCATGAGATCATGACCTGAGCCGAGACCAAGAGTCGGATTCTTGACCGTCTGAGCCACCCAGGCGCCCCCTCCCGTTTTTATACATCCTGGTCTTAAGGACTCAAGCCAAATGTCACTTCCTTCATGATCTTTCTTTGAGTCATATGTTTTGAAGTATGCTCTTCTTTAAAATTCCACGGAGGTTTGCCATTTTACGATTTCTGCCTTTTAAGGTTGTTATCTATCCACACGACTTATCCTCACAATTGCATTGCAAACTCTTCTAGGCTGAGTCAGCCTGTTTCAGTCTCATTGTACCTGCACAGCTTGGCCCGAGGCATCACACTTAATAGAAACTCAGCAAATGAGGAATGAACGAATGGATGAATGAATGAACGAATGCACGAATGAGAGGGGCTTCATTCAGTTGATACAGGTAACAGAATATCAAAAAGAGACCCCCCACTCTAACCCTCTTTAAGGGATTGGCGATTTTAGATAAACAAGTGAAGTCAGCAATCTATAAACTTCTGAAGGAGAAATGTCTAGCCATCATTATGTAATTGTGTGGTTAGGTGTGTAAGTGCAAAGATATTTTGCGGGCACCGAAATTCACTATTATCAGACAGTTCTGCCTGTAGTGTTTCACCTTAAGCTCTGTGGAGTCTCACGAAAACTTCCATAACATAATGTAGCCATTAGGTCTCTGGAATTAATTGGCTGCAAAAGTCTGCTAGGGTCTGTAGTTTTCTAAGGAGGGCAGGGCAAACAGGGGGAGGCGGTGAGGACCAGCACCTGACTCCCTCACCAGGGTCCGTGCCTGCTCAAAACTAACCGGTGATGTCAGCTTCAGGAAGATCTGGACACAAGAGGCTGGACTGGACAACCTTCTGTGGATTCGTTCTAATTTTGCAACTCTAGGCCCCCGGATATTTTTCTGGCTCTCTCGAGCCATCATTAAGGATGTGTCGAATGTGTCATTTCATTGGCTCTAAACAGACACTTCAAAGGGCAAGCATGGAAATGAGAGAAAAGTAAGATGTGTTCTCTGCTCATACACAGTGAGGCATGACAGATTCTCAATTCACGGTTTAGCTAGTATTTCAGTGGGTGATCCATGAAGCACGAGGCACAGTACTCAATTTCTTCTCTTTACAACCCTATCTATTATGCACTTCTGACAGCAGGGAATGATGGTGACTCTATGCTCCAAAGATCCCTTGCCCACTTCTCTCCATCTTATCCTTTAAAGAAACTTTCCCTTTGTGGCTGCTTCCTGTGAACGTCAACAGGGTTCCAGGAATTCTAGGAGGGTCGGCCCTCAGGTGAAAAGGCGCTTTGAGGTTGGTGTTCAGCAACAGTGGGGATGAATTAGGATCCCACACTTCTCTCAGAGCAGGATGTTAAGGACAGAATCGGCTCCTATGGCAGCTTCCCAGCCAAGAAATATACTGGGATAGGAATAACAATCACAGGTTTTTTTTATATTTTTATCAATTGAAATATATTTATATGCTTCTCTTTAAAAAAAGGAGAAGGATTTGACATGGCTTCATTCAGCAAGCACCGTGCCAGGCTCAGACACTCAGCCGGGCACAGAATGAGGAAAGCACACTCCCTCCGAAGCCACACCCTCTCTTGGTCTGAGGATAAGACTTTGTTTTTGAAACAGCTTCGAGAGATGGGCCTAGAGCAGCTTGCGTTTCCTGATGCTGTGTTAAGTGTTCCTATTTCTCACTTATGAATTTGCTGGATGGGGAGCTGGTCACGCGAGCTCCACCAATTCGAAGCCAACATACTCCTCGGTTGAAACAAGAGGTCACAGCAGGGTGACCGTCTGGAAGCTCCGTCCATGAAATACCATCCATGCTTGTGCATAAATGGCAGTGACCACCTTCTTCTCTACTAATGCATCTCCATCAACCCACAGGACGACCTCCTCTAAACTACCCCGGGTAATCACAGTCTTTTTGCGCAGAATATATTATGGGTGTGTGTGCACCTGTCCTTCTGTGTGGCCTGTACGGGCTATATATGGTATTATTTACTGGGCATTTATGTAGATGTTTCACGGGGAAAATGCGTGGGTTTCCTGAGACATAGGTGGGGTCTGTAAATCCAAATATGAGACAGAAGAGTCTGATTTACTCCCTCATCATACTTTGTTCTTAACTAGTTTCAAACTTCGTTGCTAGCATTGGAAGTTACTCTTTTTAAAAAATGTTTATTTTTGAGAGAGAGAGAGAGAGAGAGAGGGAGAGAGGCAGAGAGACAGAGGATCCAAAGAAGGCTCTGCACTGACAGCAGAGAGCCCAGTGCAGGGTTCGAACCCAGGAACTGCAAGATCATGACCTGAGCTGAAGTCAGATGCTTAACCGACTAGGCCACCCAGGCGCCCAGAAATTATTCTTGAATTGGCTTTTCATTAGGTAGGTTCCCTACAGCCGGGCAATTCCAAAAGCTGTTCTCTACCCAGGTCAGCTTCTGGAACACTTCCTTTGATAACACCAAATAAGCCAGATCATTTTCTCCTCTGCACCTGGTACTTAGCTTTCTTTATTGTGCTCACCGCATTGTTTTGATGGTGATTTAATGCTTTCTTTCCCTCTACCGGACTATAAACCTTTTAAGGGCAAGGACCATGTTTTATACCTCTGTGTTCCCACTGATTAGCACGTGGATGGTTAATCCTTATTTGTTACATTTAATTTGAAAATAAAACTAAAAATTATTAGCTTGAAAATCTTTAAGGCGTTCCTTCAGCTGTTGCAAAAGATATGTCAGGAATACGGTTGGTTCTTTGTAGAAGACAATACCTGAGCTTTACTCAGACCCATTTACAGATCCAAAAAAGTGACCTGTATATAAATGTATCTTATATGATATGTATGTAAAATGGCCTCAAGGAAAATATCAAAAGTGATTACCTCTGGGAAATGAGTTGTACGTCATCTCTCTACATATTTCACTGTAATACGGTGAACATGTATTATTGTTATAACTGTAATAAAGACAGTAAGTATTAATCATGTGGCAGAAGACATAGGTGAGATCTTTTCATCTGTGTCCTCCTACATGTTATGAATAACAACTGAAACATGGCAGCCAAAGAGTTAGTTCATCAAAGTTCACTACTGCATGAAGGGATGTTTATACAGAGCTCACTGGTCCCGGGAAGGGAGAGAGAGGCAAAGTGGTACAAATATGATTCAGCTGGGGTCGCGTGGATCCTTGACGCTTGTTTGACATTGGATACTCTCATATTTCTCCTCACAACTTTAGTTTCTTACAACCCAGGGGCACCTGGGTGGTTCTCCGTTGAGCGTCCAACTCTTGATTTTGGCTCAGGTCATGATCCCAGGATCATGGGATCGAGCCCTGTGTTGGGCACCACACGGAGCGTGGAGCCTGGTTTCTCTTCCTCTGCCCCTCCCCTGCTCATGTTCTGTCTCTCTCTCTTTAAAAAAATAAATAAATAAAATAATCTCTTACAACCCAAATTGCAATGACTTATGTACATGGTCATTGGTTCTTATGAATCAGCGGGCTTCTGAATTTTTTTGTCTTACAGAAGGAAAGACAACCTAGACTGTTATCTGGGGCACACATAGCCACTCTACTGAGCATAAGTCCCATGTGATAATATCTTCGCTTTATGGGAGGTTCTCGGATGCATTCTATTCTGTACTATTCTAAATAAGAATGTGCTTCCTGATCTACTAAATTGATTTCATGTCTTGTAATTTGAAAACCACTGTTTGAAAGTTTAAGGGCTCTGAGGTCGACAACCATGCTTTATTCATCTCTGACTCTTAAAATGCCTTTACACATAAAAGAGAGTCAAGAAATGTTGTTACCTAATTTTTTTCCCCAGTAAAAAGAATAACCTCCTGAACAGCACTGCCCAAATGATCTTTTGATTCCCCGCCCCATGCTTCCTATGGTGCACAGAACATAGTGGGCATGAGCCAGTTGCTTGCTGAAAGACCACGAAATCTATAAAAGATTCACACTTGAATGTCTTCATTGAAGGGAAGAATAAGGAAAGGGGAAAAAGGAAAGAAAAGCAGAACCAGATCTGTGCGTCTTCAGACAAAAGTTACAGGAATGAGTTGGCATGGAGAATCCCAAAAGACGGAAGATTTGCTGAGTCTCATGTTGGCCAGAAAGAGTGCCATGTGATTTATATTCAATCATTACTAGACAAAACTTTGCTAAAGGGAAAACACCTTAAATCAAAATGGCAGTTTAAGATAAACTAGTACTTTTCCCTTGATCCCAAGCCCCACCACCAGAATCTAGCACACTGTCCTCTGACATCTCCACGTAATGAAAATGAACTAATCAGCCAGAAATCAAAGCTTGCCCATATCTTCATTTGCCTTTCCTGTAGCATCGACATTAAGCATATAACCTTGTGTATGTGTTAAACTTTAACCTAAAAAGATTTATTTTGAGAACCTTTCCCCTGATGGGACTTGTTCAAGCTGTACTCAGCATGTGTCATTAAGAACTTGGTGCTACCTTTTGGGATGAGCACTGAGTGTTGTATGGAAATGAATTTGACAATAAATTTCATATATTGGAAAAAAAAAGAACTTGGTGCTAGATCATGGCAGGAGAAAGGTAGGTGATACCTGAACACCTCTCGGTCTATCTTGGCAGCCATATCCACAGAAAGCTTTGTACGATATTTCTTTTCTTTAATGTTTATTTATTTATTTTTGACATATATAGAGAGAGAGAGGGAAGGAGGGGCCGAGAGAGAGGGGGGCAGAGAATTCTAAGCAGGCTCTGTATTGCCAAGGTGGGGCTTCAACCCATGAAATCACAAGATCCTGACCTGAGCCAAAACCAAGAGTTGGATGCTTAACCGACTGAGTCACCCAGGTGCCCCTTTTGCTACCATATTTCAAGAGTAGTACCATAGGTCTGAGCAAAGCGTCATGGATACACAGAGAGGGAGCCCAGCCTTCTGCTGAGTGTAAGAGGTAGCGTGGGGAGGCGGAGGGTTCACAGAGGAGGAGCCATTCGAGCAGGGCTTTGAAGACTGGGCAGGAGTCATCGAAAGTAGAAGTTACTGGTATGGGGCATTCGGGTCAGTGGGGACTACATGAACTTGGCTGCCAGCAGCAGGTTAAGTGCAGGACACTCGGGCGATTGCTGAGTGGCTGGGTGTTCTTGTTGCCTAAAGGTTTATGGTCGAGGTGGGGCAGGAATGGGTTGATACCACGTTGAGAAGGACCTTGAGTATTATGGTGGGGAGTTGAGTGTTGAGCATTTAAACATGTACCACTTTGTCGATTCTCTAATTGTCGAGTGTGTGCAAAGCTTGTCCTCTCCAGTGTTCGTGATGTAGAATTATACAGCTGGAAGGGGACTCAGGTTATTTTATACAAACCACTAATTTTGTACATGAAGAAACAGAAGTATAAGTCATTTGGTTAAAAGGGTCTTTTCCCAGGGCTTGGAGGGAATTCAGCCTATTTGCATATAGATAGAAAGCAATCTTCCTGCTGCTGTTGTATAGACTGGCTCTTAGTCAAAAAGAAAAACAACTCACTGTTTATTTAAATTAAGCAGGAAGGAAGTGTGGGAGCAGGCGGGTATGCCCGATAATCTCACTATTCAGGACAGAGAGGAATTTGGTGTAAAGGTAGCTTTGATTTGGACACGGTCCAAGGGAACTGAGCTACAGAAAGTACCGGAAGGACTTGGTAATGAGGCAGTTTTATGCCGAAAGTAATCACAAGTAAGAGCCTCTCTTGGACTCCACCAAGGCATCTTTTGCATTCAGGCACGAACAACACACATAGGTCATCTCCTTGGGGATTTAAAACAAAGTTCTCCTTAGTGAGAGTACAGAATTCCTCTGTTGGTAAAAGTAAGTTCTGGGATGGAGGCTGAATCCCATGAAGACCTTGGGTCTGAGAGTATCAGCCTCCTTCGAGGGTCCTGTTCCGACCTCCACTGGGATACAGTGTGAAAATCATAGGACGATGTGACCCAGGAAGAAGCTCTGAAAAGTAACCGCCTGGAGGAATTTGAGAAACCTCTCCTCTCCTCTGGATCTCTCCTTTAGGCCCACTACCTCCTGATTTCCATAGACATCAAGCTCTGGGTTGTAGGGCGCCATCTTGAATCTATGCCATATTCATCATTTATCCTAGAGACAGGACAAGCCTGGTGTTTTTGCATGAGCAATAAGAAGTCTGCTGAGAAAGATCTTATCCTGAGGCAGGACCGAGTCGAGATACTAAGCTCTGTGCCAGGAAAAAGCCTGGTTTCCATGGGGAAACACCAAGTCATTTAACCCTGGTTCAGCCCCAGCCTCGTCCTACAAGACAGACGAACCCTAAATCCAGACAACACAAAAGCAGAGTTTTACTAACTGTCTGGGAGAATGGAGCTACAAGGCTTTGAACCCAGCTGCTGCGTTCTCATTGTTAAGGAAGGCTGGGGTGCCTTCTCAGCATGTCCAAATAAGGAATGGACACAGCGATGGGTGCCTATATCTCCAAGAATGAAGACAAATGCCACGGATTTTGCATTCGAAGTCGAACAAGTAGCCACGGACATCTAGATGTTCTCATAGGCAGCATGGATTCCAGCAGTCCGCTTTTGTCCCAGTTTGACAAAATTATAAGTGAAGGGCAAGAACATGAGAAATGTAACCGGCTGGGAGCTCACCGGTGGAGAATCATCGCTTCCTCTAGAAGTCAGGAGGCCGGCATGACGACGGAGGGACCACAGGTGTTCACACACAGCACTTCCCTCTCAAGCGATTTTACCATAAAACAGTAAGTGACAGGCTCTGTCCTGGACCACACGCAGGAAGATTTAATTCTTCTCCTTGTTTCCATAAGGGTCGTGAGCAAACACTGAGCATGAGGGCTGAGCCAAAAGCGTAGTGGTCTTTTCGTAAATATATAAAGCATAAGCATATAGAGAATATTAGTGCTTCTAAGAGGAAAAGAAAAAATATTTCCACTCGCTTTCAAAGTCCTGCTGTTTCATGCCTGGTAAGATATAAAAATATCGCCTTCAACCTATATAACACCTGATTCCATCACGTGGCGCTTAGTAAATTATACCCCCAGAATATTTGGGTGAAGCATCCCCCACCACTTGCGGGCGCTCTGGGCAGGGCACCTCTGGACCTCATGTTCTGCTGAAATTCGAATGTCATTTTCAGAGAATGGATAGTCAAGCTGATGCTGAAATGAAAAACCATCCCCTTTCCTTGGTGCCTTCTCAACAGCTCCATCAGGGGCTGCTCCTTCTTCTATAACTGGAGACCAAACTGTGGAAGACGAGTTCCCATTTTTCTGCCCAGAACACTTACCATCAGACCGCCAGGGATAGAAATATATTTTTAAAAGTCCAATACAGAGAAAAACAGCTCCTTCCAGGTAGTGTGTTTGTTCCCCCAAGTCGGTCAAGAGGTATTTATTTTTTCAACGTTTTTTTTTTTTTTTTTAATTTATTTTTAGGACAGAGAGAGACAGAGCATGAACGGGGGAGGGACAGAGAGAGAGGGAGACACAGAATCGGAAGCAGGCTCCAGGCTCCAAGCCATCAGCCCAGAGCCTGACGCGGGGCTCAAACTCACGGACCGCGAGATCGTGACCTGGCTGAAGTCGGACGCTTAACCGACTGCGCCACCCAGGCGCCCCAAGAGGTATTTATAAAAACACTCGGTGACAAAAGACTGCTGGAGGAGGGAACCTCGGACACCCCCAGCCTGCCGCTCCGTCTCCTGGCCCATCTGGGCCCGGAGTGTGACCACTTCTGCATTTCACTTCTCCAATAATTTAATCACAGGGAATCCAAAGGCCTTAGGGAGCATCTTGTTGGAGGTCTCCCACGTAGAGCCTAGAGGATGCAGAGATCGACCGATTCACGGCACAGCCTCACCGGTCCCCCTCCTGGCCATGTCCCTCCCCTCGGCAATGCTGCCCTTAGCGCTTTCGGGGACACGCGGAGAAAAACAAAAAATACAGTGGTGCCCAGTAGCACCCTTTCCTACGCGTGCCCCGAAGACACAGAGCCCAGATTAAAAAACAAAAATCCCAAGCACAAAGACAATTGTGAAAATCTCCTTGTGGAGTAAAGGGCTCTTCCCCGTCCTCAGCCAAGGGGGGCTGAGGAGACGCCACGCACACGCCCAGCAGTCTCAGGCAGGGAGATCTGTGGACACCGCACGTGGGCAGGGCCCCTGCGCGGGGCACCCTCTGTCCCCCACCGCCCATGCCCACACGGCCCCATTTTCTTGTAAGCGACCCTCACCCGAGAGAGACACGTTCCACCGAGACACCTCATTTCGGAATCTCGGGGCACCGTGTTACATTTCACGGATGCGGCTTTAGGGTGCTCGCACTGTGACTGAGCGAAGAGAGAGATAAAGAGTGATGAAGCTATTTCCCAGCACTTCCCATCCATTCTCTCTCTTAATCCTTACGACAACCTTGAGAAGCACACATTTTCATCTTTATTTGACAGATGTAGGAAAAGAACCTCAGGAAGAACCTCCCCAAACGTATAGCGCCAGTAAAGGAGCGGGATGGGATTAGCGGAGTTCTTTCTGAGTTGAAAATCTATGGTGTTTCCAAAGGCACGTTTCACAAACGGTCTGTCCTAAATCACTGTTCCAGGGCACGGGTATCATTTCGCCACTAGAAAGAATTCTTTGAAACAGATTCAGAGATTTTAAGTATCAAGCATTTTTCAAGTTCTTTAAAAGTAGAGGTGGGTAGAGTATTTGAGTAGAGAAAAGAAATAATAATTATAAGGAACTCCTTCATCAAGCAATGTATCAAGCAATCTCCAAGTGCTTAACAGGCATTAATTTTTGTGGTCCTCAGAGCAATCCTGTGAGGGAGTACTGTTGTTATCTTCATTTTAGAGATGAGGAAACAGAGCACAGAGAGGTTGATTAATTTGCCTGGGATCACACAGCTAGTAAGTAGCAGAGCTGGGTTTGAAATGCCAGCAGTCAGGCTCCTGAGACCCTGCTTTAACCACTCTGTTACATGCCATTCTCCAACCTGCAGACACACTACGTGGGTCAGAGGGTTTTTGGTAAGGCTGGTATAGACTAAAATTTACTTGACAAGAAATGCTTTTTAAATATGGAACGTAAAATATGGTAATGGATAGCAGGTGTTTTAGAACCCCAATGATGGAATAATTCTTTAAAAAAATATTTTTTTGACATTTATTCATTTTTTGAGAGACAGAGAGAGACAGTGAGAGCAGGGGAGGGACAGTGAAAGAGAAAGATACAGAATCGGAAGCAGACTCCAGGCTCCGAGCTGTCAGCACAGAGCCCGATGCGGGGCTGGAACCCACGCGCCGTGAGATCACGATCTGAGCCGAAGCTGGACGCTTAACCGACTGACTACCCAGGAGCCTCTGTTTCTTGATCTTAATGTAAACCAGGCTAATCAAGTTTAAAAATTCTAAAAGTTCTAAAAAAAGAGGAGGGGGAGGAGGAAGAAAGAAAGAAAGAAAGAGAAAGCGAGAGAGAAAGAGAGAAGGAAAGAAAGAAAGAAAGAAAGAAAGAGAAAGAGAGAGAGAAAGAAAAGAAAGAACGAATGAATGAATCCACTGAGTCCCATATCCAAGCAACCGTGGTAAAGTTTGGTGTGGCTGGGAAGCTCTTTGACCGAGCTGCAACGATACCTCTCGTAGAGGAAAGAGGTTTGCAGTTTACATACAGCTTATAGTTGGGGAAACCAGGCTCAGAGAGGTCAAGATTTCCACTGCTGGAATCAGACTTGGAACTGTTAGTTCCTCATGTATCCACAGTTCACACAGATTCATTTATTTCACGAAGAGATGGAGTAAGTTACAACCAAAGCAAACCACAACAAAAACAAAGCGAGCTGACATGAAGGACATTTTGAGAAAGCAGGTTTCTGCACACCTGTTGAGGCAACTCACATTCGGCGGTGTCCCAGTCAATCGACACTGGCATCTACAATGTGCATCCAGCACATCAGCAGACCCCGTACTCTCTGCTTAAAATGGACCCAGAATCCTAGTCCAAACTGTGACCATCACACTGTACCCACGGCAGCCAGAGTGGCACTTGTAAAATATAAATCATATCACTCCCAGGCATAAAATCTCCCCGGTTTTGGGGCGCCTGGGTGGCGCAGTCGGTTAAGCGTCCGACTTCAGCCAGGTCACAATCTCGCGGTCCGTGAGTTCGAGCCCCGCGTCAGGCTCTGGGCTGATGGCTCGGAGCCTGGAGCCTGTTTCTGATTCTGTGTCTCCCTCTCTCTCTGCCCCTCCCCCGTTCATTCTCTGTCTCTCTCTGTCCCAAAAATAATAAATAAAAAAAAACGTTTAAAAAAAAAAAAAAGAAAAAAAAATCTCCCCGGTTTCTTCCCATTCACTTTAAGAGAGCAAATCCGTATTACAGCTCCCAGTTACTTTCTTAAATTTCTCACATACCATTCTTCCCCTGCCCCACTGCTCTCTGGCCTTATATGCTCTCTCTATGCTGGGATAGAGAGAGATAAAAGCTTGAAACAGGCTTCTACCCCAGGGCCTTTGCACCTCCTGTCCCCTCTTCCTTGAACGGGTCTTTTCCCAGAGACCATCACATCAGTGCGTCGTTTACTTAAGTGTCACTGTATCAGCGTCCATCCCTGACTACACTAGATAACCATCCTCTCCGTGCAATGCTCTCTGTAATCATTTTCCTTCATGGTCATTATTGTGCCATAACACACACATGCGTGCGTGTGTGTGTGTGTTTCCAAACAGGAATATAAGCTCCATGAGAGCAGGGGCTTTGTTGCATTCACCACTGCATCCCTGTGTCTAGAACAGTGCCTGGAACATAACAGGTGCTTAATAGCATTGTGTCTACGGAGGACTGAATAATTTATGATCACAATAGTGAATCTGAGACACAGAGAGAAAGTTAAATTTTCTTCCACACGTTCTGAAAAAAACTTAAAGAATTACATGGTGTCCTTCATAATGATTTTTTAATTTAAAACACATTAAAATTATCCTAGCATTTAATACTTAGGTACCAAAAAAAAAAAAAACCCCCATCTTTGTAGTTGAAATCACCTAACATTTATGAACAGTTGAGGCTCACTGTTGGGTGAAAACTATGTTGAATTTTTCTGGTGGGGTAAAACTGTGTTTTTAAAGATTTCATATTCTCTATGCACGGTGAAATTTATGATGGTCTCCAAGTATATCTTAGCAAAAGGAATAACTTAACAAAAATAGTGTGAGAAACAGCTGATATTTATTGAGGTATGTTCTTTGTAGGCACTGGTCTAAACATTTTACCTGTTCCCTTTCATCGAATCCTTTAAAAACCCCTGAGGTAGAAACTATTATTATCCCAAATTTACCAATGAGGAAACTGAGATACACAGAGTTAAAATGTCTTAATCAGTCACACAGCTAAAGAGCAGTGGAGTCGGGATACAGTGGCAATTTGCTTACTTCCACTTACCAATTTTTAATGAAAAAAAAAAACCCCACCTTTTCATAGCTACAATATGGTGGCACTGAGTTAGGTAAGGAGGGGCACAATATAGTGATGGGACTCCTCCCCTTCCCTGGAACAGAGGTATGAACAAGATGGCGGCCTGCCCAAGAGGCTGACTCCATGTGGGGAGATGCAAAGAAGGAATAGTTCACTGGTCAAGGACTCAGACCCTTCTCTATCTTTATTCCCACTTGTTAAAAAAATGTATTTATTTATTCTGAGAGATAGAGAGGGGGAGGGAGGGGGGACAGAGAGAGGCAGAGAGAGGATCCCAAGCAGGCTCCATGCTATTAGGGTAGAGCCCGATGCGGGGCTCGATCTCACGAATCGTGAGCTCATGACCTGAGCCAAAAATCAAGAGTGGGACGCTTTAACCGACTAAGCCACCCAGGCGCCCCCTTTTTTCCCATTTTAATGGTGGAGTCATTGAGCATCACAGAGGGATCCCTCTTGGTTCCCTAGCGTCTTCTACTGAACCCAGAGAAGAATGGGACTATTTGAGCAGTGAGTTGCCTAAGGTTTAAGGTTTGGTTCTGGGGGTGGCCTTGAATTTGTAACTTTGCAGCCTGCCACTCTTCCGCACGCTTCCATCCAGGTTTTTCTTGACATCTGAAGAGGCAGTGTCTCTAGAGAGTATATTTTTGTATTTCTCCATATGCTGCTTTTTGTCTCCTTATGTATACTGCCAATAAAACGTGTGAGTTCCACCACAGGCCAGCCCTGCAAACTTGCCTGTGGTGTTGGCCTGGAAAGGAATATATTATTGTTGTTTCCACTGATTTACATCCTTCCCTCTATTGTGGAAATGATACTTTCTTGCATTTTCCCCTCGATGTACTAACGCACTTTCTCTCATCTTATTTTACCCGTATTTCTTCAGAGTACTCACAGGTTGCTTTTGCTGATGATTGGGCTTGCTTCCTCCTTTTATCAAAAATCCATTTAATAAAGTGCCCTGCTTCTATGTTTATCTCAAAGCTTTCCTTTGATTACTTTATCTGATTCTTTTCATTTTTCCAACGCTGTGGATTAAGGTAATTTTTTGCTTATTTGGTTCTTTGCCACAGTCTTCTCAAAATATCAGTGACATTGACCTTGGTTTAATCAGACTATGGCTGCACATAACATTGAGGTCAGAGAGAGGTCAGGGATGCTTTGATGTTGGAGAAATTTCTCTCTCTCTCCTTCCCTGCCTCTCCCTGTCCTTCCTTGCCTCTCTCCCCCTTCCCCATTTCCCTCCCTCCCTCCCCATCCCCTCCTTCTCTCTCTCTCTCCTTCCCCACCTTTCCCTCTCCTACCCTCCCCATCCCCTCCTTCTCTCTCTCTCTCTCTCTCTCTCTCTCTCTCTCTCCTTCCCCAACTCTGACTCTCCTTCCCTCCCTCCCCCTCCCCCCTTCTCTCTCTCTGCCCCACATCCTGCATTTTGCAGTCATTCAAGTATGTCTATTGAGTACCTTTGTTTATCTTATGTTTTCAGGGCCTGGAGAACATAACAAATGACACCAGCATTGTAAAATAGCAAAAGGCAGGGACCCTTAAGTTCTTCATAACTGAATGCGGTGGGGAAATGAGCATCAGTAATTTTTAAAAACATATATTTAAGTTGTGGCAAAATACACATAATATAAAATATACCACCTCAACTATTTTTATTTTTTAAGGGTTTTCTTTTTTATAAAGTTTATTTGAGAGAGAGAGAGAGAGAGAGAGCGCACAAGCTGGTGAAGGGAAGAGAGAAAGAGAGAGGGAGACAGACAAGAATATCAAGCAGGCTTCATGCAGTCAACCCAGAGCCCGACATGGGGCTCAAGCTCACAGAACTGTGAGATCATGACTTGAACCGAAATCGAGAGTTGGCCCCTGAAATGACTGAGCCACCCAGGTGCCCCAATATTCATACTGTTTTACAACCATCACGAGAACTCTTTCCATCTTGCAGAACTAAACTCTAAATCCCCATTAAACACTAAGTCTGCATTCTCCGCGCCCCCCCACTGCACCTGCCATCCCTGACAACCACCTTCTATGTTCTGTCTCTAGGATTTGACCCCTTTAGCTACCTGCTACAGGTGAATCATACACTGCTTGCCCTGTTGCACCTGCCTTGTGTCACTCAGCACAATGTCCTCAAGGTGCATGCATCTTGCAGCAGGCGTCAGAATGTCCTTCTTCTTCACGGCTGCATAGTACTCCACTGTATATAAATGCCACCCTTCGCTTATTCACTCATCTGTCCACAGACTCTTAGGTTGCTTCTATCCGTGGCTCTCGTGAATAATGCTCTGTGAACATGGGTGTTCAATGATCCCTTCAGAGCATGTGTAATTTTATTTTTTTATAGTTTTTTTAAATGTTTATTTATTTACAAAATTAGTGTTTATTTATTTATTTTGAGAGACAGAGAGGGAGAGAGGGGAGACCATGAGTGGGGGGAGAGGCAGAGAGAGAGAGGGGGAGAGAGAGAATCTCAAGCAGGCTCCGTGCTGTCAGTGCAGAGCCCCGTCTGGGGCTTGAACTGAACTCACGAGCCATGAGATCGTGACCTGAGTCAAAATCAGGAGTCGGAGGCTTAACCACCTGAGTCCCCCAGGCACCCCAGGAGCATGTGTAATTTTAAAGGCCCAGGGTTCACGGAACAGCACAGACATGTGATGAACACCTACAGGTGCACACAGTGCCGGGGGCAGGCGTGTATTGCACAGAACGCATCACAAGAAGGACTAGGGCCGGGTGGGGGCTCTAGAAGGGGGAGGGGTTGTGAAGTGGCACTTTCAGTGTGTCAAGAGAAAAGGTCTGAAAGGGAAGAGAGCGGGAGGGCACTTGGAATGGCCCTGGGAGCTGGGAGCTGAGTGATGAGGTGGACTGGGGGATGGGGCATTCTCGAAGCGAGAACATACAGTGCTAGCTGGAACGAAGGAGGGGCCGGCTAGAAACTGATATAAAACAGGAACGACTGTGATTGCAATGTTTTCCAAAGAAATCAAGACGACGAAGAAGCTGTGAGCGTCTCAGAACTGAGGAGGCATCCATCAGACGGTGCCTGCTGTGAAGGCAGGTGCAGCCTGTACTGTCATCCAGGGCCCAGCACAGAACTTGCACCGGGACATGTGCAGCAAGGACCTGTCAATCAGCCAACCGCAGGGCATGACTGTGGCGGAGAAGATGGGCCAACAGAGAGAGCTGGAGTCGAGGGTTTTGTTTGCAGGGATCAGGGTTGCCGGGCACGGCTGTGGGAAATAACACAGCTACTGAATCTGAAATACGCTAAGAAGGAAGAGTCCGCGGGACAAAACGCTGGAACTCTTTGGTTGGGGTTTTGTTTATGTCTCTTGTCCATCCCAAAACACGTTGGTCTGTCCTAAGAAAACTCATTTATCACCGGTGGGTATTTAAAAAAAAATGTTAACACTTATTTTTGAGAGACAGAAACAGAGAGCGAGTGGGGGAGGAACAGAGCGAGAGAGGGAGACACAGAACCCGAAGCAGGCTCCAGGCTCTGAGCTGTCAGCACAGAGCCCGACACGGGGCTCGAACCCACGAGCCACGAGATCATGACCCAAGCCGAAGTTGGATGCTCAACTGACTGAGCCCCCCAGGCGCCCCACTGGTGGGTATTTTGACAGGTGTTAATATCCTTCCTCCTGCCCCGGCTGTGCTCTTAATCATTCATTTTTCTTTACAAGGCTCACTCAATATTCTCACACGCAGTCAACAATTTCACATGAAGATACAATGCTGAGGGACGCAGAAACACAAACTCGACCCTAATTAGTGGATATGCTAATTTCATTATCTCAGACCAGCCTATCTTTACTTCTTCCAGGGAAAAAGAAACAATACATTCGTTAATTATCTTCTGTTTACCCACAAACTACAGAGGTTTTTATTCTTCGCACTGGGCTGTGTGATTAGCCAGCAATAAACGGAATGCTATTGGCATTGGATAAGCACCGAAGGTTGGGATTTGATAGTTTGGCATGTCAGGCCAGGAAAGGAAGGCTCGTTCACAATGGCACGTTGGAACAGCTTCCGATGAAGGCATGGAGTCCACTGTGTGCCTTCCGGGACCCTAAATGGAAGACGATAAATAGAATTGCTGACTGCTGCTCTCTGTAGTGTCTTCTCACCAGCAAGGTGCCTCTGGTGACAAAGTTACCAAGTTTTCGATTCGAGAGTCGGGATATGAAATGAATGGATGTGTGTTGGAGTGGAGACCAGAGACGTCTGGCACACGGGGCACGAGGGACTGGAGGAAGTGAGGCATCGTCCGGCCCGGCCCTTTGCAGGTGCAGGCGGGGCAGGGGAGCCCTCGGCTACTCCCCAGCAGTTACCAGTCGGGGCTGTGAGCTTTAGGTATTTGCAGAGTTCCCGCCCTCTGATCTAACACCCCCACGGTCTCCTTTACTCCACTTACGTCTCTCAGTGGCTTCTGGCATTTTATCTGCTTGCCCATTTTCTCTTCAATCCCTCTGGAAAACGATTTTATTTCCCTAGTTTACTATTTTACTTAAAAAAAAAAATCACAAGAGTCTGCTGTGATCTTGAGTTGTCCACTTTTTTTTGCCTTTCCTCTTCGAAACATCTCACATAAGCCTCTCGTTTATGAGAAAAATAATTTTTTATTTTTATTAAAAATTAGAAAGTTTTTTAACATTTATTTATTTTTGACAGAGAGAGAGAGAGAGAGAGAGCAGGAGTGGGGCAGGGTCTGAGAGAGAAGGAGACACAGAATCTGAAGCAGGCTCCAGGCTCTGAGCTGTCAGCACAGAGCCCGATGCAGGGCTTGAACTCATGAACTGTGAGATCATGACCTGAGCAGAAGTTGGACGCTTAACTGACTGAGCCACCCAGGTGTCCCTTACTGAAATTTTTTTATGTATATTTATTTTTGAGAGAGAGAGAGAGAGAGAGTGAGCACACGGGGAAGAGGCAGAGAGAGACAGAGGGAGACAATTGGAAGCAGGCTCCAGGCTCTGAGCTCCCAGCACAGAGCCCAACACGGGGCTTGAACTCACAAACTGTGAGATCATGAGCTGAGCCGATGTTGGCCCCTTAACCAACTGAGCCACCCAGGTGTCCCTATGAGAAAAAATAATTTTTCAGTGTCATCAATTCATAAGTATTTTCTGAATTTTTCCTAAAGATGAGCTGACTCCTCAGTAAGTTATTTAATTGGGAATATTTTGGATAATCAATTGTAACATATTCTTCAGGTGATAGTAACTTGAGGCTGAGAGGGGAGGGAGCAGGAACACAGGTATATGGGTTGACACGCTGTGAAACAGGACCCAGAGCAAGTGGGCAGAACCCGGGCATCTCACAGGTGGCCTTCCTGCAGCAAGGCTGGGGGATTTATCATCACTGGCTTGTCACCGTCCTGCTTAAAGGCACAAGGCATGAGCATATGGGGCCTGGAGGCTTTTCTTGCCCTATCGTTCCGTAAGGTTGTTGGTTTTTACATTCCTAGTTGCATGTGATGAGGTGACTGATTCCAAGCCTCCTTCTCCAGAAAGATGTCATCTGTCTCCCTCATCAAACTGTCTTGATAATCAGATAAGGTGATGCAGGACATGTTGCTTCGAAATTTATAAACAGCTAAACAAATGTTAGAGATTATTACTGGAGATTGGGTGATATATATTGGCCATGATCTCACTCTGACATAAATCTGTGATAAACTTTCTGCCATTGGTTTGTCATGCCTCAGCCTCAAACTCCGAGTACCTGACAGAACAATTCTTTACGATGCTCATTAAGTAACACATTTTGGGGGAGGGGAAGCCACAGTTCTAATCTATTTCTTTGCCACTTTACCTGCGGGGAAATGAGAACTACTGGGTCTGTCCTTTTTCTCTTTTTCTTTCACTCTGTTTTCTGCGTCATTGCTTCTCCAAGACCCGTGTTAACTTGTGCAGTGATCCCAACCTTGTAATTTCCTGGGTTCCTCAAAGGGGTCACTTAATGCAAAACCCCTTTCCGTGTTTCATTTATCAGCAAAGGTGTTAGTGTCCACAACACAAGTTTACCTCCTATTGATTAATTATATTCTTGGGCGCCTGCGTGGCTCAGTCGATTAAGCGTCCGACTCTTGATATTGGCTCAGGTCATGATCTCACGGTTCATGAGATGGAGCCTTCCATCGGGCTCTGTGCTGACAGCACAAAGCCTACTTGAGATTCTGTCTCATTCTCTACCCTTCCCCCGCTCGTTCTCGCCCTCTCTCTCTCTCTCTCTCTCAAAATAAATAAGTAAAAAAAAAGTCAGATTCTTTTGCTTCGCATGTTAAGGTAAAGGTGTAGATAATAGGAATCTCTGTGCGTAGCAGGGTTACGATAATTTATTGAAATATAACCGGATAATTACCTTCCCAGATTGATCCTGAAAAGCAGGATCCGGGTCTCAGTCTAAACTTTTCAGTCGGTGTCGGGAGTTTTTCTAGTTGTAAAAGTTATTTGAAGAAGTGCTGATTGGTTTCTGGAGAATGACAGGTCTTCAACAGGCTCACATTTGTCGCTGGATCAATCATTACCCATGACGGTGCACCCACCTCTGGATATGCTGAAGCGGATTCTGGTTAAGCAAACGCACCATCTCTAGAAAGGAGCAAAGCTTCTTTCCTGCTACTCCTACTCAGTTTAGTTATCTTTGCACTAGTCTCTAGCACAGATACAAGTTACAGGACACTCTTCAGGAGTGCCAGCGTCACAACTGAATTCCACGGATCGTTTGTTGGTTATAAAAGAGGAACTGTTATTTAATCATGTTGGCTGTGGTATCATAATTTCTGAATGATGCTATAATTTCACGGATTAGATTTCCATCTAGAAATACCTAACATGAAAGCCTGTCCTTTATCTCTTATGTTCTGAATGCTCACAGAGCAGTTTTAGAAAACTATATTCTGATTCTGGAATTTAAAAATTCTGTTCCAGCTGAATTTAACCTTCTGTAAAGTAGATCCAAATCTGACCCTTTTTGTTCTTTATTCCATAAGGAACTGAGCACTGGTGTGCAGGTCGAGGGGTAGTTTCTCATTCCAGCGCCTGGGGCCTGGGAGACTGGCAGAGACAAGGCTTGTGTCCCCACCCTCCACCGCCTTGTCCCCTTATCACTCACATCTCCCATGGCTCCTGTCACTTGATTCCTATTTCCCACCCAGCACTGGGTAGTGCCTGCTCTCTGTTGAGACTAGAAAGCAGGTGCAATCAGAATGTGCACCAGAGGATTTCTGGGAATATCCTGATGACTGATAAGACTGGAGTGTCATCTAAAGACTAAGAATTACATCAAGGTAATGGCAGCAGAAGGACCCCCTTGCCCTGTTTTCTAGGAGATGCCTCGGATCTTCCCCACGTGCTGAAGTAGGTTAAGTGGAGGGGGATCCCGACAGCCACTGTTCTTTTGGATCAGACAGAGATCAATGTTTATGTGGCTGATTAGGGACCCTAACCATAGTATTGCTGCTTTATCCTGCATGACGGAAACACTGCCAACTGAATAAGGTGCATTGAATTGTATTTTATTTACTTTTTAATGTTTACTTACTTTTGAGAGAGAGAGAGAGAGAGCAGGGGAGGGACAGAGAGAATCCCAAGCGGGGCTCGAACCCATGAACCGTGAGATCATGGCCTGAGCCAAAATCAAGAGCCAGATGCTTAACCAGCTGAGCTACCCAGGTGCACCTGAATTTTAAAGAGAACTGTACTAGTTGTGCTCAGGTGGCTCAGTCAGTTAAGGTTCCGACTTTGGCTTAGGTCATGATCTCGTGGCTCATGGGTTCGAGCCCCGCGTTGGGCTCTGTGCTGACAGTTCAGAGCCTGGAGCTTGCTTTGGATTCTGTGTGTGTGTGTGTGTGTGTGTGTGTGTGTGCGCCAGCACCCACCCCTCCTTGTGCTCTCTCTCTCTCAAAAATAAATATAATAAAAACTAAAAACAACTGTATCGCAGGGTGGTCTTCTCAATTTTGGGACGGCCACTGGCCCTGTTAGGTCAGAAAATGTGGCTCTTCATGCTGTCCTCCTTGGAAGGTTTGCAGACACATCACAAGATGGTAATAAGCCCACAGAAATCACAACAGGCTGTGACTTTTCCAGCGTGACAGTGTGAAAGAGTGTAAGTAAGGAGAGAAAGGAAGAAGTCTCAACTCAGTGCCCCCACGGTGAGTCTCTAACGAGTCACATACAAATCCAGCTATGACCATTTCTAAATGGCTATTTTCTGAATGGCATTAGTGAAATTGTTTAGAGAAACACATAGTTTCTTCTGGAAGGCAGAACAGCAAGGGCATGCTCTTTGGCCACTTGTTTTGTGTCTGTCTTTTTTTATTTTTATTTTTTTTCCGTTCATTTATTATTGAGAGACAGAGAGATACAGAGCATGAGCATGAGAGGCGCTGAGAGAGAGACACACACACACAGAATCCGAAGCAGGCTCCAGGCTCCGAGCTGTCACCACAGAGCCCAAGATGGGGCTCAAACTCACAAACCGAAAGATCATGACTGATTTACCAACTGAGCCACCCAGGCGCCCCTGTTTTATGTCTGTCTTAAGACCAAAGTGGCACCTTCCCATTCACTGTACTTTAGAACCATTGGTTCTTGTGGGTTCAGGGATTTACAAATGAATGATCTGAATACCTGAGAGGTCTTATCCACGTACTAACCACAGGGTGTAGCCTCCCCTGCGTCCTCACTGCCAAGTGGGCACGGGGGCGGACAGCAGTGTCCGGGGCCGCCCCCTAGGCTGTGTCTAGAAAGTGAGGTGGGTGCGTGAACCGTAAGCTGGCCAGGGTGGACGGGGGGTGGAGGATGCCAGATCGGTCTCGGAGCCGCAAGATGACTGGCAGGGAGAAAAGCCCTTCAGCACCTCTAGCCCACTCTACTTCAAGCCTCGCTGTAAACAGCACATTCACAAGACGATGGCATTTCGATTTCGCAGCCTCGCATATGTCTCCGCTCACGGTATTGGGGGCTCCAGCGCCATTTTTTACCGTACAGGTTTCTTCAATGAACATTTCAGTGTCCCCAGCAACTACGTCCACTGCCACACTATGCCGCCATCTGATCTTTCCATTTATCTTCCCTGCGGGCTTTTATACATTGATTTAACTTTGTGATCAGCTTTCCCTGATTATTTACATGTATGCGCAGCTCCACCCCTTTCACTAGTTTCCCAGAACTGCCAGGAAATAACAGAAAATCGAGGTCGAGTGTGGGCCGAACGAGGAAGGGGCTATGGACCCAAACATCTGCTATTCTTCTCCCTCAGGAGGGATGACAGGTCCCAAGATGACACCTGATCTCTAGAAATAGTAGAAACTTGCAGCCGTGGACAGTGTTGACCCTACCCCTTCCTATGTGTGTGATGACATTCCTGAGCAGGGACCGCTTACAGGGTACCTAAAATACCCACCTGCGACTTTGGGGTCACAGGCCTCATCTGTTTGGGGTGCCACTGGTTGGAGGGAGGGCAGGGCCAGGGTGCAAGGAGGTGAGACAGAGCTCCCATGGGAGCACAGCTACTCGGCTTGGGGGACACCCAGTCAGCCAGGCATGCCCAGCAGCAGAAAGGTGAGGAAATGAATGGCATGGGAACAGGTATCCCAGGATACAACATACTCTCAGGAGCCCAAAGTGCTTGAGCTGCTGGGATGCTGGCCAGGTGTATGAAGCAGGTGCTTGAAGCAGGTGCTTGAAGCAGGTGCATGAAGCAGGTGCATGGGACACGTTCATGAAACAGGTGCATGAAGCAGGTGCATGAAGCAGGTGCTTGAAGCAGGTGCATGAAGCAGGTGCAT